>NC_072800.1:33458712-33761742 GCF_028583425.1 Eublepharis macularius
CAGTCACAGCTGCTGGCAAAACGTCAGGAACTACAATGCCAAGACCATGGCTATACAACCTGGAAAATCCACAACAACCTTCGTTCTCCGGCCGTGAAAGCCTTTGACAATATAAGATGGGCTTTCTTCTCTATTGGTGGTTTTCAACCTGTCCCATCATTAGGTAAGTTTGGAAAACAAAGGTGAGAAATTAACCCAGGAGTAGTAAAGTCTGGTGATGACCAGCATCAATGAAACCCAGTTGTAAGCTGAACCACATGGTGGTTTAACCATGGTGCATTAACCATTGGACTTACAGGGAAAGTTCCCAATGGCCCACTGCCCTGGAGGACTGTTGGCGACCAGGAATGAGCAGAGACAAATTACAGCAGCTCCACCAGCACTTCAGGAGTCACTTCTCTCAGGCTCTTCAGCAGCAATGTTGATCAGCATCAGCTCATCAATACCCTTACCCTTGTAGCACCCACCACCAGAGGCCATGGGTAAGCTGATGCCCATCATCAGTTGGCAGGGTCTGAGCTGACTTAATGTATTGGCTTGTAGCATTTCAAGGGCCACTCAGTTTGTTCCTAGACAATTTAAACTTCTCAGTTCTCCCTGGAGCAAAACTTCAGAGAGGTTATTAAACTTGGCTCAAAATTGGCAGGGATTTTCCAAATTGGGGAAGTGAATTTCCAAGCCTTTTAATTCTGAAACTTAGCACCATCCCAAGAGTTTTCCAACAAAGACCATAAAGATGCAAGGCGGCCATTCTTAGGTAACAGGAGGATGCTATTATGTTCTGCATGCTCATAGAAGCTGAAGCAGTTTGTCAGTTAAGAAGCTACTTCAAGGCTAATTTTTACACTGCAGCCAACACATGGGAGAGTACTTGAAAAGCTTTTATTTGCAGTTCATTAGCATTTGCCTCCAATATTTTGCTCTCAACCACCTAAAAGCAATCCTTGGACTATAAGAATAAAGTTTTTGGAGAATAGAAAACAACCTTCAGAGGCACATCAGCATATTTCATTCCTGTGAGTGAGACATGCTATTCCACAAGGTGATTGGTCAATAACAAAGCTGTTCAATGACTGTGGGGGAGGTTGCACTCCCCCCAAAGGAGCCAGTTCAAGCATGGATACTGCTGGATCCTGGCCTATGGCTGGAGGCTCAGGTCTCCTCTGTGGCTTGTAGCATCTTTAACCAGCCGATATATGGCCCTTTCTGGAAAATCTTGGTCTGGCTATGGTAATGCAAACTAGCTGAGAATTAGCAACTTCTAGGGGCAGGGCTGAGTGGTGTGTGGCATCACTTCCTGTTACACAATGTCACATATTGCCAAGGGTGCTCTAGCAATCCCCTCAAACTCTGTGGTGATTCTCAATCAAAAGCGTTTATTGTCTATAGCCATAGGCCGTCACGATTCACCAAACATCGACTAATAAACAATTAAAACCATTATCACAGTTTGTATAGGCTACTAAAATTAATTAAAACCATACAGTATGCCAAACTATCCCAGGAGTCACAAAACAGCCTCATTCAGTACCACATTAGATCTTATCTTTTTGGCTGCGAGTGCAAACTGAGAGACTCTATAGGACACATGATTATTAGTGTCAGATAACAAAAGCGCAATCTTCTTGATTTCAGAGTATGTGTTTGTCACTGATAGGATTCTAGCCAAAAATTTAGCTCCGGGTACACTATATAATGGACAATAAAGTAGGTAGTGGGAAAGGTTCTCCACTGTAGGTAATCCAAAAATGCAGGTGCGATGTTCCATAGGGGCATGAGAATAATGCCCTGCGAAAAGAGCTGTCTGCATCATCTGAAAGCGCAGAGCAGTGAAAGACACTCTGAGGTTGTAATGAGAAATACTGGCAAGGTAGGGAGATCTTAAATGGTCAAATTTGATTAGTTTATACCAAGGAGCTGCCTTAGATTTTAATATTGATAGCCGATTAATCACTGCATATGACTTGTAGATCCACTCCTTAAGTGGGAGGTTGTCGGCTGATACCCCTAACAGGTCATTCGAGATGGTATACCTTTGGTAAATGGTGGATAGAAAGCCAGGGTGTGTGGGGTCTTTGGATAGTAAGTAATTTGTTGATTGGCAACTTAAGGAGTCAGAACTGGAAAATTTGATCCTTTTCCAGTATTTTAAAACTGCAAGGTGTACCTGCGCCCTAAGGGAGGGGAGTCCTGTTTCGGCCATCATCAGGGCGGCAGGAGCGCCTTTGGGTAAAGCCAAAATCCGCCCTGTGGTGATTCTGTGACATCACTTTTTCACCCCAATTTCTCCCATTGCTGCACCACGCAACAGTGGGGGACTAGGATAGGGGTGGGTTGGTGGGAGGTCTCCTGCTATAGTGGTCCCTCTACTGTGATTCCATTCAGATTGGATTACTGTAATGTCCTTCACCTGGGACTGCCTTTGAGAACTGTCTGGAAATTTCAGTTGATCCGAATTATGGGAGCTGAGGAAAGGAAAATGCCAGTTTTGGCTGCACCTGAAAAGAACATCCACTTTCCCTTCCCTGTAGCATCCAAAGTTGTTTTGACTGTAATCTTTCCAAAAAAGATTGTGCCAAAAGATCACAGCAGTGTGGGAAAACAGAACTAAGAGCAGAACCACAAGTGACAAAAGGCACAGATTGGACACTTGTCAGCTTCCCTCAAGTTTTGATGGGAAATGTAGGCCGCTTGGCGGAATGTTGGACAAGTGACAGTTGAAAAGTCCATTGGACAGCAGTCAGAGAGCCAAGCTTCAAGACTAGGATGCCTACATTTCCCATCAAAACTTGAGGGAAGCTGACAAGTGTCCAATCTGTGCCTTTTGTCACTTGTGGTTCTGCTCTAAAAGAGGACAACTATCATGTGGATGCTCTCCAAAATGGCATCACTGTAAGAAAAACTAGGCAGAGCAAAACACCTGTGTGGAAACAACCTTGGTTAGACCACTCTGCAGTGACATTTACTGACAAACATAATTGGCAAACAAAATAATTAAAATATGTGAACATTTTAAACAACCTTTAAAATAATACATTAAAAATTGCAAAACATACACACATTGGTATTGGTGTTACAGTATTTTTAACAAAGTATCATTTGCTGGTTGACCACTGGGAATTTCATCTTGTTTAAGACATATCTCTCTGTTAGTAAGTAAATCTTATAGTTACAGATTACTACAATTCACTTTAAAATTTAGACACAGGCAATAACAGCACTGGGTCATCATTAGCAATCATCTCCTTGCTATTAGTGGTTCCCAATCACAATAGAACATCTGGCCAAAATAACCAGGCCCTGGGGAAGGGAAATAATTAAGCACATTGTGGTTGCTAAGCAACCACTTTACTTGATCCCAAACACCTCTGCATACATCTCTCAAGCAAAGGCATTGTCCGTCCTAGGCCTACTTTTCTCCTGAAGGAGAGATATAACTACTATATGAGTTACAGTTGATCATCTGGCCCCCATATGAGTTATAGCCTGATTGGAAAGCCCTGTTCCCCTTTTTTACCCACTGTTTTACTGGTGGGAGTTGGGTTGCATGGCCACTGTCGGCGGGGGGGGGGGGGGGTCAATGGAATTTTTGCTGTTTTATTGATGTTTTTAAATGTAACTTACGTTTTACTGTTGTAACCCGCCCTGAGCCCACTTGTGGGGAGGGCAGGATCGAAGTTTAATAAATAAAGGCTACAGGCTTCAATTCTGAGAACATTTTCCTGAAGTAAGGCTTCCATATTGAATAAAATAGGACTGACTTAATAGACCTGCTTAGACACCTTCCCTAGTGGGGCCAGATTGCCTGAAAGGAAACAGCATCAAGAATACCTTGAAACAACAAGCTGAGTACTTCCTTACCCCTGAACTATATACTACATAATATTACATGTTGCTGAGTATATCTCACGTGGCTCCTGTAACCATTTAACATTTCATCATCTCCCAAAGATTGACCCAAACAAACTGCTAAGTAGGGTTCTCCCCCCCCGCCCCCGCTTTTTATAACTTTCTATGCTGATTCTACTGGATCAATAGTTTTTGTTGCATTTAATTTCATTTTCCCCTTCACTGCTCATATATTAATCAATTACCCATTTATAGTCTCTCTTCAGGAGTGCATACTTTTTGTTTGCAACTAAAATGATCCTGTATATATATAACCTCACCTTTATGTTACCCAATAAATTACACAGATTGCTTAAAAATGAGTGTTCCTCTCCCCTCAGTGGAGGAAATCTTAAGAGAGAGGCTGACTTCTGAGGTCATAGCGCCTGCCTAAATAAAAATTAAATAAGATAAGGTAGTCCCCTGTGCAAGTACAGAGTCATTATAGACCCATGGGGGGACATCGCATCATGATATTTTCTTGGCAGACTTTTGGTTATGGGATGGTTTGCTACTGCCTTCCCCAGTCATCTACACTTTACCCACAAGAAACTGGGTACTCATTTTACCAACCTTGGAAGGATGGAAGGCTGAATCAACCTTGAGCCAGCTACCTGAACCCAGCTTCCACCAGGATCAGACTCAGGTCATGAGCAGAGCTTGGGCTGCAGTACTGCAGCTTAGAGCGGAACCACAAGTGACAAAAGGCACAGGTTGGACACTTGTCAGCTTCCCTGAAGTTTTGATGGGAAATGTAGGCAGCTTGGTGGAATGTTGGACAAGTGACAGTTGAAAAGTCCATTGGACAGCAGTCAGAGAGCCAAGCTGCAAGACTAGGATGCCTACATTTCCCGTCAAAACTTGAGGGAAGCTGACAAGTGTCCAACCGGTGCCTTTTGTCACTTGTGGTTCCGCTCTTAATTAGCAGATGTAATTAACCAAGGGTTGGGTCCTGTTATTTCATTACACTAACAGTAGACCCACCCCACTTTTTTAGCAAAAGGAGCCTTTAGTCATTTTGTTGGTGGAAGGCTCCACCATTAGCTGAACTGAACCATTGGATCCAACCCCGTGTCCAAGGTTGCTTCCACGTAAGGGTGATTCTCTGTTCTGCTTTCATTTGCCAATCTGAGTGAGAAGAATTCACAGAAGCAGCAGAATTTCTGTAGAGGGGTAATTCCCTTTGGTGTCCCCTCACACTGACCATTCACCCCACCTGTTACACTCAGGGGTGAGGCACCAGCCAAGCAGGAGAGAGGATGACACTCGGGAGGTACAGTACCTCACAGGGGCTTCTACTCCAATGGGGCAATCTGAAAGCAGAATTTGACAGTCCAAGTCTAAGCACCACTAACACAGTCCAATTAGATGTAGGCAGAAGCAAGGTCAGGAGGCAAGCCGAGGTCATAAGCCGGGAGTTCAATCCGGAGTCAGGCAGGGTACAAGGCAGGTTCCCAGGCATGGGGCACTGGGCATATGGAGTGGCAAGCAGAGTTGCTTCCATGCTGAGCTTCCTTCAGTGTCTTCCTTTTATGCTGTCCTAATGAGGTGTAGGTGTTGCGTCTTCCTCTGATAACCCCAGCCTGTGCTGTGCCTGCAAATGAGCACGCCTTTGTCTTTCCCTCACAGCTGCCTTCCTTCTCTCAGCTGGCTCGGGAAGCCCAGGCTTCTCCTTTACTCCTTTGCTCCTGTTATAGTTAACAGGAAAATAAGGAGGGAATCACAAAAATACAAAAGAAGTATTCATTATAAAGTTTCAAAAAACACAAAAGGAGAGAAAGCATCATTAACTTTTTCATTCTATGACATTATAAACAAGAGCCACCTGTCCATAAACCAATTGACCTTTGTGTCTTCTTCATTTATTCTGTTTTAATAATTAACTTAGACAAGAAAGACATTTTCCATACTCTCATATACCAGCCATTAATATGGGGGACCACAGAGGATTTCCAACAGAACAGTACACATCGTCTCCAAGTAGTTAACAAGCTCATTATAAGCTCTGTCTGAGGCAAGTATACCAACTTTATCAACATTTTAAAGCAACCACAGGATCAAACAGTAAATCATGGCCCATTAATTCTAGCATTTACAAAAAGGTCTTGTGGGAAGAAAGGGTTCTATTGTAGAACAAGTCCAGAGAACATGTAATAAATTTACCTGAATCATCTCTAAGTCCTGGTATCCAGGGTATATACATGTTAATCTAATGGGTGTCAGATATTAGCAGTGCATAGTTGTCTTAAACCGCTCTGAGTGGGCATTCAGTTGTCCTGAAGAGCGGCATATAAATCGAATGTTGTTGTTGTTTTTCTTGTTGTTGTTCTTCTTCTTCTTGTAGTAGTAGTTGTTGTTGTTATTATTATTATAAAAAATAAGAATGGTGCTTTGACTCTTAAAAACTCATCCCTGGAAATCTAGTTGGTCTTTAAGGTGCTACTGGACCTGAATCTTGCTCTGTTTGATATGTGTTTCCTAAACATGCCCATTTTCAACATATCTAGGATATGATATTTTTTGTCATAAATAATTTATAGAACTCCAAAAACTGACCCTTAAAGGATCTGCTACTTATCAAAACTTCAGGTTCTTTTTTTTCCTTTCTTTTTTATTAACTACATTAACTAACAATACAAAGGAAAAGAAGGGGAACAAGGGAAGGAAAGAGAAAAAAAACCCAAACAACAACATATAACATCTACACTACACAGAATGCTTTCCCTTCATACTGCCATTATTAAAAACTAAAGCTTTGTATAATATTGATGGAGTGGTCGACCTTACATAATGCAAATTACAATTCAAATTCAAATTAAGTTTTCCTCCCCCTCCTGGGTCCCGGACGCAGTTCTCTCTGAGCAACTGCAGCCGCAGTGCTCATTTCCTCCCCCCGCCCCTCAGACTTCTCGTTTTCTTCTTGCTTGGTGTCTCGCTGGAATTCCGGATTTTTATCCTCAAAATCCCTTAGTTGATCTTCTGATAATATCTTGTAAGCTTGATCTTTGTAACTAAACCAGATGCCTTCAGGAAATAACCATTTGTACTTTATTCCACATTCCCTCAGAAGAGCTGCAAGCTTTTTATACTTAAAACGACTTTTCCGAACTAAAAATGGGACGTCTTTCAGTATCTTGACCTTGTTACCCAAAAAGTCCAGATCCGCATTGTATGAGTTGTATAGGATGATGTCTCGGATCCTTTTAGATGAGAAATCGATGATGATCTCGCGAGGCAGCTGACGCTTCGTTGCATATTTTGAAGAAGCCCTACGGACCTCCAAAATGGCGCTTTTAACCTCTTCTTTAGTTGCCTTCGCAGGTGTCGCCAATATTTCCGAGACCAAACCCCATAAATCCTCATTTTCCTCCTCTTTCACATTCTGGAGACGCAAAATTGTTTGTGTTCATTCCACTTGTAGCCCGATCAGCTGGTTCTCCACCAGCTTTAACTCTTTATTCGTAGCCTTCACGAGTGACGCACTTTCCTGAGCAGACTTCTCTGCCCCCCCCCGCTGCTTCCTTAATGGTTTTCACTTGGCTCTCAATTAAGCCCACCCTTTGATCTGTTTCGTTCAGCTTGTCAACAAAGGGTTTTATGGCTTCGGTAACCGACCTCCGCACCAGTTCTTCGAGCGACTCTTCCTTCCCCTGCAGGGCAGCTGAGATTGACTTGCCCAGGGTGGGACTCTGTTTTTTCGCTGCCATTTTAGGGGGGGGGACCGCCAGCCAAATTCTGAGACTCAGCGAGGGGGAAGAACTAGCCTTCTTAGCTTCAGATCCCACCACTCCTTCGCGTGCGCTTGTAATAACAGAAGGGATTTGCTTACTTGCAGGCTTCCGCCTAGTTCTGCTCTTTGCCGTTTTCCATGGCCCGGCAGCACACAAGGCGCCGTGCACGTCTGCCGGCCTCCATAGGGACAAACGGGCAATTTACCCCCCGCATAGGTTTTCGGGGGGCTCTTCCCGCAGCGTCCCGGACCCTGCCTCCCTCACTGGGAGTCCTGGGGGCTAATCTTCGCAGATCAGCCGCCTGGTCAGAGTGCTTGGGCGCTTCCTCCCAGACCTGCGGAGAGGAGCATCTGACATGGCCGAGAAAACGAAACCGAATCCCAAAACTTCAGGTTCTGTTTTGACTGTAACTTCATTATATTTCTTTAACAACTCAGTTTTCACAATTTGTGAAAATGTGTCTAAATTGGGGGAATGTTAAAGCACTCCATAGATGATGTTAAACCACTCCATAGATGAGTAATGTCCTGATACTTCACCTTGGCTTAAAAAATCCTCTAATCCATATAGATTATATCACTGTCAGAATAAAGAGACTATATTGCTGCCAACCCACATATTAAGTACTCTGTAAACCGCTCTGAGTGGGCGTTAAGTTGTCCTGAAGGGCAGTATATAAATTGCATGTTGTTGTTGTTATAATAATAAATTACATTTAAGAAGTAATTGAAATTTCTAAAAGATCTTACCCAGGGTCTTTGAAAGGAAGCAGTTCCACTGAATTCCAGATCTGAGAGAATTATACATCATAGCATGGCTAGGAGCTTATACAGAGTGTGCTTACATGTAAAAAAAGATCATACCTCTACTAAATCACCTGTTTTCTCACCATCTAAACCATGGCACACCATTGAATATTAAAAGATCTGAAACTACATACAGAACAAGAGCAAAATATAGTAGATCAGGAGATGTGTTAGTCATATTTATCATGCTATGGTTGCAATATTGGCCAGATCATGGAAAAGTCATACATTAATGGTGAATTATAAAGAGATATTAATCCTTAATATCTTACATTGAGATATTTTGTCTAAAAAGGAGACAATTGCCACTTCTAATTTCCAAGGTGAGAGACTATGACACAAGATACAACTTGTATCTTATAAACTTAACATATGTTTCAAAAGGGAATGGGGTAGCAATCCATAAGACTACAGAGGCTATGGCATTTTTGTCTCAGCAGATAGTAACACACAGGGCTTTTTTTCAGGGGGAACGTGGGGGAACGGAATTCTGGAACCTCTTGAAAATGGTCACATGGCTGGTGGCCCCACCCCCTGATCTCTGGAGATCAGGGGCGGGGCCACCAGCCATGTGACCATTTTCTCTGAGGGCAACCCACTGAGTTCCACCACCTCTTTTCACAGAAAAAAAGCCCTGGTAACACATTCAAGGAGCTTAGCAATGTTTTCTCCTCCTGGTTAATATTTTTTCTTTTCATAAAAATAAATAAATATAAATAAATGAACAAAGAGAAGGAAGAGGGAAAGAGGGACCCCCCCTCTTCTCTCCACATCCTTGCAAACTTTCTTTCACTAAAGATATAAGAGGTGCCCTGATTTGTTGCAGCTGCGATAAATCACTCCTCCTGTCCAGGGTTAGGGTTGCAAACCCTGCCTGTGACCTTGAAGAGGGAGGCTGGTAGTCTGCTTTACTAGATTTCTGGTGTCCTTTTTTAGTCTTCATGAATCAGTTATGCAGTTTTTCCATTCTCATTGTCATATGAATCTGTTAGTTGTGCAATATTCAATTTTCTCCACATTTCTCCTGCCTCTTGTAAAATAGTTGCTGTGCTACATATTCAAAGTTAAACCACCTCTGGACATGAAGGTCCCTTAGCTGGTGGTAGCTGACAGAGCTATTCTTAAATCTGCCTTTGAAAAAGCCATCTAAGATATAAATGCTGCTGTTAATAACACACATTTGTACAGTGCTTTTGAACGTGTTCAAGGCACTCCATACTCTCAGACATTGTTATTACCTAAAAGCTTACATTCCCATTACTACTAGGTCCACACTTGAAAGGGAAAAAAAGAATATTTTTTCTTTATAGTTTAAGAACCATGCAGCATTTTTAATAAAAACTTTGGCTTTTACAATTTATGAAGAAAGAGACCAGTGGAGGCCGGGCTCAAGAGAGAAGACAGTGGCCGTTTCCACACCACTCACCTTCAATCGGAACGCCGCGGAGCGTTGCAAACAAAACCCGGAAGACAGCGTTTTCTCGCTTGAGTTTTGCGTGATGTCGCACAAAACTCGCACGAGAAAACACTATCTTCCGTGTTTTTTTCGCAACGTTCCGCAGTGTTCCAATTGAAGGTGAGTAGTGTGGAAACAGCCGCAGAGGAGGAAGAAACAAATGGGCCTCTTTGCATTTGTGTTGATCCAGCAAGATTTGCAAGATACTTTTTTTTTTTGCATTTAAGGCAGAAAATAATCATGATGTCGTTTTCACCTTTTCTTATGAAAACTGGATGTTCTAGGGAAGGCAGAGCCTAAGGAAGGCCTGGGTGTGTGTGTGTCTAAATCCTAGGATAAATCCCTTAAAAACACAGATCCAAAGCCCTAGAATCGAGTTTCTCCTGAGAGAATGATAACACACACCTTGCTTTTAAGCAATAATCGGTTTCTACCAGGAGTTCTGGGCAATGTCATCTTCCTTCTGGGGGGAAAAGTCCCAGTTGCCTGCTAGGGTTGCCTTCTTTTAAACTGGTCCCTTCTGCTGTCCCTTAAATACCAGTTGGATCTGCAGCAATTTCCAGGTGATGTTATTTAATTTCATACCATGAAAGGCTTCAACAGCCCATTTCCCTTAAGTAAACCTCTGTTAAAGTAATAGGGCATTCCCCCCCAACCCCCACTGGGTAGTTGTCATTAGTTTCCATATGGTGACTACGTTACTGGCCCACTATATCGCTGCTCATTCTCTACGGAGGGAATTTTTCCCCTAGCCAACGCATTTATTGTAAAACATTTTTTCTTTGCATGCAATGGCTTGAGGGTTTAATAGCTCTATAGTATAATTATGTGGCAACATAATTTTTAAAAAATTATTTACTTCATTTAATACATTTAATTCAATAATACAACTTAGGCCTTAAAATTAAGGCTACCAAGCCCCTGGTGGGGTGGGTGATCCCCCACCCTGAGTTCCTATTGCCCACCTGCAGCTCCAAGCTATGGCAGGGGGGTGGGCAGCATTAAAAAAAGGTTGTATCATGGGCATGATGATGTCACTTCTGGGGAAAACCTGGAAGTGACAATGGGTAGCTCTAGGAATCATCAGATGTCACTTCCAGGAAAAACAGAAAGTGATGTCAGTCCTCTCAAGGAATCACAAAAAAGCTCTATGGTTTTACATAGAGTTTCTGGTGATTTCTAGGTATGTGTGATATCACTTCCTGATTTCCCCAGAAAGTGATGTCACAAGGTCACTAACAATATTTTTTTAAATTCTCTCACTGGCCGCTGGAGTGCTGAGGGAAAGCCTTCTGAGGACAGAAGATCTTCCATCCCCACTGGGCACATGGATACACTATTTGGAGCAGAGTTGCACCAGCATCAATGACCTTAGAATGGTAAAAATCTGCTTAGGATCGAATTGTTCATGTCCACTTCCAACTTTGACTGTATGCAGTGAAACGTTCTCTTGCTCTGTCATCCTGAATTCTCTTCCTAACAATACTGAACATGAGGGTCCATGCTTTATAAATGTTCCATAACGTTTAGTTACATGTTGTAATTAACGACATGCGGTGCCTGTTGGAAAGAATGGATATAACAATCTGAAAAACAATCTTAAAGAGGAAGGGATACCATAACTGTGTGGATCCAAAGTCTGAAGCAAACACAGAAATGTCACTGTGCAACATCTGGTAAAAATGGTAGCCTCAATTTACCATTCCCATGTTGTTCGGAGCATGGAGTGAAATTGTAAGAGCCTTAACTCTTTTCTTAAATTTAAGGATTTTTTAAATTTCATAGAAGCAATTAAACTTGCAACATGATGAATATTCATGAACTGTAAAAAATACATCTTCTAAAACCCACTACACTGCACTGTTATTCAATCATAAAACCGATTCATGCAACATCTGGTCGTGCTTTGATATTTCTCCAGTAGCTGCATTTACATCTTCTATAGACACATAAATATGCTCCCTGGCATAAAAGAGCAGCCAAGGTAAATGTTGTAACCCTCATTTGGGAGGGGGTGTGTGTGTGGAGGAGGGAGGGAAAGTGGAATGCTATAATGCAGAAGGACTTGCTCTACAATTTTGGAAATCCTTGGGAAATGCACCTTTAGTGGGACCATTAACGGAGAAGACGGTAGCAGTGTACAATGGATGATCCCACATGCTGACTTGGCATTTCAAGTGAGAATGGAGACAGTTTTAAGGATGGCAGGCCAAGAAAATGCCCAGTGTTGCCACTTGCCTGAGATGGCTGTGCAAATCACCCAGACCATGTGTTCAGTGACTTCCAGACCCAGTCACAACGTCATTTCTTCAGCCAGTCTTATCATCTGAACAATATTTCCCTCAAACTTATTTTTATTTATTTAGATATGCATACTCCACTGTTGCCTCCAATAGGGACTCAGCTTACAACATCATTCCCCCCTCCTTCATTAACTCTAGCCCTTTGAGGTCACCCAGCAATCTTCCATGGCAGAGTGGGGATTTGATCCTCATCTCCCAAATCTTAATGCAACACTTTAACCACTGTACTATGCTGGCTGACATTTTTGGTTGCTTTTCCTAAAAAGAATGACCATCTAAAAGAATGAAGCCGAACACTAGGCTAGGCAACAGACCTCATCACTCTCTGGTCTGATAGCATTATGTTCTATGGTCATTAATATGATACGTTATGATGAAATGTTTCATCATTCACCATTTCAGAAGAAGGATGATAACGCGGAGGTCGAGCACATGCTTTGCGTGCTGAAGTGATCTAGTCCTTGGTAACTCTCAGCTGATAGGACAGCTCTTTCACTGCTTGACAGAGCCACTTCCTGCCAGACAAGACAAGACTGAGCAAGAAGGACCAAAGCCCACTTCATATGTTTGGCTAGAAGAATACATTTTGAAAGGCAAGGGGTGTTACCAGAACTGCTCTTTTATTATAATGGGGAATTAGCTGTAGCAGTCTGTAACTATTAATATTAAGCGAGGATCATAACCTATGTTTACGGAGGTCCCGATCCCAGACACTCTAGTGAAAAAGAGGCAGACAAGGAGTAAGGTCCAAACACGTGTATTGAGTGTAGCGTAAGCCTAGCTTGCACAATCATACAAAGAACATACAAGGTCTAAGAAATATAGCGTAGGAAATACAGAGACGTTCGCATTAGCGGGTTCCCAACGATGGTAAGGGAAATACTCACAATCCTGGAGCGAAGCAGAGACACGGCAGCGAGGGTGGCCCAATGCCAGCACTGGGACCACAGACGGACAGCAAGGAGGTCTGGATAGGGAATGGCCGAGGCCACAGACAGCGAGGGGTTCTGGATGGGAATGGCCGAGGCACCGAGTGGTCTGGAAGACCAGCTTAAATACCCCAAAACGTACCCTGGGGCTGGTGCTGTACTTGGTGGTTCTCACAGATTAAAACAAAGGGTCTAATGGGCTACTGAATGGCTTGGATGGGCCACTTTGGTAATCAGATTGTGATAAGTGACACCTCAGGAAGAGGGGACAAAAGAGGGAGGGGGAAATCCAAGTGGGCTGAAAGGATGTTCCATCGGACAGGGCTTGTCCTGATGTCATCAGCTTTGGAATGCGGAGGTTTCTTTGAGATGCATTCTCTAAGTGCTTGGGATGGTTGGCACTTAGTTCCTTCTCCGGGGCGGCTCCTAAGATATGCAGAGCGGGGCGAGGGGCTCTCGCTGCGGACGTGGTGTGCCCGCTTCGCCGAAATGGCTTCTCAAAGCAGTCTTCTTCCCAGGGTCTTCTGGCTGCCTAAGAACATGGATGCCGGCTGGGCATAGCTGGGGCTGGATAGCAGGCTGCCCGGTAGCGAGGGCAAGCTCGGCGACCGGCTCGCGGGAGGCTCCAGGCGGGAACTGACCAGGGAGCGCCTAGCCAGGCTCGCTGGAGGTTTCCCCGGCAGGCGCCCGGCTGCTAGCAGCGGCTTGGGCCCATATGAGGCAGGCTTCCATGGAGGCAGGGGGAACAGCACACAAAACACAGTCCAAAGCAGGGAACAGGCACGGTCCGTGGCAGATGGCAATGCAGGCACGGGGCACACTTGTAACAGAGTCCAAACACACACACTGGGAATTCCAGATACAGGGCAGGGCAGGGCTGCCCAGAAAGAGAGTCCTTTTGTGCAGTTATCCAAACATGGAGTCAGTAAACTTACACAGTCTATTGCAGCAGCAAGGTAATTGACACGCAGGCAGGAAACTGACACGTGTATTAACACACACACGTGTAAAGCAGCCTTTGTGCAGCAGTGAAACAGTAACGCAGGAAACTTTAACACAGTTCATGGTGGGCTTTAAAGCAGGGGAGGGGGGCCTACCTGGCAACAATTCCCCCCCTCGGAGACCCCGGGACGTCAGGCGCGCGGGTCTCCGAACTTGACTTCAAAGGTGAGGTGGTCGGCAATGTCCAGTGGTCGAGCTTCGAGCGAAGAAGGAGCGGGAAGGGAAGGAGGGGGAGGCGTCACTCAAAAATTTAGTTTGGAGAACCACCTAACCGAATAAGTGCAATTTAGATCAGCCAATGGGCTGCAGGTCTCTGGGTTCACACCAGGGGGTGTGCTAAGTGCAATCATCAGAATAAATAGTAATAATTAATAGGCAGCAATGATCAATTCATGCATATAAACAACAACAATTCATGTTTGGGTACACTGATCAATTCATGGCGGGAGGTAATTCATACGTGATTCATGGAGGATTAAAACACTTAAAACCAGGGGCAATTCATATACATGGATTAATTCATAAGCATAAGTTTAAAAGCAAAGGCAATTCATGGGTCAATTCATGAATGCAGGATTAAAAGCAATTCATACAAGATAAAGTGAAATGTGCAAGCAGGGCATAGGCCAATTCATCGAGGGTGGAACAATTCATGGGTGATTAAAACCATAAATACATATATATATAGGATTAAAACAATAATTCAGGAAGTTAAAACCAATTTCATAGATAAAAGCAGCAATGATAAAAGCAAGTGCAAGGAAATAATTCATGAGGGGTAAGCGGCGGAAGGGCTCATGGGGGCAGAAAAATAGACTCTGCGATAAAAACCAAATCGATATGGCTGGATTAAAATCAAATTCATAGACTAGAACTGCCTCGGCGGAGGGAGTCGGGTTAAAAAGGCAATCCATAAGGTTAAAATCAAATTCATCGGGATAGAGTTCATGGGCGCACTTGCAATAGATAGAGGGGGGGACTAGTTCGGGGCTAAATTCATGGGAGTAAAATTCATGAAAGCAATGGAAAGAAATTCATAGAACAATAGAACAACAAAGATCACAGACGGCTCAGTCTGCAGTACAGCTGCTGGACTGGGTTGCATATATACAGGAACAAGCAAACTTAGTCCATGTGTTCCAAAACACACTTCCACCCCCCCTTGCTGTCTGCGTCAATCCGCAGAGCAGGGCCGGCAGGCGGCTAGAAGGGCTTCAGGCACACAGTTCTAGTCCTCATGGAGGTAGTGCCGCTGGCGGTCGTTCGCAGGCGGACCGTGGGCTGGGAGGCGGGAAAATACGTCCCCCCCTAGTCCACAAGAGGGCCTCGGAGCGGTGTCCGGCAGCAGAGCGTCCATGGGGCCGGTGCAGGATTCATACACATAATAAACATAATCATAGTTCATACCGGCACAAGCAATAAAACAAACAAGGGTTAAAGGAGGGCGCCAAGAATAACCATTAGGGCAAGAGTAGGTCTGGATTGTAATGGTCCAGACGGTAGGATAGTTGGAGTTGCTGGAGCTGTCGGCGGCTCCAACAGCCCAAATAAAGCAGTGAGGCACATAACAAAACTTGAAAGGCCAAAATAACAACGATCGGGTGCAGAGCCAAATTGTAAATTCCAGTGGCAGTGGGGCTCCAGCCAAAGAGGGTTTCCCACCACGAATGCTCGCCGGTGGTCTTAATCCGCTGGGCAAGATCCAAAATCTCCTTTCCGTTGTGGGACACAACCAAAGCAGTGGTGTCCCCGTCCCTCTGGATGCTCTGGAGGGTGCGGTGGAGCTGCGGGTGGGTCAGGAGCTCGTGGATTAGTTCCAGGCCGATGCCAAGGGAGACTGGCTTCACATAGCGATAGATGGAGGGTGCCACCAGGATCTCTTCTTGGGTCCAGACCGGTACCGTGTAGGTGAAATCGCAGGCTGCCACCGAAGACAGGTTGCAAAAGCAGCGATTGACTCCCGGGATCACGGGCTTGAGCTGGAACGAGTTCAGGATCACAAAATCGCAGGCCGTTCGCACGCAGGCACATCCTTTCCCAATGTAGACGACAGCGGAGCTGTTCTCCCGGACGACCTCAAAAGAGCACTCGTTGAGGGCGTCGACTTGCGGGGCTACACAGGGGTGATGAGGTGCAAAGGCTTGGTCCTGGCAAATGAAGCCGGTCTGGTCTCGATGCTGGCACCCTTGGAGGCTGACGAGCTGCCATCCGGTCGGGGTGAAGCGGGCCCAATGGTCGGGGGTGGCGGGCGTAGAGGACTTCGGTGTCGCTGACTTGGAGTCCCAGAGGCACGACTGGATACACATGGAATGACTTGTGCGCGCTGGCCGTTAATAAAAATAATTTAAGCTCCTGGGTGGTCGGTGAGAATGAGGAATTTACGAGAGACCACCAGGATTCAAGCTCCAGTTCTATGGGTGACAATTTGGGCATAATCAATCTTTTAATTTCCAGGGGCAAATGCCCGTCCGTGGCTTGCCGAATTAGCCCCATGGCCACAGCCTGATTTAATTGTTGGGCTTGCATACATGCCATGGCTATTGACATGTTGCGTTCCAAAGACTGTGTTCCCTTGAGCAGCAGAGAAAAATCTCTTTCAATTTGACTCTCCCAGTTAACTAAAATGGAGCTGATCTCATGTTGCCCATTTGAAATGGAATTTAGGGACTGCACCACCGGTTTACCTAAGTCGGAGATGCTAGTCGTGACATGGGCAAACTTATTAGCGAGAGTCTCAATATTGACCGAATCCATGATTGCTAAGCCTCCGGCTGCAGGAGCAGTCCAGTCGGCAATGCTTCGTCTGGCACGCGAGAGAGAGAGAGAGGGATCGATCCACAGTTGTAGCCATGCATTCCAACCCTTGCTACCGGCCTCCAGATAGGGAGCGCACTGCGGCAGCCTCTGGGTTACATTTAGCTCAGCTAAGTCTATGCGGATCTCTTTTAAAGACATTTGCGGGCAGACTAGAACTCTCTCTCGAATGTCAGTCTTCAAAACATGGGAGCCCACTATGTGCGTGCCGCCTTGGCTTAATTGCTTATTGCCAGCAATCAAAGGGTCAATTTGGATGGTGTGGGTCTCCTGGGTCCGGATCAGCAGGGAATAATTGCCTGGTTCGTGAGTCAGATTTACAAAGAGCAGCCCAAGCCGGTGAAATTTCTCTACTAGGGGCTTGGTTTGGCATTCGGGCGTCTGTTGAACCAGTATCCAATCGGGTGGGCCGTGTTTGGCTAAGTCTTCCTCCTTTACAATCCAGGTCAGGTTCTCCCAGCGCTCTATAGCAAAGGAGAGAACTGTGCCTGAAGGGGGCGTGACAGTGACTGATGCAGACTCAGTGGCAGTGGTGCCTAGTAGGATGGTCATTCTAAAGGGGTCTCCTGCCTTCCATACTGCGGCCGACACTAAAATAACTTCACAGTATGGTCCGAAAGCCTCAGTGACAACTGGCGAGGTTTCGAAGTTGGCAGGGGTGGTATATCTGTCTACCACCGGGACTGCGGTGGGGGCTGGCCTGATACGGGGAAGGAACATACATGGAATTGGAGCAAGAGGTGAAACCGTATCAGTAGGCGAGTAACATACTAGTTCTTGAGACAGAGTTTTTACTCCCACACATAAAATAACGAGCTCTGGGGGTCGGATCCACTGCTCTTCACAACTGCGGAAGTTAGTGCGATCCGTAGGGGTGGTCATATTAATCTTCTGCACAACCTTGCAGACCATCATTTCGTTTTCTGCTAGGGTATTAATACATCTCCAGTGGGGGTAGGGCATTAATTTGGACGGGCGTCCCTCTATTAGGGTGCCTGCCAGCACGAGCAAACACAGAGTAGCCAGGTGCCTCATCTCCTGGCCTTCCTTTTCCTTTCTGTGGTGAAAATATCCTGGGGAGACCTGCGGATATAAGTACAGGCTCCCTGAGTTTATTGCAGCAAAAATAAAATAAAGTAAAGCGGGGAAAAAGGAGGGCGTATTTCTGCCAGCACTGTATGTTAGGTAGGGCTCGAACGAGAAGTCCCGGAGCACTAAGCGAGCCTTCCGGCTTGTTGCTCTGGGGAACTCCTGTGCGGAGGTTTCTTTCTAAAGCATGTATATTTCAGGGGGGACGTCTTTACGTCGAGCAGGGGTCGGCTGTACGTTAGGCGGGATTATGCAAACTCGCCCCAGGGGTCCCTGGGTGCCTAGACTATGTGGCCTTCAGGTGCCCCTTACTTGGCGGCGGGCTATTTTTATCTTGCGGGCTGAGGGCTATCGGTCCGGCTCGGCCTGGCCTTGCCGTTTTGAAAGGAAAAAACTAGAGAGCGGTTTCCATTAACTATAAGGGTTGCCGCAGACGGGGGCCCTCGCTTTAATTTTCAAAAATAGGCCTTCGTCATATATTTGCAGGACAACCAATTTTTGGAGGGACTCCCTCGGGACGCCCCATTTTCTGGTTAAAAAAAAAGGTACATCGGGCAAAAAGAAAAATATACTGAGCAAAAGAAAAATGCACTGAGCAAAAAGAAAAACACACGGAGCAAGAAGCATACGGGTGTGGGTTACTTTTAGGTTGCCCTTACTTGGGGTGCCTGGCAGGGCTTCATTATATCTTCAAAATGTCTCCCCCCTTCTTTTCCCTTATACGGTACGGGCAAGGGAAAAGATTACGTGGGGCGGGCGGCTGCTGGCGGAAAGGGCCGAAGTGGAGCCGAGGGCGCTCGGCGGCGTTTATCGAAAAGCGGCGGAGGCGGCCGAGATCTGCCGGCGCCACTGGGTCTGGGTTATTCGGGGGTCATCTTGGCGCGGGGGATCCTGGCTATGTAAATGAGGCACGCTGTCCCTTGTGCGTGGCGAACGCACCCCAATAACACATTCCAGGGGTAACATATTTACAAAACACTGGCGGGTCTTTTACTTTTGCACTAAAGCGTACTGGCTGGTGGCGCCGTATAGCAACTCACCATGACGAATATGAACATTAGTAAAAGAGGGATGTTGGGCTATCTGGGGGTCCTTTTCCAGGGGAGGCACGGCCCTCAAAGCCAAAGCCGACCATCATGCGAAAGCGTGGGTCTGGCAGGTGAGACCCCGAATCTACGTAGATGCGGGATCTTCACCAGCACGGCGGGTGATATATTTTCGAATACAGGGATCACCTTATTTGGTGGTTCCACTATGTTCGAAAGAATGTATGCACCTCTGGGCTAACGCCTCTCCAACCACTTTCACACACAGCAAATCTCTTTTGCCTGTGCAATTTTTTTCCGAACATGCGGCTTACAATCCAATTAAGAATCACTTTCGGTGGTGGTCCTATTTGGCTTTGATTGCCGTGTCTTCCCCAAGGGTCCCAACTGTGGGGCCCGCCTAATGAAGTTAAAGAATAGAATTGGAAAAACTCTTGACACTCACACTTACATCTACATATTCTACTGTTTCATTTATAGTAAAGCTACAAAGGTCTGGTCCAGGGGGACACAGGGTATCTCTGGCCCAGGGTGAAGGGATATCTGGCGAATCACTGGGCAGAGGGGGGCTGGGCTGGTGGCGGTTCCCCCAGGGTCATACACAGGAGGGGCGGTTTGCAGCGGCTTCCCTCTCCATTCTTTTAATTGCGAAGCGTGAAAGTATTTTAGCCAAGTGCCTCCTGTCTTTCTCTGGATAGCTACCTGATAGACGGCTGGGGAGACTCTTTTTGTGATAGGGACTGGGCCTTGCCATTTGGCTGCTAGTGAATGCGCCTTTTGCGAGAACTTCCTGTACAGAACGAGCTGTCCTTCCTCCCAATGCCTGGGGTTCCTGACCCATCCTAATTTGCGGTCCATATCTTTCTGAGCTGTGCCCAACTTCTGGGCCACTTGCATGTGGACAGCGTGTATGGATGAGAGCAGGTCTTGGACCCAAGCGTCATTAATCACTACGGGCTGCATATCGGAAGGGAGCTGCGTATCTAGCCAGAAGGCTTCCGGGAGCTGCATTCTTCGCCCTGTCATTACCATATGGGGTGTTAGCCCGTGAACTGCGGTAGTGCCTCTAATGGCCATTAGGATTATGGGGAGTTTTTCATCCCAGTCTCTCCCGGAGGAGCGAACCATCTTGCGGAGAGCCTCCTTGAGGGTCCGGTTGGTTCTTTCTATTGCGCCTGAAGCTTGAGGGTGGCCTGCTATGTGGAAGCGTTGCTGGATGCCCAGTGCTTTACAAAGCTCCTGTGTTACTTCTCCGATGAAGTGTGAGCCTAAATCAGAGTCCATGACTCTCACAATGCCCCATCTTGAGAAGACATTGTTGAACAGTAGTTTGGCTGTGGTGGCTGCATTGTTGCGCTTGCACGGAAATGCTTCGACCCATTTGCTAAAGGGGTCTATGACAGTGAGGCAGTGGCGATTGCCGCGAGCAGTGGGGGGAAGGGGGCCGATAAAGTCAATTTGTATGCGAGCCCAGGGTCCGTCAATTCTCTGATGCTGGAGGGGAGCTCTAGGTCCGGTGGGGTCTGCATTGACCATAGCGCAGGACAGACAGTTGTCTACCCATTGCGCTACTTCGGTGCGCATGCCAGGCCACCAACCAACCTCTTTTACCCTTTCCAGAGTCAGATCCTTGCCTCGGTGTCCCTGCTCATGGACAAACTGAAGTAAGTCAGCCCTAACTTCCAATGGCACTACCCAATGGCGTTCGCCGGCTGCATCTACTGCCCAAACTATGCCTTCCTCTTCTCTGATCATGAGTCTCCCTGTCTGATCCCTTCCTGCGGCTAGGAGGTCAGTTATTTCTGGGTCAGATTGCTGCAGTTGTGCTAGGTCTAGTGTTCCTGCGGTTCCCTGAACTTGGCTGCGGGCTTGTGCGCGGGTGGTGACAGGGCGGAGGGGACAATCGGTGGCCGATTCTGGTAGGGGAGCATTTTCAGTGGCGGCTGCCTTGGCTGCGAGGTCTGCCTGGTCATTCCAGTAAGCGGTCTCTGAGTTCGTCTTCTGGTGTCCCTTGACATGGGTCACCTGCGTTGGGCCTGAGCGGGACTGGAGGAGTGCTGCTACTTGCTGCCATAGCTGTAGGTGGGCTACGGGTTTCCCATCGCTAGCTTTCCACCCCTGATTCTGCCACACCGGGAGCCAGACCGTGGCGGCTTTGGCCGTCCAATCCGAGTCTGTATAAATGGCAAGTGGGCTTTCTGGGGGCTCAAACTCAAGCACTGCCAGAAGCGCTTGCACCTCAGCCGCTTGGCTGGAATGGGGGCGGGCTGGACCTTTGAGAGTATGGGCGTCGCTCACTCGCACGGCGCCGTAGCCTGTCCGAGGGGAGCCTCCAACGTGAAAGGAGGAGCCGTCACAGAACCAGCATGTGAAGCCGTTCTGTCGAGCTTCCTCTAGCGGGACTCCCCAAGTGACTGGCCAAACAACCTGCGGTGGCGGGTCCAGGGGGCACTCGTGCTCGGTCCCGGTTACCAATAGGCCATAGGGGGCTGGTGGCTCAGTGGTCTCCTTTTTAAACTCTACCCCGCGGTTGACCAGGGCCAGGGTCCACTGTGCTATGCGGGCGTTTGAGACTTGTCCGTCTTGTATCTTGCCAGACAGAATATATTTGAGGGGCGTGTGAGTAGTTTGAACTATTGTGCGGGAGCCTCCTATGATAAATTCCCAATGGGTCAGACTCCAAACTAGAGCAAGGCATGTCTTCTCGCATGGGCTAAACTTAGTTTCTACTGCGGTTAGGTTGCGAGAGGCATAGGCTACTACTCTAGCGGTTCCTGCTTGCTGCTGGGTGAGCGTGGCTCCTATGCTCTTGTCTGATACTGCTAACTGGATAGAGAATGGCTGAGTGACATCTGGATGGGCTAGGGCCGGGGCTGCGGCCAGGCTGCGCTTTAGCTCGGCTAAGGCTGTCTGTTGCTCCGGTCCCCACTCCCAGGGAGTGTTCTTCTTGAGGAGAGCATAAAGGGGGCGAGCTTTGTCTGCAAAGGACTCAATGAAGTCTCGGGAAAAGTTAAAAGTTCCTAGAAGGGCTCTGAGGGAGGGGACATCGGTGGGTGCAGGTAGCTTGGAAATGACCTTCATTCGCTGGGCGTCCGGGGTGCGACCCTCGGGTCCCAGGGTCAGACCCAGGTACTTGACGCTGGTCTGAACCAATTGGGCCTTTTCCCTGCTTGCCTTGAACCCAGTCTCGCGGAGGAGTTCCAAGACTTCCCTGGTGATTTGGCGGGCTAATTCTTCCGTGGGGGCGTGGACTAAAATGTCATCCACGTAGCTCAGTACGTGGGGCCTCGAGGAGGGTTGGAGGCGTTCCCACATCTGAACTACATGGGCATGACAAATGCTGGGGCTGGAGTGGAATCCCTGGGGTGTCCGCTTGAATGCGTATTGCTGGCCGCGGAAAGTGAACGCGAACTTGTACCAGCAAGACTCATGCAACCGGATAGAATGGAAAGCGTTGGCCAGGTCTATGACCGAGTAGAACCGGGACCCAGCGGCAATGGCCGTCAGGATCTCATTGTACTTGGCCACAACCGGGGCAACTGGAGGGGTGGTAGCATTCAGGGCACGGAAGTCGACCGTCATTCTCCAGGTCACTCCATCTGCCTTCAGAACTGGCCACAATGGGGCGTTGCAGATGGACTGCATCGGGAGTATGACGTCCCACTCAAGGAGTCCTTCTATAGTTTTGGCTATCCCTGCCTCAGCTTCTGCTGGGTACTTGTACTGTCTTTGGGGAGGGGGATCCTTTCCTTCTATCAGGACGCAGGCGCCCTTCACTATCCCACACTCGGCCTTATCTGTCACCCACACTTCGGGAAAGTCCAGAACCCAGGGGTCTCCTGTGATGGGGGCGAGAGGAAGGGGGGCCTTGAGGGCTGCGCATCGATGGACTGCATTAACAAAGTCTGGGCCTCCCGGGATGCGCCACAGGAGCCCGTTCGCTAAGTCAATGGTCAGTCCCTCGGCACGGAAAAATGGCATGCCCAAAAGTCCATCATCTTCTCCCCGGTTTGCGCATGCCGAAATCCGGGTGGCCAGGTTCCCAACGGAGAGGGGGATATCCTGCCAGACCGGGGATTCCTGCGTGCCGCCTCCAAAACCGGCGAGCTGCATGGTTGTAGGGGTCTGAGTTCCCTTTGTGACTAAGGTGGGCCGGAGTATATTAAGTGAAGCTCCGGTATCTATGAGGAGGGTGGCAGGCTTCTTCTTTTCCCCGGGAGTCCCGATCCCTGCCTTCACTGTCGGTCTCCCCCATGTGTCCGGCTTTAGTTTGGCAACTATGCCCACGGAGGGAGACTGGGACTCGGGGCAACCCTATTCTGATCCTGCACTCTGGTCGGTGGAAGCGGCGCTTCCTCTAAAGGGGTTGTTGGGGCTCGGGCGTTCTCGAACCGCAGCTATCGGGGGACTCGAGAAGGGAGGGTCTGGCGGCAAAGGGGGTGCCGACGGAGGTACTGGGGGCTGCTGCTGGTCCTCCCACTCCATGATCGCCTTCATTAGAACGGACGTGGGCTTTCCGTCGAAGAGCTCCATGTTCGCTCCAATGTTTTTGAGGCGCATCCAAAGTTCCCAACGGAGGGAGTCCCTGGACTGGGGCGTGCTGCCTCGGTCCTGGTAGCCCTCGTGGTCGCCCTGCAATGCTCCCCAAGCGTTAGACTGATCTGGAGGCGGGTAGACCTGATGGTGGTACGGGTGCGATGCTCGCGAGTGAGAAGGGGCTATGGGTGCATCCTGTAGTCGGGGCTCGTGGGGTCCTTGCTGGGAGGAGGAACTGTAACTCGGGGCGGGCGCAAAGGAGACTCCCGGGCGGTAGTCCCTTGGTCCTCTTCCCCGGTTAAAGCTACCGCTCCTTCCCCTTAGGATTCCTCCCCTTGCCTCTGGATACGGGCTGCGTCCCTGTGGTCGGTATTGAGAGTGGGGGCCATGATTGGCATAGGTGACTGCACTTATCGGCTCGCTCTCCTTCCTACGAGAGGCCGGGGGCTTCACATGGCGGATGGCGCCGGTTTCTCGCAACAGGCCAGCAATGCTTCTGATGCGAGCCTCCAGGTCTCCCCATGAGATGCTCCCGGGCTCCACTCCTGCCAGTGCTAGGCGGGTGGTACTATTGAGTCCGTCTAAGACTGCTCTCCTGAATTCTAACTCGTCAAAGTCGGGTACATCGCTTGCATCTAGGTCCACTTCGTCTGCTAGCTCAGCAAGAAGCTGTTTCCTAGCTAAATATGCCTCTGGGTCCTCTCCAGGTTTCTGGGACTCCGCAATGTACAGGGCTTTCAAGCTTTTGGTGGGCCACAGGAATGCACAGATCTCTTTAATTGCTCCATACTGGCTGCGTGTGGCTAGCCGTCGGTTAGAAATATAGGCATTGAGGGCCGAAACTATCTCAGGGGCGGCGCATTGGCGAGCCAGTTGGGCTACATCGGAACCGCTAGCGGAAGGCTGAGAGGTGGTCACATGGGTGAACCACTGGATGGCTGTGTCTCGGTTCAGGGGTCCCATGCGATCTGCTATGGCTTGGAGCTCATCGGGCCTCCAATTGCGGGTTTCCTTAACGACCCGGTCTGTCTTCCTGCCATCCTCGTCCATGGATACTATTTCCTTAATAGCTATGGGATGGAGGGGCTGTGGGGCTTCCTCGGGTTGGGGCGATTGAGATGCCCAGCTATCCTTACTATCTTCTGGGAGGGCCAAGAGGGCTGCGGGATGCACGGCGGAAATTACGGCCTGCTGCATTCCCAGGTGCTGTTTTAGGGCCTCTAGCTCCCTCTTACAAGCGGAGTGGTCTGCTGCAGCTATCTTTGCGACTTTCTGCTCTGCCATGAACTGGGCAGCATGGGTTAACTTTGCAATTTTCTCTTGTCCTTCAATTACTGCGTGCTCAGCCATATCGGCACGAGCAGTGGCTACTTCAGCCTTGTGCTGGGCGTCCTGGAGGGCAGCGGCTAGTCCCTGCTTCTCCAGCATGAAGTTAACGCGTTCTGAACGCCACTCGGCTGCTTTTTCCTCATGTTCCTTCTTTTCTCTCCTTAGCTTTTCTATCTCCTGTTCCTGTTCTTCCTGAGCTACCTGTAGCTTATTAATTAGGGACACGCTGTCCTGTAGGGCGGTGAAAAGTGCCCAGGCTCCATATCTGTCCTTCTTACTTGACCTAGGTTTCTCCTTCTCGCAAAAATCCTGGAAGGCGCTTCTAACTATTTGGAGCGGGTCAGGTCCCTTGAAGGAACCGGCTTCCCAGGGGCAATCTCCCTTCTTAACTAGCCACTTCTCCAGGCGAGGCACGGTGGGGGCTGCCCGGTACATTTTACTTCGTTTAAGGCTGATCTCGGGGGAGGTTAAAGAGTGGATCAGCGACAATCAGGGGTGGGGCGATTAAAGCTGCTCAAGGGTTTTAACAACTTCTTCCTCTCTATGTTCCTTTTGGGAGGTTTATCCTTCCCTCAGGTCCTCAAGGGTTTTTACCAGGGGGTTTTAAGGTTCTACTTTTAGGGTTTACAGGGTATTTTAAGGGTCCTACACTCGGTTCTTCTCCACCGGGGGAGAAGGAAAATTCCTATTCCCGTTTCAAGCTTGCCTACAAGCCACGGGACCAGGAAAAGTTTACTGGCTCAGAGGGTGCTCTCAAGCTCTCTAAGCCCAAGAACCAAAAACGCTCAGTGCTTCCAAGCCTCTGCTCAGAAGCTAAAGCTCAGGGGTCTCCCAAGCCTCTACTCGGAAAACCAAAGCTCAGGGGTCTCCCAAGCCTATGCGCTCAGAAAACCAAAAAGTGTCTCCAAGCCTCTGCTCAGAAACTGCAAATGCTCCCAAGCCTCTGCTCAGAAGCCAAAATGCTCTCAAGCTCTCTGCCCAAGAACTGTACTCAAAAGTGTCCCCAGGCCTCGTGCTCAGAGACAAATGGTTAAACTGTCTCCAAGCCAAGACCAAAAGACTAAATGCGCTCAAGGACTGCCTCTGCAAGTCCCCAAGCAAAAGTGCCCAGGAGTAAAGCTTACTGTACTCCCAAGCGAGGTGCGCTCAAGAGTTCTACCAACTCCCAAGCAAAAGTGTGCCCAAGAGTCCCACTGACTCCCAAGCGAGGTGTGCCCACGAGTCTGACTTACAACTCGCAAGCGGAAAGGCGCCCAAGAGTCTAACTTAAAACTCTTAAGCACGGTGCGGCCGGCTGCCGCGGGGCTTCAGGAACCTGGCTTCAGATTCCCAAAGCTAACTAACCAAACGGACTAACGATCCCTTCACGTTTCCTCCGGAGCGGGGATTGAAGCCTAAGTGCTGGCAGGAACGGGGTTTGGACGGACTTAGGAGAGACGGGGGAGGGCGGAAGAGAATTTTATATGTGCTGCTTCAGGATGTATATATCTATAGAGCCTACTTCTGGGATCCCACCCACATAGACGCGTTTAGGCGGCCCGGAAAGTGGCCAGGAACTTCACCAGTTCAGAGGTCCTCACCCACAGTACACCGGTTATAACGGCTGGAGGGCCTCGCGGTGCACCACAAAAGGCAAGTAGTCCAAAGCTGGCTGAAGGAGGAAATGGGGAAAAGCCAACCCACAAGATAGAAATGCTCGCTAGAGCCACACACACTCACACTTTTTAATTCCCTGAGCTAAATTGCGCTCTTTACACTGAGGTCTGGAAAATTTTCCTCTAAGTCAGTTTGCTGAAGACACGCGTGTCGACTCACGTGTATTCACACGAACTGGGTTATGCCCGCATATTCTCCACCAGTAAACTGTTACCAGAACTGCTCTTTTATTATAATGGGGAATTAGCTGTAGCAGTCTGTAACTATTAATATTAAGCGAGGATCATAACCTATGTTTACGGAGGTCCCGATCCCAGACACTCTAGTGAAAAAGAGGCAGACAAGGAGTAAGGTCCAAACACGTGTATTGAGTGTAGCGTAAGCCTAGCTTGCACAATCATACAAAGAACATACAAGGTCTAAGAAATATAGCGTAGGAAATACAGAGACGTTCGCATTAGCGGGTTCCCAACGATGGTAAGGGAAATACTCACAATCCTGGAGCGAAGCAGAGACACGGCAGCGAGGGTGGCCCAATGCCAGCACTGGGACCACAGACGGACAGCAAGGAGGTCTGGATAGGGAATGGCCGAGGCCACAGACAGCGAGGGGTTCTGGATGGGAATGGCCGAGGCACCGAGTGGTCTGGAAGACCAGCTTAAATACCCCAAAACGTACCCTGGGGCTGGTGCTGTACTTGGTGGTTCTCACAGATTAAAACAAAGGGTCTAATGGGCTACTGAATGGCTTGGATGGGCCACTTTGGTAATCAGATTGTGATAAGTGACACCTCAGGAAGAGGGGACAAAAGAGGGAGGGGGAAATCCAAGTGGGCTGAAAGGATGTTCCATCGGACAGGGCTTGTCCTGATGTCATCAGCTTTGGAATGCGGAGGTTTCTTTGAGATGCATTCTCTAAGTGCTTGGGATGGTCGGCACTTAGTTCCTTCTCCGGGGCGGCTCCTAAGATATGCAGAGCGGGGCGAGGGGCTCTCGCTGTGGACGTGGTGTGCCCGCTTCGCCGAAATGGCTTCTCAAAGCAGTCTTCTTCCCAGGGTCTTCTGGCTGCCTAAGAACATGGATGCCGGCTGGGCATAGCTGGGGCTGGATAGCAGGCTGCCCGGTAGCGAGGGCAAGCTCGGCGACCGGCTCGCGGGAGGCTCCAGGCGGGAACTGACCAGGGAGCGCCTAGCCAGGCTCGCTGGAGGTTTCCCCGGCAGGCGCCCGGCTGCTAGCAGCGGCTTGGGCCCATATGAGGCAGGCTTCCATGGAGGCAGGGGGAACAGCACACAAAACACAGTCCAAAGCAGGGAACAGGCACGGTCCGTGGCAGATGGCAATGCAGGCACGGGGCACACTTGTAACAGAGTCCAAACACACACACTGGGAATTCCAGATACAGGTCAGGGCAGGGCTGCCCAGAAAGAGAGTCCTTTTGTGCAGTTATCCAAACATGGAGTCAGTAAACTTACACAGTCTATTGCAGCAGCAAGGTAATTGACACGCAGGCAGGAAACTGACACGTGTATTAACACACACACGTGTAAAGCAGTCTTTGTGCAGCAGTGAAACAGTAACGCAGGAAACTTTAACACAGTTCATGGTGGGCTTTAAAGCAGGGGAGGGGGGCCTACCTGGCAACAGGGGTCTTCAGTGTTGGCAGTTACCATGATACAGTTTCCACACACGTTGGATAATGTACTTCCAATCCTCTTTATAGATCATTTGGAACAGATTTTTTTTGTGTGCGGAACAAAAAATCCACCTCAAATGATTAATAAAGTGCATTGAAAGTGCATTATCCAACGTGTGCGGAATCAGTATTTGTTCTGCATTGGATGTGATGGAAATGGGGAGCATGTCATTGCTGTGGAATGAAAGCTCTTCTGTGAGCTGTCCTCAATTGGACTGCATGAGAGCATAAAGGGTGAAGATGAGACACACTCTTCCAGTTTTACAATATGGGCAAATCCACACTCACTCATCTTCCACTTATCTTGCGCTGTCGTGGCAATCGCCTTTATTCCGCTACCAGGCTGTGCATCCTCACATCCACCCTTCCGGTGCATCTTCATGGCGCAATCAGTTCTCCACACGCCACCAAGTACAGCATTACCGTGGGCGGTTCCATCCTCTGCCGTCAGAATTGACGGCGCACGTCACTTCCCTTTTTTTTAAAAAAAGGGGTCAATTATCCAGTATACCGATATCTTGAATTTTGAGAAGTGGCAATGTACCCTCCCCCTTATCTTTGATTGGCTCCGGTGACCATTTCTTTTCCCGCGCAAACCACTGCTCACTACGGTTGGTTTACCGGTATACCGACCATTATGCACTGTTAAAAAAAAGGGAAGAAAACGGATTTCCGCGAATATCATGTGGTTTGGAGGGAAGGTGCAATAGTGGCACGGTGATGGCGGGGAACACGCGGAACGGGAAAGCGTGTGAGTATCTGCATGAATAGCGCACCGCTCGCAAAAAAGCTGCGGAATCAAATAGGTAGTGTGGATTCGGCCCAAATTTGTTGCTTCTTTTGCATGTGAATGTTACTTCTTCCTCTCTACCAAACATCTTCTCAGCCTCTTTTGTGGTGCGTGATTTCTCAGCTCTGATTAAGGTTGAAAATGAGTGAACAGCATTTTCTTTTTCATTTTTTCCCCCTCCGCACCAGAAGGTAAATAACCTACATGGTTTCTGAATGCAAGAGATTTCCCATGGTTTTAGAAAAGTATGCAAAGGAAATGATAGAAAATGTGAGAAAATGTAATGGTTACAGAAATGTATGTGGGCGAGTGCAGAGGTGGATATCAGGTCTCTTCGCTCCATAAGTACAGGAGTATTTTACTTCCTGTTTCCAGGGTGGTAAGAAATATAAGGCATCCTTGGCAGGAAAATGTCCTTCGGCGAAGCATATACCAGAAACTGGGAGCTCAACTGGAAAAAAGATGCCCATTTTGCATTTGAACTGCTGCTTTATTGCCCTGCAACTTTCAGTTGGGACTCGGGAGACAATTGTACAATATCCAGTCCATGTGGATCTGCAGGGTAAGGGGATATTATTGCAGCATAGCTTATGACCTGGAGAAAACGAGCCATCTGGGCTGTGTGGGTGTGTTTTAAGACTAATTGGCATACCCCAAAAGGAGGACTCTCAGCTTAAAAGAAGCACACCCAGGAGTGCGCCAGCTAAGTGGTCTCACTTCTGGAGAACCGCAGGTGAGTTTTATTTCTGCAGGTATTTTTGAAGGTACATGTTCACATATACCGAAGATGCAAAATCTTGCAGTCTCCGGACAAAAGCTCCCATTCAGATGCTTACCTGACCTGAGAGTCATGATGATGATGATGATGATGATGATGATGATGATGACGACGACGATGACGACGACGACGACGACGACGACGACAACGACAACGATAACAACAACATTCGATTTGTATACCGCCTTTCAGGATGACTTAACACCCACTCAGAGCGGTTTACAAAGTATGTCACTATTATCCCCACAGCAAAACACCCTGTGAGGTGGGTGGGGCTGAGAGAGTTCCTAGGGTGCCCAAGGTCACCCAGCTGGCTTCAAGTGGAGGAGTGAGGAATCAAACTCGGTTCTCCAGAGTCCTGCGCTCTTAACCACTACACCAAACTGGCTCTCCACGGAGGGGGGATAGCCACACTAGCTGCCTTATCAGACCATCAAGGTCAGCCTTGTCTAGGCTGACTGGCAGCAGCTCTCCAGGTTCTCAGGTCTTGTACATTACCTTTCAGCAATCTTTTCAACTTGAGATGGCAGTGAGTAAAGCTCTGTTCTTCTGTGTGTAGAAGATGCTCTGCCGTTGAGCCATGCCCCCTCCCTGGATGTGTGGCTCATCACACTCATCCATTCCACTCATCACATAAAAGACAAATTGGACAAGGATTCAAATTCATGAGTTTCAATCTGGATCTGCCCAAACCACATACAATACATGGGTGGGGGATCTGGTTTTAATATCAAAAGGAGCAACCCTGATTCCACTGAGCCTAGCTTCCCCACAACACCTCTCCCTTAGTGTGAACATGCATCTGAGAAGGAAGGGGCTGCACCTTGAGAACATCTCCATCTTAGCCAAGGTCCTTGGCTAAGGTTGAGCACATTGGTTGGGGCAATGACATGGTATTGGCATAAAGATGGAGTAGTGTTATTCATAGTGTGGTGGGCACTATTGTGCACATGGATGGAAAATATGATAGCGCCATAAAAGACCCAGCAATGAGAAGGTAAAACGTAAAGAAGGATACATGTGGCATTACTTTTCTAGCATTCCTATCTCATATACTATTCTCCTATCAATATGCATGGTCATTGGTTTGTGTGAAATAGGCAACACACATTTTCCAGCCATGGCATGCACAACTCGAAACTCAAATTTTTGAGGGTACATGTTCACATATACCGAAGATGCAAAATCTTGCATTGTTTCATTCTATTTGCAAGAGTTCTCACATTCTATCCTCCATTAAGAACATTCCCATGTGGCATGAAGAATCCAGAAGCGATTCATCTGTACTTTTCAGCATCATGTGTGGAGACACCCTTAGCATCTCCAGCACTTGGAGTCATGTATACAATATAGCTTTAACTTTTCCAATGTGAGTTTCAGACTCCTAGAACTGCAGGGAAACTTGAAGACATGGACATTAAGGGGATTCAAGGAAGCAATGACAAATGAATAGACTCCCTAATAAATTATTGTTTAAACGCCACTGCTGTGATTCAGAGGGAAGCCAGTGTTGAGAGTTTGAATGCCTGGAGCGTGCTGTATTTATTACAGGTGTCAGAGTCAGATTCTAGCAAAGCCCCTTGTGTGGCTAATAGAATCCACAGGAGTCTGTTTAGTTGAGTTGTGTTATTTTGATAATAAATAAAGCAAGGCCTGCTGGCAGTTGTCTTTAGATTAATGTAAAGGAAAGAGCTAAGAACACGTCGATGGAGGAGGAAAGAGATCGTCCAACAGAGAAGACAAACAGGCAAGAACTGCATTCCCTGCAAAAAAAAAAAAAGGACTCCCTGTAGAGAAAGTAGGTGATTGACTGCCCACGCTTCCACTTACTGGTGCTGAGATTTGGTAAGATACAGTGCTGTGTAATTTTTTTTTTTTTTACAGTAGGCTGTACATCCCAGTGGGGAAGGCAGAGAACATTACTGATCTGCGTTGCTGCTCCCATAGAAGCTTAAGGGAACTAAAAGGAGTGGCCTTGAGGAAGTCTTTCTGCTCCGGCCTCTCATCTATCATTCCCGACTCCAGTGAAAAAGAGACACCTCAGGATGACAGGGCCTGGCATTTCAGAGGAGTGGAGACGTTATCTCAGCGATTCCTATTGCCAGAGAAGTACATTCTATATCATACTAAGGAGCAACTCTGAAAACTGGTTCCAGTGCTTTTTTGCACCTTCCAGATGATTTCTGGAATTATTTTCACAGGCACATAAAAATGTTAATCAGCCACGTGCACGACTTTTCAGAGACAATCATGTAGCTTGAAGCTTAAAAAACCAAATGAATGCAAGTCACCAGACCAGTCCATTAAGACGATCACCAAGAAAATTGCCACAATTCACCTTTCAGATAAAGCACGGTGAGTTCTGGGAATCTTGTACAGCTCTTTGTTTACAGAATGAATTATCGCTAAATTGGTTTAATTCCACAGCTGTGGCTGCCGGGGGGGGCACACTACTTCCCCCCCACACATACGCAAGCTCTTTAATGGGAAGGAACACAGAGAACCTGTAGTACGAAAGAAAGCAGTCCTTAGTACTGCTGCTACTTCAAGCACCAACCTTATTCACCTGTCCTGTACATGTTATATTTATTTACTTCATTTGTACCTTACTTGTTTCCCCAGTGGGAACACAAAGTGGCTCACAACGTTCTCCTCTCCTCCATTGGTCTTCTCACAACAACCCTGTGATGTCGGTCAGGCTGAGAGGGTGTGACTGACCCAGACAGTCACCCAGTGAGCTTCCGCAGCAGAGGATTTGAACCTGGGTCTCCTGGATCTTAGCTGACACTCTAACCACTACACCACAGTGGTGGCACAACAACCTTGCCAGAAAAAGGGACACCCTTTGGGGGCTGACTTCAGAGGTGCCGTTCCACATGCAGATAAGCCTGTTGTGAGGGGAGACTAGAGGAACAATATCTACGAGGCCTTGGTCACTCCAAGCTGGACTAGTCATGTGACTTTGGGGGGGTTGTGTCTTGGGAGCAGAAGAGAATCCCAGAGGGAACTTCTGCCTGGGGTGGCTGTGCACCTTGTAGTAGAACTGCATGGAGAAGCCACCTTCCACTCTCAGTTGGGCTGTTTTACAGCTTGTGCTAGGTTGTTGTGCAAGATAAGGGGAAATAATATGAAAGGGAGTTTTGCACTTGTGCCTGTGGGATCATGAGAAGCTATAGAGCATGCAAAGCTGCCTTTTACCAGATAAGAACATTGATCCCTTTATAGTGCCACCCTAAACAGAGTTACACCCTTCTAAGCCCATTGATTTAGAATTCAGTGGATTTAAAAACAGTGTAATTCTGCTTAGTACGGTCCTGTTCTCTTAGTGTTTAGTTTGACTGACAGTGGCTTTCCAAGGGTTTAGACAGAGACGGGACTTTTTCAACACCTACTACGCAAGATCTGTTCACTAGAAATGCTTGGAATGGAACCAGGAACCTTTCCTGTTCAGAGCATGTACGCTACCACTGAGTCATGGGGCTCCTCCCTAGGAAATGATGGATCCATCTGTAATAGAACGGTGACTTTTCTTGCACACCCATGTTGCAAAAAAGTGCTAGCTGCTGTTTTCCTTCTGCTTACTGCTCTTTGGATCCAGCCCTTTGTTTCCAGACCAGTCTTCTGTAAGATTTACTTTGCGAATCAATGCATATAGTCAACGGCAGTTCTCATCTTCTACCTATATATGCAGAAGATACAGTTTTTAATCTGTTGCCTTGGAGTTTTATTTAAGGCTTCCTGGTTCTCATATTATTGTGTGGAAGAGTAAATAGCAGCAACCCTTTACTTTCTCTGTGCCTTTCATTATATGAGATGCCTCTGACCTTTTTCTCTAGAATAAACAGTGCTCATCTTGCCAATTGCACAACCTTTTCCAGGATCTTTTAAATTGCTCTTACCCATGGCAGAGACACCCTGTATCTCCTTGGGTTTCAAGTGAGAAATAAAATTTATCGTCGAGTACGCGTCTCATGTAACACTCCTCAAGGGGTTCAGAAACAAATGTCACATTCATGGGGAATCAGGAGGGAGAAACCCACATCCTAGAGTGCGTGTCACTTCGGCACCGTAGATTCAACCTTTTGGAGTTGCTTTTATTTCATCTCCTGGAAGACCGTCACCAGTAAGCGACCAGGCCTTACACCCAGGTTCTGGACTGTGAGTGAACACACCACATGGGCCAAGCCTTTCTCTGAGGTTCAGCCCTAAAAAGTCTTCAGTGCTCAGATGTTAGTGAACTTGGCTCTAAGGAAGGAGTGGTAAATAGGTCTTCTAATTAAAATCAGTAGTATAACATTTGTTCTGCTTACACACCCAAAACACCAAAGACGAGATAGGGCCCAGAGTTCTTCAGGTGCTTTTGCTTTTCGGAATAAAGTGTTGCAGGGGAAGCATCTGAAACATGCGCACAGACACACACACACCCCCAATCATAACCATGCTATCCATGTGCGGAGGTTGTATTATGATGCCATCTGTGCCTGTCTATTTATAGTCAGAATCTTTAATTCTCATGAAAAAGATAAACCTTTCACTACTTTGACTGTTCAGCTCAATGGGACAATCTAAGAGGAGGTATTTCCAATTTACAGTTCAGCTAGTGTTTGAGCCTGCTGTAGCCAACCGCCAAGTACTAACATAACCACCAGGGCTCATTTTGAGGGGGAACGTGCCGGAACACAGTTCCGGCAGTTCCCCAAAGAGGTCACATGATAGGTGGCCCTGCTTACCTGACTCTCAGCCATTTTGGGCCTGTTTTGGCCTGGATTGGGGCCAAAACAGCCTGGATCGGGCCACTGACAGGTGGTGGATCACTCTCCTGCTCGGCAGCAGCCCGGTCCTGACCATTTTGGGCCCCTTTTTGGCCATTTTCAGCCCCTTTTTGTCATTTTGGGCCCAATTTTGGCCCTGAATGGCCAGGATTGGGTCTAAAACAGCCACGATAGGTGATGTCAGGGTGTGTGGCATATGCAAATCAATTATGCTAATGGTACACTTCCGGTGATGGCAAGGGGTGTGGCATATGCTAATCAGTTATGTTAATGAGTTCCTCCAGCTTCTTTTCTACGAAATGACCCCTGATAACCACCCTTTTTCGTTGTGGAGTATGGATCTTCGGCTATTTCCACTGCCATGAACCTCATACTCGATGGCAATTTAGTAGAACTGCTTCAATTAAATTCTTCTCTCTTATTAGCGCATCCTTGCATCTATGATCCTATGTGCAATAGGATGGTGAGACTGTAGGCCTCTCTTGGACACTGCCTGTGACATCAGTGATAGATAATACAAAAAGCCCTCTCAGTTGCCACCTAGATACCCTCTTGTGAATATATGAAGTCACCTTATCTCAAGTCAGACTGGAAGTCCATCGAGCTCAGTCCTGTCTTCAATGACTGGCAGCAGCCCTTCAAGGTATCAGGCAAAGAAAGGTCTTTCTTAACACCTGTTCCCTGACCTGAGGTGCTGGAGACTGAACCTGGGGCCTTCACGCAAAGCATGTGCTCAGCCACTGAACCACTGGCCCATGGCCCTCCTTCACTGATTATAACTCCCCCATACAATTCAGTCTTCTGTAGCCAATATAAAAGAAACGATAGTACCACATGAACAGGTGAAATAAGACTCTTGGTCGATCAAGGACAGTACTGACTACTCTTGTTATCACAGCCTGGCAAACATGTGAACATGCAGTTTCAGACGGGTAAGGGGAATTAGCTTACTTGTTTGTGCAGGGAGTGAGAATGAGGCAGCTGTGCGTAGCCATGAAGAGCATGATTTCGCAGGAAAAGGACAACAGAAATATATTTTAGAGGTTTAAAAAGGAATCATTTGTACCACTAAAACTATCAAACTTACTATTAAACTCTTACTAGCTTATCAAAGAATCATCAGGAGTGCCGTTGCAACCCATCATAAATGTACAAGTAATCCTGATCCAAAACATGCACTAGAAAATCACAGAGAGAATCTTTTAACAAAAAGTCTGGTTGAGGAAACAAGTAAGTAAAACTGAAAATATGATACTGACTCATGCCTGTGGCAGTAATTTTGGGAACAATGGGAAGACCTGAGTTGGGGAGCTGTTACAGAGTACCTAAGGGCCACATTACATTAATGGTCAGTGATTGCATACCATGTGCCACGTAATGCAAGGAGAGGTGCTCTTGTCTTCCAAATGGGTGGGGCTTGATTTCATTAGTCCTGTTTTGCACCTTGTCCTGCAAAAAAGTTTTTAATTCAGAAGCTGCCAACAAGGGCTGGCAACACTCTGGTGGCAGCTCTCCAGAGTATTTGATTGAGGTCTTTCACATCATCTGCTATCTGATTTTATCAAAAAAACTGGAGATGCCAGGAATTAAATCTGGGACCTTCTGCATACAAAGCTTATGCTCTACAACTTCCTCTCGTGTAAGAATGATCTGTTGCCATATCTCAAGGAAAATAGGGGCAATGAAAAGGTGGGCAGGCTTCCTCCTTTCAACATAACAGTTCCTGATCTATCTATTTATCTGTCTATTTCATTTATGCCCCCCCTTGCTTTCTCCCCAAAGGAGATCTAAAGTGGCTTACATAATTCCTTCATTCTATCCTCATAACAACTCTATGAGATAGGTTAGGGTGAGAGTGTGGGACTGGCCCAATGTCACCCAGTGAGCTTCCATTGCAGAATGAGGAATCGAACCTGGATCTTCCAGATCTTAGAGCGGAACTACAAGTGACAAAAGGCACAGGTTGGACACTTGTCAGCTTCCCTCAAGTTTTGATGGGAAATGTAGGCAGCTTGGCGGAATGTTGGACAAGTGACAGTTGAAAAGTCCATGGGACAGCAGTCAGAGAGCCAAGCTGCAAGACTAGGATGCCTACATTTCCCATCAAAACTTGAGGGAAGCTGACAAGTGTCCAACCTGTGCCTTTTGTCACTTGTAGTTCCGTTCTTAGTCTGCTATTATAGCCACTACACCATAATGGGTCTGTCTATGAAAATGAAAGGTTTTAGCAATATGTCAAGTCACGGAAAAACACACATCCAGAAAGAGTCCAGCTGTGAAGATGTTAAAAATTCCCAAATAACCATGGTGGATGTACTTTATTTATTCATGATATATGATCTATGCTTTTGGCAAGCAATAGCAAATTTACTTTCCTGAAAAACAAAATAACAAGCTTTGCTAAATGTCGGCCCCTTTCCTCCCAACAGCCCAGTTTTAAGGAATGTGACAAACATAACTAATTTTGTTGATAAATTGTCAAGGTATTAACATGTGCAGAAGCAATTCAAATGTCTCCTCAGAACCTCCTCTGGAGACTTCTCCAGCCCTTTCTGTATTCTGTCATCTACAGTTAGAGCTTGCTAATTAACCAAAGTGGCTCTGAAGATTAGATTACTACATCAAAGAGAAACCCACTGATTCATTCTTATTTATGATCTTTGTTTCCTTTTGCTGCTTTAATTCCCCTTCCTGTCACTGTCAGCCTTTAATAATGGTTGATAACATCTTCAGAATCAGAGCCATTAAGAATCTGCTCCATGTATGTTCCACCCACCCAGCAGCAGCAGTAACCTCGTGGATCCAGGCTTTCCATGAAGCTGGAAACATGGAATCAGCAGGGCAAGGCCAGTCACCAAGTGGACCTTTTGACCTACTTTCTCATCTTGGCCAGGGTCAGGAGGGAAGGACTTAGGGCTGCCAGACCCCCGGTGGGGGCAGGGGATTCCCCGCCCCCACCCTGCCACCCCCGCCCCTCCCTACCTGGCCAGCGGGGCGGCGTGCACCTTCCATGCGCGCCCCCCTGCGGTGCTGCGCGCCCTCGCGCACAGCAACCGCCAGGACCAGGCCTGGTTTGGCCTGGATCGGGGCCCCTGTGGAGCGTGGGAGCATTCCTGCACTCCACAGGGGCCCACAACGGGCCCAATCCGTGCCAAAATGGGCCTGATCCGCGCCAAAATGGGCATGGATCAGGCCCGTTTGGGTGCGGATCGGGCCCGTTGTGGGCCCCTGCAGAGCGCAGGAACGCTCCTTTGCTCCACAGGAGCCCACAACGGGCCTGATCCACGCCCAAACAGGCTGTGTGGTGATGTCACTTCCCAGCAGTGACATCATCACGCTTGCAGGAGCGCGCGCACCCCCCCCAACTCCAGGTAAGAGCCAGGTCTCAATCTCCCATTGGGAGATCGAGGGGACCTGGCAACCCTAGAAGGACTTGTACGTGCTCCCCAACCTTGTCATGGCAGAAGGAGCCATAGTAAAATGGCCGCCACACCACTTTTCCTTGAAGGGATCTTGAAGATCAAACTTGGGCTGCATCCACAAGATGAAAACATTGCTTTCCTGTTATCGCTGCCTCAAATGTAGAGAGGTGGTCTTAACCATAGGACAACAAGGGCCCTCATCCTCATACCTTCATCTCCGTTGGAGTCACAGCAGCAATTTCTGCTCTAAAGCTGTCCCACATCATCCAGAGGCAACAATTGTAAGGGGTGAAGGCCGGGGGGCTTCCCTCCCACCCCCTACAGCTGATTGCTGGGCCTGTAGCTGTGGCTGTGACTTGCAAGGTGGTACGGCCAGCTATCAGGAGCCTGTGACCCCGATATTACACCAACTACTCTGACTACCAATCTCCTCTGGAGCACAAGTCAAGATGTTGGTTTTGGCCTTTAATGCCCTACATGGCTTGGGACCGATGTATCTGAAGGACTGTCTTCTCCCGTATGTTCCTGCCCGGGAGTTAAGATCTCAGGGAGAGGCCCTCCTGGCTGTCCCATCAGCTAAAGAGGCTCACCTGGTAGGTTTACAAGAGAGAGCCTTTTTGGTGGCAATCCCACGTTTATGGAACAGTATTCTCAGGGAGGTACGCCTGATCCCTTCACTGCCAATCTTCAGGAGGCAGCTGAAGACATTTTTATTTTGGACTGCTTTTAATTCACTTCGTTTCTGTTTTCATTGGCAGTTTATTTGTTTCTATGTTTATTGTGCTTTTAATCTTTGTTTTCATTCATTTCATGATGCCTAGCATTCCTGCAAGGTAGAAAGGAGGCTAATAAATGTTTTAAATAAATTAAATAAAAATAAATACAGCAGGAGACTAAGACAGGAGGGGTTCGGCAATCAACTGTAGGGTGGTTGGAGGACAGCCCCCTGCCTCTATCTCTTTACACCTTGACAGCCAGCCCCCTGTTCCTCACATACCAAGCAGGAGGCAGCTGTGTCTGTGTGCCAGAAAGCCAACACAGGTGTCATGTGCTCCTTCTCACATGATCTGTAACCTATGTAGCACCTGCTGGCCTGGCCCCATCCATTATTATCATTGTCCCCCTCCTCCCAGCAAGTTAAGATAGGTAAGGCAGCTAGGGTGTAGGGGGTATCATTGACCTTCATCCAGGCCCCTAGAATCACTAAGCCCACCCCTCCATTCACACTGGCAATGAAGTGTCCACATGGGAGCTTTGTGGCCCATTCTTTCCTCAGCTGTTACTTTCTATTCATTTCCCCCCGTCGTACCATGAGAGATCTTTGAGGGAGCTTTTTTTTTTAAGTTGGCAACTGCCATTTAGGCTCACCAGTTCCCCCAGGGTCCAAACCGGGAGATGGAGTGTGTGTGTCTTGGAGGGACACTCTTGGAGGGTACTTACTGTCCATGTGCATGTTCCAGAGCCTTCATGGCCATGCCAAGAATGATGTCATTCCCAGTGCGACAACAAAGGCTCTGGAGCGCGCAGGACTGTGCTCCAGAGCTCCTGGGCCCGTTCCCCGCACTCCCCCCCCCCGGCTGGTAAGAGGCATAGGGCAGATGCTGGGAACAGTGGATTCCCCTCTCGTAACAGGGGACTGGGAACCCTACTGCCACTGCAACATTATAATGATCTATTGCCATGATTGGCTAGTTCCTCTGAACTTCCAGCTTTCATATAAAAGTAGATCTCTAGACCTTTTCTTTGCAGTGATATAAGGGGGAAATCCCCTCCCACTGGCTGACCATGAGCAACTCTTTCCCTCTCAGCCTATTCTACCTCACAGGGTTGTTGCTATGATGATAAAAGGGGCAGGGAGACCACATATAGCACCTTGAGCTACTTGAAGGAAGGCTGGAAAAAAATGTTTTTAAAACATATCTCATTGGGTCCTAAGGCCAAACTAGATGTGATGAAGTCATTTCTGCCACAGGGACACCACCACCATTTTAAAGCTATTTAAAAAATGATGCAAGAGGCATGATCAGGACCACAGCGTGGCAGGCTGAGGCACTCTTATTCATCTCCATGCATGCTTGTCAAGTGCCCAAATGGCTACACATACACTTCAGCTGTTTCAGCACTTGAAAAAGCATGGGGGAGGGGGCATACAAGAGCACTCTATCCCACCATGCTGCAGGCTTGATTAGGACTGGGCATTTGCATCATTTTAAAACCATTTTAAAATGGCAACAGTATCCCTGTGTCAGATATGAGGACACCATTATATCTAGTTTGGCCCCTAGATAGCACGGAGACGTTGATCTTATCTCGAGAGGAATATGCAAAGCTATGCTGGATTTCATTAGCTGCCTCTCACCTTCACATCCAAATACTTTGCTGCAGCCAGCTTCTACTTTAGTCTGGAATCTTGGCAGCGTACCATATGATAGCAACAGATTGGCACATTTAATTGCCATACATTCTGTATCTTTCCAAAATGTGTTAGTCTTAAAATCACTCAGGTAGTTAGGTGGGTTTTTTTTGCTGGAATGAATGATTGGCAGAGCCAGCATTGAAAAAATTGTCTTCACAAGGCAAAATTTATTCTCCCTCTGTTATACATGCTTACCATATGCTAGGGATGCTCAAACACCCGCTGGCTCAGTTCACATCCTGTTCTACAGTCATGAACAGAGCGCCAATTTTTCAATGGACTGTTTGTTCATTGATGCACCCAGAGCTGTTCAGAGGGTTGCTTCACACTGTTCCTTCCAAACAGTGCAGTACAGTATAATCAGCTTTTGTGCATATGAATTCTCATACAGTCCAAATTGAGTTCTGCCCCCATCCTTGCTGAGCTGCTACTTAATGAGCAGGCAATCGAGAGCTAAATCAGTCACCAATCATATAAATCAGTCATAAATAAACACTGTCTCTCTTCTTTAGAAATCCTTCTTTGGGGTGTTTATCTAGTAGTCCTTATTCGTGATAATGGCTGCTGATGTGTTTGTATTGGCAGCATTTTTGAGCATGCACAACTTTGAAAAAGACTGATGCAACAGGCATTTGAGCATTCAGTACCAAACTGAAAAGGCCTGAAAATTGGCTCACGTTGATCATTGCAGTCTGTCACGGCAAGTCCAACTGTCTGACATATTCAGTATGAAATTTGTGGCACCTCTATCATATGGAGCTACAGACATCATCTGGAAACTGGTAATCCCCTTGCTGTGAGAAGTAATAACAACAGTTCCTCCAACCACATGCAGAGTTCTACCTAATCTGGGCTGGATACAATCACCTGGCTGAAGCTAAGCAGGTCTGTGTTTGGTCTGTGCCTAGATAGGAGACCTTTATAGGTAGTCTTGTGTTCCTTAATGGAAGGATGAAAGCGTACGCAATAGTAACCGCAGCCCATCACGTAGCTTTGAAATAAAAGCAGGAGAGTTTGCAGGTCAAAGAGTGTTGCTTCCATCAGACTTGGGACTCTTGTCATCTCTTTTAAAAATTAGGCACTGCTATGTTGTACTGTCCACTTTTGATAGCATCATGTGGAGGTCACACTGAAATCCTTTTATTCTAGGCATGTTCGTGTACCTGTGCAAGTGATGGCATTATTACAAAGGATTAGTAAAGTAAAATAATGGAACAGCACAGGAGGTTACTTCTGTAACAGGTAATAATGTTGTCTATTGCCTTGTTTATTGTATATATCATCTCCCTTTTTATTGCAAAGTCTTTATTATCGCCTGCTCCCATTTCTTCACTATGGTATGTCATGCCTTAGACCAGGTTTCGTTTGCATTATTTTCCCATTTCTGTAAACTGAATCCTATTGTATTGTTTATTGGAGGTCTTTGCTGTGTGATTTAACTGTTTTTCATATTTTGTAATCTGTCTTCATTCTCAGCCGGAAAGGCGGGCTATATTATGGCTATGTTATATTATGCCTGGACACTGAGGATGTTGCTTATACCAAATGAAGAACCAAAGGCACCAATTCCTTACAGCGGTGATTAGTTTTTTATTGTTCAATACTCAGCCAATCCAACGTTAAGCACCTTTAGATACACTTGATTTCAGCTAAACTAGCATATGAAATCAATGGGACTTAATAAAGATCCACATTGGCTGAATCAAGACTCTGTTTTTAATCTATTACCTTTTCATTCCATCCTTCCTTCAAGAACATATATACCTTTCACCCCACCCAAATTTTATCCTCACAACTACTTTGAGAGGTAATTTGGTCCACCCACCCAGTTATTTCTGGCTGAGAGGGGACTAGAACTCAGCTGCACTCCACTGGTTTTGAATCCTGCAACACAGCCAATATAAAAAGAACTCGCTGCACATGTAATCTTTCATGACTTTCCTTCAAGGCTTTCAGCTTTACCCAAAGCAGTCTCCCTTAGATCATGAGGTGTTGTTTTGGTTTTCAATATAAAAGGAGTATCCGGGAAACCGATGCTCAATTCCCAGGCAGCAGATTCCGGTGCTAATAGGAACCAGCTTCCCCATTTTGCGTGGCCCGACTTGCAATCAAATTTCTCTCTCTCTTTTTCACACCTCTTTCATTGTGCCACGTATAAAAGCAGCGCCTACTGTGCTGGCAAGTGCAAAATGCACACCGCTTTTCCAAGCCCTAATCAGCATGAAATATTGAAGAGCCCCCACTCAGTCTCGTCTGCTCTTACTGGGCTTTTCCACCTGACCTGAGAGCAGCAGCAAGGTAATCAAATCAAAGAGGCAACAAGAGCTAATGATTTAGAGGCAATTAGAGAGTTTAGCGGTAAGAAATAATACGAAGGAAGAAACTGTGATTGGACTGGAAACTCGGGGAAAATATGATGTTCCATCTAGAAGCTAATCATCCCTCACACAGCAGGACTAGATGCAATTTCAAGTAAGGAAGAAAAAACCAGAACATTGGTCAGTGAAAGTAGAATGGGCAGGAGTTTCTAATTTCAGTTTGCTCTCCTGGGCAACTTGTCAGGGGCTCTGGGGGCTAAGAAAGGCATTGCTGGGTCTAACATTGCTTGAAAATTTCTAGACTTGTGCATTTCTTTCATTATTAATTATAGTAATTATGAAAATGGGGTGTTTTATAATTATAGTAATTAATATGAAAACAAAACAAATTTCCTATCTAAATAGCCTATAACAAAAAACACCACAGAATTTTCTTTCTTTTTGTTTGAGCAACTTTAGTTTCTCTCTGATCTGACCCAAGATTACATACATGCACAATGTGCGAGGTAGTACAGTCCTGAAGCATATGGTGAGAGACTTTGAATCAGATAAGCATTGAGCCCATTCCACACATCTTTAAAGGTACAACTTTTCCCCTTGACTCCAGATGTCTCTGTTTCAAAACAGTTACAGGCTGTTTGGCTTCCAGTTTTTTGGTGCCTCTTCTGGGAACGCACATTCCTGTGGTCCCAAGGGCCTTGGTTTCAAATTCTGCAAAGTGCCTGTTTGTTGGCAAAATCAAAAAGAGTTCAGTAGCACCTTTAAGACTAACCAATTTTATTGTAGCATAAGCTTTCGAGAATCACAGTTAACTCCTCTGGATCTATGACTTGTTTGTTGGAAATCAATTCAGAGAGAGATACAGAGAGATTTCATCTGCAAGTTTTCTTGTGCCAAGTACAGAGTAGTATTTTATAATATATTATTCCTTGCTTACTTTCTTCTTGAATATAGTTCTGTTTTGTGTGTGCTATATGTGTGTGGTCTTCCTTCTGAAGCATTTTACTGTTTTTACTTGGTGTTTGCTTCTCCCTCCTTCTTCCCTTCTCTATTATTTGCCTTGACTTCTACCTTGCTTTCTCCTACCTCCTCTAGCTGTTTGGAGGTCATTTTTAAAAATTTAATCCCCCTTCAGCCTTATTTGCTTCATTAGTTCTTTCTGTATATGACTGGCTGTGTTGCCTGAGTGTGCCTTAGTGCGTACTGAACCGTTTTGATTTTTAACTGTGCGCACCTCCACACATACACTGCAGATGCTGTGGTTCTTTGGCAATTACAATTAATTTGGGGTTTGTCTGTCTTGTGTTACTCAGTTTGTGTTGTATGTCTGGGTGACCCAAGAGTAAACCAATCACAACAGTTTTATTTATTTATTTTATCACATGCAGTCCAGTAATAAAATTACATACCTTTCATACACACATTACAGTATCTTATCTGACATCTGTGCACAAACACAGAACATCGTGACTGGCAGGGGATCTTCTGGCTCTCGTGGGAAGAATGTACAGAATGATGGGGGCAGAAAGAGAGGGAGAAGAAGGGGGATTTTGAAAAAGCAGCAGCAGCCAACAGTAATAACAGTCTATCCGGCACTGGAAGTCCCCTCTGCAAACTCAAACTACTGTTCCTCAAGCTAAGTGGCTGCAGTGCCAATTCCTCAAGCTGTGTGATGTGTTACTGTTTCCTATTAATTCTCCCATACACTTTAATGCTAAACTCTTTATTCCGTCTGTCTGATATTTGGCAGTGTAGAAGTCTTAATGGAATACTCCCTTGAGTTTCATCCCATTCCGACAGAAAACCAAGAAGGTAAAGAGAAGACCCAAGAAAGAGTGGGAGGTACCTCCATTGAAAAAGAATTTCTATTGAAATAGAATTTTGAAAATGAAACAACAAAGAAAAAACAATAATGAAACAAAACCATATGATAAAACCATAACTCCCACAAAACAGGCCCTTTGGGAATTAATACAGTCATACCAACACCTGACTGTGCCCCCCATGTCACCACCCTCCTGGCTGGCAATCCTATATGCAGCAATGCAGAAAAGGATATTACTTAAGCATAAAACAATGCAGTGAGAGTAGGATAATACATCCTATACATGGTGGTATAGTTCATAGTCCCACTCCTTTTATAAAATGCCTTCCTGAACTATTTTGTATAGCATTATTGCCTATGTAAAAATGCCCTCCTGAACAATTCCATAATCTCAACTGGTTAAATTATTTATTAACTCCATTTATAACATGAATTTATCCTAGCTAGAAAGCACAAGTGGATTACAGATGCATCTCCGTTGCTTTATACATTGCTTCTCCTTTTGCACACTAGAAAACAGAGTTCGATATCTTTAGCCAGCCAAACTGGCTGCTTTTTTTCTGGTTTCCTGGAGAAGCTAGAAATGGCTAGCGTAGCCACACTTCATTGCACAATTAAGGCTTCCCTTCCAGATTTCATTAAATAAAACCAGTAGCTTATTATGTAGGTTTCAGGATTCCTCTGGATAAAGCTGAGCAATCGCCTGGATCCTACTGGGTCTGAATGGAGCAGAGCTCATGGAAACAAACGTTCCAGCTTTAGCTTTGATCAGTTTGTTGTGTCTTCCAAGTCAGGTGGTCCCTTGGGAAGGTAAAGGTAAAAGGTAGTCCCTTGTGCAAGCACCGAGTCATTACTGACCCATGGGGGCACATTACATCATGACACATTTTACCCCCAGGAAACTGGGTAGTCATTTTACTGACCTTGGAAGGATGGAAGGCTGAGTCAACCTTGAGCTGGCTACCTGAACCTGGCTGCCCCCGGAATCGAACTCAGGTCGGGAGCAGTCCTTGGCCTGCAGTACTGCTGCTTACCACTCTGTGCCACGGGGCTCCTGGGAAAAGTGGGTTGTAAAGGGGCTGTATTGGGAAGAAGGAATTTGCAAATACTACCCTATCTCCCCTTGTCTACACACAAGTGGCAACTTAGAATCCAAGCCAATGTTCTGTCCTTCCTCTTTCATTTTCTGATTTTGTACATACTTGTTTACCTCAATAATATTTTCTGTCAATTTACTTTGGTGGGTATGGTTGCCAGTTCTAGGTAGGAAAACACCTGGAGATTTGGGGAGGGATCAGCAGGGATGTGATGCCCTAGAGTCCACCCTCTGAAGCTGCCACGTCCTCCAGGGGAACAGATCTCTCTGGAGAGCAGTCATAATTCCTGGAGAACTCCAGGACCCACCTGGAGGTTGGCAACTGCATGGGAGGACATGCCCAGGCCAGGAAAAATAGGACCTAAAGATGGGGGAGGTGCTGAAACTCCGTGAAAATGGCAAAAGCTTGAATAACAAGTAATCATCATGTGTTAGCATTGATTTTAATAAACTAAAATAAATCTTCTTTATTTAAATGGTTGTATGTTGCCTTCCTCTTAGGCAGAAAATGATTAAATAAAAAAGACAATTATGAATTAAAAACACAGCTGTCCAACTCGCTTTCTGGAGAATCTCTCCTGATAGACTAGCTTCCAAATGCCTGCCTTAAAAGAACAGCCTTGCACACTCCTGCAGAAAGGGAGCAGTGCCAGAGCACTCCACACCTCCTCACGCAAGGCTCTCCTTTGCACCAAGGCCCCTGCCCAAAAACAGGCAGCCCAGATGTGACTGATTGGACAATCTACAGGGAAAGTTCAACCAAGGAGGAGGTTCTAGAAGGTTCTGAGGTAAGGAGCAGGCTGATACTGGAGTCCTGGCTCTATTGCTGTTATTGGCCAGAGCACTTGCCGCCTGGTACGTAGGTAGGGACTTAAAGAGTTTATTGGTCCAGTGTCATGCAGGCCACATTGTGAGCCATGTGGTAACCAGACTTAAGTCTTTTCTTCCACTTAACCGCACAAAACTTTCCTTTACAAAGAGTTCAGGCATCAGATGGTCTCCAAGAATAGGAGCAAAGCACAAAGATTAACACTTCTTCCCAGAAAGAGAGGTGGGTCCGCATGGGGCAACTCAGGTGCCTGGGTATGCCAAAAGTTTTGGCTACAAGATCCAGGCATTCAAGCACTACGAGTTTGGCAGTGAAGGGAACACTGTTAAGCATACATATACTGGAAGCTAGGAACAGGTTCACTTCCAGCTGAGAAACTGGGCAAAATACTGCCTGCACATTTCCTCCTCTGTATTTAAAAAAATGCAGCTCAGTATTCAAAGGAAACATATTTAATGTCTATGAAGGCACTGTTTCTGACCTAGCACAAACCTTTCACAATCCCACAGAGAGATCTGAAGGATCCCCTTGCTATTTTTTGTACAGCGCACATCCATCTGATTGAAGCTCAGCTCTCCATAAGCATATTTATCTTTATCCCATTTTTCCTGCAGTTTTTTGGACATTGCACACACATTATTCGTGGATATAATGGATACACAGCTCTCTGCATGCAGTTTTTTTTTTAAAAAAATGAGCCTTCAATCCCAGGAGAAGGAAATGTTTATGTGCTGCAAAGCTGTTAAAAAGAGCACAGGGAGGCAAGCGAGGAACAAAGTTAACCATATGTAATGAGCAGCAGTGCAGTTCAGATCTTAAGAGCAGAACAGTATTTCATGGCTCAGTGTATTGTTCATGATAAGGCTAGTCATGCCAGTGGATTCCTTATTGCATATGAAAACAGTCTTATTTTTGACTTTTTACTTATCTATACATTTTCAATGTACAGAAACAAATTTCATATTCATTTCATTTTCCCAATTTCTCCCTTTCTACTTTCTTAGGGTGTAATTTCCTCTTTCAGGGGGCATATGGCAAATCAGTGTGGCAAACTGCTAATTCCTTTGCTCCGCTGAGATTGCTGTTCAATGAATGATATGAAGAAACTCCTGTTGCATGCCGAAGAGCAATTTGAAGGAGGGGTGGGATAATCAAACAACTGCCTTGTGGTGTAGTCAGTTAAGAGTGCTGTACTCCAAGCGGGACATACCATGGATCTAACACTGGAATTAAAATCAAGAAAGCCACTCAATCTACTGGTTCCATGGTTGGTCTCTGCATGTGTATGTTAGATATACTAGAAAAGCAGAGGCCATTTATTGAATGGAATATCAAAATACACGTATGGCCCCATGTGAACGATAAAGTCAGGCTGGCCATGAACCCAAGATATTGACTGTGGAGGAGCAGAGTCAAAAGCGAACAAATTGGAGGTGTAATGGTCATAGCAACACTGTTCTGGAATTAGGATTAGGGTCTTAATCTCGTTTTATCTGCTAATGCTTGTCTGTGGTGAGCAGAATTTAAGAGTGAATAAAATCTCCACATCACCAAGCTGTCCTCGCAGCCATTATGTGAAGAATTCCAACACTTGATCATGCATGTAGTCCACAGGGCAGAATATTTTCTTCCCTCTGGTTAGGGGTTTTTTGGTCATTATATATCATCAAGTCTTTATTTACCAGTCCAGCCCTGAGCTGTGGTTCCTTGTCAATGCATCCTTTAACTATCATTACTAATTGGTACAATTGCTCATGAAGTCATTGCTTACAACAGCCATGCCTGAGTTGTCTAACAACAGACTGCTTGCTTTAGGGTTTTTTGTTTTTTAAAAAATTGCCCAGTAAAAAAAACTTGTATGGTAAAAAGACTACATTCTGTCTGGCAAAGCAGGCCCTCAGCATGGTAACAGCTTTCCACGCCCATCTTTTTACTGGCATATCTCTTGACGCTGCACTTTGGAAGTGCCATTATGGAAGAAAAACCGAGTGAGTGACAGAGCCTTCCTCCTCCCCACATCTTCCAGTGCACTGTCAAGAGATATGCCAGTAAAAAGAGGCATAGTAGGAAGGGAAGGGCCTGCAGGAGTTTGGAGCAAAATCCCCTGATCCACTTAGAATTAGGGCAGTGCAATTATTTTTTCATTTTAATTTCTAAAACATCATGTGGTTTGTAATATTTGTTGTTAGACACATTCATTTTTCTATGCTCATGTTTGTCATTGTTTTTGTCTGTTTCAGCAAAACAGATTCCTGCCTGTTTTTTCAGCTTAAGATGAAATTCTTGGGGAATATGCCCCTCACCAAAGGGATCCTGCCAGATCTCATACAAACATAAGAATGTATCCCAGTTTTATAGTCCAGGATGAAACAAAGGACATGTATTAATTTTTATTCTCATTTGTTTTTACAGCCCTAACAGAAGAAACATATGGCAGTTCTGTTTGTTCTTTTGTTAGTTTGGGGACGAACGCATATCCCTGCCTAGGCCATTTCCACACAGGTTTTCTGCTCAAAGTTCAATGCTGTTGGGAAGTGGGTTTCTTGCTTCCCTACAGCATCAAGGTGTATTTGTGCACCTCCCAACTTTCCCCCAACTTTTCCCCAATCTTTCTCAAATCTGCTTTGCTCCAAAGTTTTGGGAAAGATTGCAGAAAAGCCTGGATGGCTGACGTGTGGATGGCAGCCATTTTCCCTGACACTGTCTCCATTTCCTCCCCTGCCCCTGAGGACTTTTGGCCCTCTTCTTTGCTACTTTCAAAGATTCTCACTTTCTCTTTGTACTGCGTTTACTCCCATTCATAATTTTGACGGTAGCAGCAGCTACTGTGCAAATGCCCAGTTTGATCATATGGGCTTATATCATCTATATACACTCACACAACGACTTACATTAGCATTAAATCCAAGGCAGTTGATTCAGCCAAGTAATCAGGAGGAGACTCGCCTGGTGATTTACATGCATGTATGAACCAGTTCCAAGGGTATAGCAACAAAGTATTGAACAAATAAGTGATGCTTCAGAGCAATTGCATGCATAAGCCACCCCTGACAAAACTGAGAGTGTGATGCTGGAGTGATAAATAAAACTCCATCTTCTACAGACAATTCCTGCACAGTTGCTTACTCTACTTAATGGAATCTCTCTCATTCAGATCAGAGCTGTGAAAACAGCTGTTCTCTCAGGAGATTTAGTTGCACATTCTAACAAGGAGAAGACTTAGTTGAATAAGCCAGGAAATGTAGAAGAAGGCTGTGGAGCATCAGTGGAAGGCCATGTTTACAAATTCCTTGTTTATTAATGGAAACAGGGAATTAAGTAGTGATGTTCTATGATTTATAGGGAGACAAAGGTACCACTGGCTTTAGGTGGCTGCCATCTTGTACATTGAATCAGCCCGGTTTATTTTTATATTGCAGACTTCACTTGCATCCAGATTTACTTTACAACTAAACAGGTGCTTTGAAATCTAAAGTTAGCACAATGACCTTTTCCATACAATAAGCTCCTCTCTACAAGTAGCCAATTAAAATCCAACACCAGTGACAGTATGGTCTGCTACATGGGAGCAAACTGTTATCGTTCCTGTCAGGGCAGTCTATCAATTTGCATTTTTCCTTTTACACTTGGCCCCCTCAAATCAACAACAGTCTTCAGCTGCTTGTGCAGCTTCAAAAGATGATCTGGAACTTAGAAGAGATTCCGTTAAAGGAATCTCAGCAAAAACAAGACAATCACATGCTTGAACTGAAATTTAAATTCATGAGTAATTCACAAGTTCTGAGGTTAGATCCAAAAGTTGTCCTCCTGAGCAGAACGACTCCTTCTGGAGGGAGGGAGGGTTGTCTCTCTGGATCTGTTGCTTATTGGTTTATATTTATTTAGATAATTTATACTCTATTTTGCTCCCCTGTGTCTTACAATCTGGTGGACCGGCTCATCCAAGTATTAAACTAGATAAATGTGACACATATCACATGCTTATGGAGAATCTGCATTCCCAAGTTCTCCAGGGTCCAAATCAGCTTGGTAGCATGGCATGGGGAGAGGAGGGGCTTCAGCCATTGCTCCCAGGCCATTTTTCCAAGCTGAAACAGCCACCGGCAAGGGGGGGAGGGCTATGTGCCCTGCTGCATTGCAGGAAACAGAACCAACCTGCGGCCATTTTGACTTGGAAAAATTGTGATGGAGGAAAGACTGAATCCCCCCTCCCCTTCTTTTTCAATGCCCCTGAGGCAATTTGGACCTCTGAACATTTGGAAACTGTTTCCACACGTCTCCCCCTCCCAAAAAATAGTGCAAAACATACGGAACAACGCACCTTCATGGCGAAATTTTCCATCATGACTTTGCTTCGTGGCGCATTTTCTGATGTCATCACGCCAAGAAGCAGTCATGTTGGGAAATCGTGCCATGAAGGCATGTTGTTCCGTAAGTTTTGCGCTATTTTTCGGGATGGGGAGAAGACGTGTGGAAACGGCCATTCATTCCCCACAGTCATGTGTGGCTGCAAGTCAGGAGAAGCATCTCTGACCCAACACATGTAAGTCTACTTTAGTCCCAAGGCCACAGGCCAAAGTGCCTTTTTGTGCCTCTGCCCACCCCAAGCTTTATACCTGGAAAAGAAAAGGAAAACACCACCTCAGCTACCTAAATTCAGTATATTTTTGGCCCAATTCAAACCTCCATCTCTGAACAAAATGGATTTCAGACCCTAACTCTGAGTCAGAAATTGGTGCTGAGACTGCAGTAATAAAGCACTAGGCAATTGTTTAGCATGCCATGAGGAACATCTAACTGCAAGTACCTGTAAACACTTGAAAAACACCCTTAAATATCAAAAGAAAACTTTTGTTCACAAGGGCAAGTGGTTCAAATAGATTTTTACAGCAAAAGACCCCTCCCACCAGATGATCACACCCTCAGTAATATTATGGAGTGAGGAGAAACATGAATGGCTGGAGTTTGGAACAAGCATTCATAATAAGATCGAATCTATACAGCCCCCCAAAGATGGCTTTGGGGGGCTGTATAGATTCAGCAGAAGGAGCCTAGAAGATGGGCAAGCTGAACAGAATTCAAATAAGCATGCTATACAAGAGTACCCTTCGTTGAAACTCAGCCCGAAAAACTTCCATTGGAAGTACCCAGAAGGCAGTGCTGATGACTGCTAAGAAAACAGAGTCCTAAGGACACAGGTGCACACCATCTACCAGGCAGGACTGGTTTCAATTAATTGATTGATTGACTGATTGATTGATTAGTACAATCAGTACCAAGGACATTTCCATAAACAATGTCATAGGATTTTACAAAGACATTAGCAAGGATCCAATACAGAGTTGAAGAATTGCTGAAACAGAAGATAATCAGTTCTAGGACTGACATTAGATAGCATGAAGCACAGGTAGTATATAGGACGGAGTACATAGTCAAAGCAACAGATAACATGCTGAAACAGAACATAATCAATTCTAGGACTGATGTTAGATAACATGAATGGTGTTACCATTTTAACATTTGTAATTTTGATCCTAAATTAATCCTGTCAGTATTTTCCAGCTAGGCTAGATGATGAGGTTCTTAAATTGTTAGGTAACTGACCATAAACTAACATCATAGTGTTGCTTTGGTAAATTCTGTCCCACTCCCAATCGCATCTGAGATTGTTACTGTAGATAGGGTTGCCGCCTACTCTCTGCAAGCAATCCCCATGGTTTGGGAGGGAAGCAAGGTAGGATGCTGCTGCAGCACATTATGGTAAAAACCATAAATATTTTGGAAATTCCTAGAACACTGCCATTACACCACGATACCACTTCCAGCCAAAAGTGACATCATGACATCACTACAATGATGCTTTAGTCTTCATTTTGCTTCTGCTGCTCCATCAATTATCTCTGGCAGCCCAGAACAGCACAGAAGCTTGTGAGATGACGACTCTCCCCAAGTCAGCTGGCAGTTGCTATGGTGTCAAGGTCTGTGCCCAAGACATTTGTGCCCTGGGCTTCCTTATATGCCTCTGTCAATATTCCTCTCCCCTTCTCAGAGCCCTTGGCTCCCAAGGACACACCCCAAGTCTGCACTCAAGGCCTGGCCTCTGGGAGGCCCATTTGACATACCAGGTCCAGTAACAGCTCTCTCTCAGCTGGGCCAGGTCCAGAACCATCAGTCCTCCAATCTCTGGCACCACCTAGCAAGAGCAGAAGAGACAGCAGGCCTGTACAGAAGCAGCCCAGTAGAGACACAGGGCTAGGCTTGCAGTCCATGCTCCAGCATTTAAGACGGAGCATCTCTCCAGTGGATGTAATCCTATGCAGGATTCTAGCCCCAGTTAAGCCCTGTCCAGATGAGTCCCAGGCACTGCCTTCAGAGCAGGTGGCAGTGGTTCCCTTTCCATCTATTTAAGCCTTGAGCTGGGAGGGGAATCTTGCTGGATCAATCAATTTGCAGAATACTCTTGTACTCTGGCTTCAGCTCCTGGTCCCAGGCTACCAAGGAATACCCTGTTCCTAGGAAGATCCTTCTTGCTGTGGCACCTGGAGCCAAAACAGGTTTCCCCCACTGTTGTGTACTGAGCCTGGCACTCAGAATGATTTCAGCACAGAGTGATTTCAGCCAAAACAAGGTTCTTTATTGCAGGCCAGAACAGACAGACAACTGCAGACACTACTCACTAGATGACACACAAGCTGAACAGAAGCCCTCACTATATACACAGAAACCCTGTCCCAAAAATAGCCAGTAACCAATAGGAACGTGTACTTTACGATACCTTCATTTGCATGAACTATATACAATGTATAAGATAGGCAGGCCAATGATTGGTCTTTATTCCTCAGGACCGATTGGCTGCTGCCTATGGAATGTAACCAATGAGAGTGCAGGGCGGCATTAGGAACCTTGACATAACCTGAAGCTAACAGTGCATAACATTCAATACAGTAATTACATTAGAGGTCTTGCTTGGCCGAACTCAACCCAATACACAACACCCACAGAAGCAGATGAGACCTACTTCTATGAGGGAAGTCTGGGAATCTGTCAGAGGAGACAAAAGAAGTGGTTGTGCCTTCTGCCCCATCATCATCTGAATGTGAGGATGAGTGTGTGCCTGTAAAAAAGAATGAAGGTGGTCATGTGTCGTGGGAAGAGGTATGAGACACCAACTCCTGAACCAGCAGCCACAGTAATTACAAGAATAGAAAAGAGTCCAGTAGCACCTTTAAGACTAACCAACTTTACTGTAGCATAAGCCTTTGAGAATCACAGTTCTCTTCTTCAGAAGAAGAGAACTGTGATTCTCGAAAGCTTACGCTACAGAAAAGTTGGTTAGTCTTAAAGGTGCTACTGGACTCTTTTCTATTTTTGCTACTACAGACTAACACTGCTAACTCCTCTGGATCAGTAATTACAAGAGACTTGCAGTTCTGATCAAGGCAGGTAATTTGCAGGCTGCATGGTATTGGCCTTCTCTATTTTCCTTCATTTTGTTATTATCCTGAGCTTCTAAAGTTCTTTAATTTGTTTTCTTCTTGGTCTTGTCTCCCATTTTCTTTTTAGTTTTCTCTTTTTTTGGTTTATTTTTAGTCTTTTTTCAGGCAGAGAGAGTTTTATTATTATCATTATATGTATTAAAATAGCTGAGGAGTTGAGCTTAACAACAGCTAGCTAATTAACAAGAGGTTTTTTTTTTCTTTTTAGCTTGCTGTCCTGGATTTATTGTTGAAAGTTAAAATTAAGAAAACTCAAGAGAAGTTGATAAATATTTATAGGTTGTAGGCTTTATGGGCTTCACACAAGGGGGATTTCCCCAGTGGACTTTTAAACTTGACAATATTTTATTTAAGCCATTTTTTAACTTTTAAATTGCTTGAGTGTGCTCTACTGTTTTAAAAGCTTCTGCTGTTCATTTTATTAATTAACTTTTTAAAAGCTAATATAGTTATAGTTAGTATACCCTATTATTACTATTGAACAAGGTATTTCTACTAATTTACTAATAATTACTATTAGAAGTAGAAAAAAGGGATTTCCTTTTGATGCAGATCCAGATAATTTATCTTCTAATAGATAAAGTAAACCAAAAGATGTAAAGGTTGATACCAGTAATAGATACCAGGTCTTACAAGAAGACAATATTATAGACAGCACTAGTGTAGGGGGTAATGTGGTACAAGAAAATATTTTACCTAGTCCTGCTTCTATTACTACTATCTCTTCTGTGTGGTATGCATTGATATGGATCCCTCTTCTTGGATACAGCAGTAATTTGCCTTTATTTACTGTTTTGTATATTCTCTGGCATCATCTTGAGATAAATGGGTTTATAATTTTCAACTATAAGCTGCAAGAGGAAAGATACAAAGACAGCCCCTCCTTCCTCTCCTGGAGCTGATGTGGAAGTTCAGGAAGAAGTAATTTCTTTGTTGCAAAATATGAGGCTCAGCTGGAAAAACAACCTGAGCAACTAAAACAACTTTCCACTAATGATAAGGCAATTGATAAGTTGATTCAACAACTTCAGGAGACAACTGAGGCTGTCGATATACAAGTTCAACAGACGGAGACTAAAACTGCTGCCTTGGAAGACCAAACCATCACTCATGAGATGGCTGTCTCAGCTTCCCATAAAGTTCTCTCTGACTGAATATCTCTCATCTAAAGACTTATAGCTGGAGTCTAAATATTCTTGGATTATCAGGAGAGCTTGAAAAGACAGGGCAGAAGAGACGAATTGAACTCATGGACGCATTACTTTGTGAAGTATGCAGCTTCCTGCTGATTATCAGTTGCAGACTGAACGAGTGTATAGGATTCCTCAGGCACCAGGCAAACAAACCAGCCCCTGTAATAGTTCAGTTCCTATAAGTGGGGGTAAGAGATTACCTTTTACATATAGCAAGATAGAAACAGGACGTATTGGGATCCTAATAAAGAGTGGATTATGCTTTACCCAGATTATACTAAAGAAGTGTCAATACTACATCATCAATTTGCAAAAGCTCTTGCAAGAGAGTTGAATTTGCAATACTACATTAAGTATCCTGCCCTTCTTTGCATCCGATACCAAGATCAAATTAAGAAGTTTCACAACTGTCAGTTGACAGAAGCATACCTCATCAGTTTAAAAAAAAATTAAGTGTTTGTGCTGACTATCTGAAGAAATATTAAAGCATTTACAAATCTGGAAACAAGCAGTCTCCTCTTAACCTCTCTTCTTTTTTTCTTAGTTTCTGTGTTTTGACTGTGGGATCTGGGCATAACGCCAGCTAGAGATAAGAACTTGGCTTTTTGCTATATGTGTGTATGCATATGTCTATCTTTTTCCTCTATGTATCTCTAAGCTTTAGACAGATATATGGTCCATAAATAATTATATCTAACTATAAAGAGGGGAGAATTATGGAGATCTCCGGCATCTTACCTCGGAGCAAAGATTTTTTTCTTTTTCCATCTAAAAGTCTAAAGTTTTGATTATACTGCATATATAAACTGTAAATGGTTAAATGTTATTTTAAGCGTAAGTTTTAAAAATGTGTAATTTTTGGTGTTGTATGTATGATATTGTTTATTCACATGTTTCACCTATTGTTTCAGAGAGACTTGAGAGAACTTCACCTTAAGCAATGCTCTCAAAGGGTGGGATATGTGACGAACCACACTTAATAGCAGGTTTCTGCAGTACAGCAAAATCAGAGAGCTGGGAGAGGAAAGGTTAACTATTCCCTAGAATGGAGAGCTAGAGTGACATTCTTCTCCCTCTTCTCTGATTGGTCAGTTAGAACCAGTTTGAAGGCAGTCCGTTGGTTCCTGACAGGATTTGGAGTCAGGTAATCTGACAAGAAAAGTCAGACAGGTTCACCTTTAAAGTGAAGGAAGAAGACTCCTTTGCCTTAACTGTAGTATTACTGTCCTAAGGAAGACTTCTATCTAAGAATTCAAAGTCTAAGTGTCAGATTTAGAGGAATTACCTGTACATGGACACCAGAGAATTGAGTCTTTAGTTCTTATGTTCTTCACAGATACTTAAAATCATATGTTTAGAGGCTTTTGTTCCCATGTTTCCCCCAAATATTCTAGTATACTTTTAGTATTCTCTGTCTCTTTTGGGTTTAAGAATGCTGGTACCCACTTTTTAGTACCACAAACCCCTTCTCTTCAAACACTAGTGCTTTCCTTCAGTTTTTAACAGAATCTTAATGTCTCCAGAAGGCAGTTTCCAACCACACCCAATCAGGGGATCTCTTCACTGTCCAGAGCTACGTCCCTGTTTAACTGGGTAGAGAAAGTCTCCTTTCCTCTCCCTTTCTTTGGCCCAAATTGAGTCGCACCTACTTCCCAAACTTCCTTGCCAACTTTTCTCCAATTCTCCTGTCAGTGTTAAACTGCTTTCAGTTAGGACCCCGCCTCCCCACTGTTCACACTTCATTCCTCTCAGTTCAGGCTGAAAACAGACACTCCTCTTTCCAGCTCATGCTACCTAATCAGATTCCTTGGAGTAGCCTGTCACTCAGAGCTCTCTCTGTGTGTGAGGGATTAACCCTTAACAGTCCTTCAGCTGTCTGTACAGTACTTGCAGACTTTTAAAAAGTGCAGTCCGTCACAGTTACCTTACTCAGAAAAGACCTGTTTGTGCTACTCTGGTTTGACTGATTCTTTAGTGAATATACTATTGTATGAGGGTCTTCAACTGTATTATATTACTCTTTTAATTGATTGGCCTGGATTATATGTGTCTGAGATAACATCATTTTTATAGAGTGATAGAGATTCTAAATTACACAGGTGGTTGCAAAATTCATAGCAGTCCTTAGGCTTAAACAATTCTTCTGCTCAATTTCTATATTTCAAGGAGATTCTGGGGGGACAGAAAAAGAATTACAAGGCCTGGTGAGCTTGTTAAAAGGTATGTGAAAAGAAAAACGTGCCTGCTCAAGTTGAAGGGGGAACAGAACAGGAAGTAGAGGAGGTGAAAGAAGTGATTGTCCCTGGGTGTGTTGTGCGTCCTACTGTAAGGAATATGGTAGAAAGACTATTTCATGGTGCTTAACTGAAGTGAAAAAGTAGGCTATGGCAGGGTTCATTAGATAGTGAGCATCTTTTAAAACAGAAAACAAACATATGGGGGGATTAGAGAGATTTGGACTTTTGTTTTGGGGCTTCTGCCTCAGGTAGACACTTGTTAATGGCAGATCTGGAGGTACATGAAACAGAATGGGAAGGGCATGGTTGATGGGTAATTTTTATATCTCCTGCCCAGTTAGCATGGGCTTTTGTGGGACATTCTCAGCTGGAAAAAGAGACTGTGGTTGAATGTCATATGTGGTTTGTAGTTACTGGTCTAGTTGGACTGTACAGGTCTAGTTGCAGGGCTAGTTGGACTGTACTTCCCTGAAGATATACCGATGAATCCCCCAGAGGGTTGTAAGTGGCAGCTTTAAAAGATATGGCATTAGGTGTTCAATGGGAAGAAAGGACTGGTGTACCTTGCATAGGTGTTCAATGGTGTACCTTGCAGAGGAATGTGTTAGAAAGGGTAAAGAGAATGGGATCAATGTTGAAAGGTGTGGAGAATAAAAGAAGGGGGAAAAGATAGCTCCAGTGATTTACTCTAACTGTGCTGAATATATGGGAAGTCAGAAACCTCAAGGAGGGCAGGAGAAGTGCACTTTTGCAAAGCAGAGGATTCACAGGGCAAAAAGGCTTCGGTCTGTAAAAACATGGGGTTAAGTTTGAGAGCTCAGATTTGGAGAAATTTGGCAGCAGCTGGAGTGTACATGAAGCTACCATTGCCAGGTTGGAATAACTGGGCTCAACTAAGGTTGATGGTGGGGGCAATTTTTTAAATGAATTTGAGGCTGATAGCATGATATCACTTCCTGGGGAAATCCAGAAGTGATGTCAGTCCCCTCTAGAAATTGCCAGAAACTCTATAGTTTCTCTCTCTCTCTCTCTCTCTCTCTCTCTCTCTCTCTCTCTCTCTCTCTCTCTCTGGCAACCCAATGTTCAACCAATGAATGTTAGCAGTTGTTTGGCTTTAAAAATTCAACAAAACCCACACCACAGTACAAAACCAGTAGATAACACCACTTGCGATATTTCTGTTCCAAGAAAGATTTCTGGAACCATTGATGAAAGAACAACCAAACAATTACATCCCTCTAGCCCGACATTTACAGCCTTGCTTGTATAACAACGTATATGAATGATACAGCTGCACTCACGGACTTGTTATGCAATGGAGGCCCTGTTTAAATCTTTGGCATCTTTTCTACATTTGATGGAGCTAAATAACTCCCTTCTAAATAGAGGTTGCTACCATCTGTTCTGGATTACAATTGGTGGTGATGAATAAGACAGAAAAAGTCAATATAGCATTAAACCCTAAAGCCCCCATAATTTTTTAAAAATTTAAAGCAACAACTGTTTCAGGTAATTCACACAGGTCTTGCTGTGGAAAGTTAATTGAAGCATTAAGAATCAGTTATGTAACACTGGAAAGATAAAATTTAAACAGAAGGTTAGAGGAGGAAGATACAGATGTTTGTTTGGCACCTGATTTTAGAGGAAACTATTTTGTGAGAGTTTACCCTAACAATTTTTAACACTTGGGGAAAATTTCACACCCCAACCAGTGCTGCTTTTTTACTTGTTGATATGACAATAAGCCAATTTAAAAATAATTAACACCAAGGACAATTACTCTCCAAGGCAGTATTTCCTCTTGTCTAGCGGCACAGATTAAAAAAAAAAATCAGCTTTCATTTGAAAACCGAGAGAGTAAAGGTAATAAGATCCATTGCAGACAAGGGCAGCAGATTTCTGTCTACAATGAGAAAGTGTGTGTAAGACAATCTGAAAGCAATGTTTATAGCTTCATCTACAAATTTAAAACCGTGTGAATGTGACTTTACCTCTATTTCTGCTAAGTTTTGTATCTTGGGGAAACCAATTAAAAACATGCAGCTATACCCTCTACGCTAGACCCTCCCTCCTCCCAACCTGTGAACTCTTTTATGTGTCCTGTAATATGCTAAGGAACTTCACACGGCAGTCTGCTGTTCTACAGACAAAATGCAGGCAATACAAGGGACGGTATCTCAGAGACTGTAATGCTCTAAAAGCAATTTTCCAAAATATGAACTTTTAAAGAGGAAATCTGAACTCCAGCTGTATATAGTATAGGGAGAGGGGGGCTAGACATCTTGCAGACCTTTTTCTTCTACACAGAGATCCATCAATGGCTAAGGTGGACATAAGCACTAAGAATTATTTTTGAGAACAGATGACTTCTCCATGGGAGCCTCACCTCTCATGCTGTTCAGAACCAGAAAGAATTGAAATGGAAGGCAGAGTGGCGTAATTTTGTTAAAAGAGACTATGTAAACTTGGAGTGGAGTAGGAGGGGAATCCACACAGGAACCAGGCTGTTGGCAGCAGAATTTGAAAGAAAGCAGGTTTCAAAAAGCCATCAGACTTCTCCACAAGCCACTTGTGAGCTGTGTGTTCCTCCGAGAGCACAGACATTCAAATCCAGATGCTCCAGAAGAGCATTTTCCTCTGTAATTATTGAAAATTAGAAACCAGATCAAAGCTTAAGCCTGAGGTTGTCATGTCTGGAAATCTTCCTCCTTATACCATCTCCTGATTCCAGTATGAAGTACCTCCCAACCATCCTTTATCAAGGATAAAGGATCCTTTATGGTTGGGAGGTACTTCATGCCTAGTTAGCGAAACTGGGATACCTGCACAAGTGGATGGTGGTTTTAACTTCCAAGACAGCTGCTTAATCCATGGAGATCTTGAAAACACCATAAACTTAAGATTTTTCATAGTTGATAGCCAGACCCTCAGGAGTACAATTAATTCTGAAACATCTTGAACAACCTATGAAGACCCACTGAGGTTCTGGACAAAAGTATAGCATCATTAACATGAAGTAATATCAGGATCCAGCAAGCAGCCAGAACAGGACATGAGAATTCACCACCGATAGTGCTCCAGCAAGGACATTACTATAAAGATTGAATAGGAAGGGAACCAGCAGGCAACCCTGCTTCACTCACCTCAACAAAAGGATGTCGTCAGTTGCCCCTCAAGACCACAGTGAAACAGACAGTAGGATTTCTATATAGTGGTTGTATTAAGAATAAGAGTCTGCAATCAATGGAACGCCAGAGGAGTGATCTGTATCATAGAATACTCTTGTCCCGTGATTTACATAGGGAGCACTATGCGCCCAGTCCCCCCCATTGGGATCCAGGAACACCTATCTAAAATTAGAAGACTTGCTCTAGAGTCACCACTAGTAGCACATTTCCAACAATTCCCTCACTAGGAAAGGCAACTACATTATTCAGTACTGGAGGTGGCTGGCAGCAGGGAAGGGAAATTGACACAGAGATTTCTCCTGCATCAAGAGTCTTACTGGATCTTTCAGCTAGAATCTAGAGTACCTAAAGGGTTAAATCAAGAGTGGGACCTATCTTGTTACCCACAGGAATGGCCCCTTTAAGGATACACATAGTTTAGGTTTACAACAGGATATAATGAGTCAGAGGTACCACTTTGCTCATTGAAGCTTTACTCGTCATTCATTGAGGATTATGTACAGCCAGTGATTAGCAGATTCAACATACTTGTGAGTAAACACAATATAATATGACAAGTGTAGGAATAATCTTTATTGAGAGCAAATGGTTGTTATGAAGTTTATTTTATGTTTAGGTTCATTGATATCAGCCCTTTATAAAGTACAGAGTGCGAAACAGGCATGACTAGCGGTCTGTTGGGCAGTGCCACGGCCAGTGGTGTCTCATGGGTAGAGTACAGATCTGAAAGACAAGAATATTGCAATCAGATGCTTAGAGATTAAGACTTACCGTAGAACCCAATGGGAACCCCTGCTGGATTTTCTCTTGAACTTGCAGAGACAAAGTATTAAGAATTCTCATATGAGATTTAAACGGACTGTACCTTTTAATAACTGCTGATGTATCTTTAAATGGTGACGAGTTTATATGTATTCTGTTTATTGGATATTTATTGACTGTATGAACTATTTATAATGATTTATTCTTTGTATTTATGACACTCTATGCACTTAGCACTTTAATCAATTGTAAAATAGAATCTTTGATGTTTAGTGAAAATAATTGGTGTTAATTTTCTGGTGGGACAGCTTATGATATAAACAAGAGACATAAAGCTGAGTAATTAAGCTGTGGAATTTATTGCCAGTTGATGTCGTGGCCATAAAGGGGATTAGGCAGATCTATCTTTGGCTACTAGTCATAGTGACTAAATGATCCAGAGGAGTTAGCCGTGTTAGTCTGTAGTCTTAAAGGTGCTACTGGACTCTTTTTGATTTTAGTGACTAAATGGAAGCTCCATATTCAGAAAGAGTAAACCAGTGCTAGGAGACACCAGGAACAAGCCTGATGGCCTTCAAGGCAATTGGCCGGCCAGTGTGTGAAACAGATGGAGCACTGGTCTGACGTAGTAGGGTGGTTCTTATATTCTATGTTCAGCCCTCCAGTGGGCATTTGGTAAGGCAATTGTGTAGAATAAGGAAGGGGTGAATTCTTATGGGCTGGAAAGCCATTGGCTTCGGTTTTGTTTATTTTGAAACCACTCGTCAAACACAAACTGATGTCAACATTTCAAAGAATGTTTTCATTATCCCAAGAAAACTGATCTCCTTTCCCAATACACTTCTTTCTCTATACACAGTCACTAGGTTGTGGCTGTATAATCCGTTTTGAGTCTCAGTGAGAAACAAGGACTATAAATAATATAAATAAATAAAATAAATGTGCTGACTTATTTTTCCATTCACTCAGGATGAAGTATGCAAATGAAACTGTTTATTTAAGTTTTGCAAAGTTTATTCTGCATTTGCCACTTGTAAAAGAGGATCAGATTCTCCCCACATTCTGATCACCAGAAATACTTCGTTTGTGTACTGGTTAAAAGCACGGGACTCTAATCTGGAGAACCGGGTTTGATTCCCCACTCCTCCACTTGTAGCCAGCTGGCTGACCTTGGGTCACTCACAGCTTCTAGGAGCTCTCTCAGCCCCACCCACCTCACAAGGTGATTATTGTTGTGGGGATACTTTGTAAACCTCTCTGAGTGGATTAAGTCATCTTGAAGGGCAGTGTATAAATAGAATATTATTATTATTAATAGGGTTGAAATGGTAAGAAGGTATAATCCATTTTTCTGTAAACAATGATAATTTGATATTGAAAAATATCCAGATAATGAAAGCAAAAAATAAGTTCTTAAAAAGTCATCAGCTTCAAAGCATTCTAAATAAGCTGATACCTTATTTCTACATAGAACAGAGATGATATATGTGCACATTCAGCTGTTGGCAGTACCTAAGGGACCGTCTCTCCCTGTATGTGCCCCCGAGAGCACTTTGTTCAACTGGAAAACATCTACTGGTGGTCCCTGGCCCTAGGGAGGCTCAGCTGGCCTCTACCAGGGCCAGGGCCTTTTCGGTCCTGGCCCCAACCTGGTAAAACTCTGTCTGAGGACATTTGGGCCTGCAGGGATTTTGTATCATTTAGGCGGACCTGTAAGACAGAGATGTTCCACCAGGCATAGGGTGGAGGCTAATTTTAGCCCATCATTGCCGAGCCACCAGTCTCCCTCTACAAGGGGTATGGAGAGTCCACTCATGCTGGTTGCCCCGAAAGGGGTACAGTATTTTATCTGCTGCTGTTTTTATGATGGATTTTAAGTTGTATTTTAATCAATGTTGTACCTTGCCCTGAGCCCGCTTGCGGGGAGGGTGGGTTAAAAATAAAATAAATACATACAGTGATTTAACAATGAAAAAAAGGAGAGGGGTCCAGAAATAAATTGCTCTGCAAACTAGAAACTATTATTTGAACTGATTCAGCAGCTCTCTCATTGCAAGAAATCATGTAGTATTAGTTAAATTCTGAGTGAAATAAAGTATTTGAAACATGGCTTTGCAATAAAAGGGGAAAAAAGGTTTGCTGTTTCTACACATTCAGTTTATCTCTACAGAAAATTTACCAGATATTCTTTATTCCAAATGGCATATCCCTAAATTCTATTTGGAATAAGAGGCCCATGGAAAGGAAAGGACACCAAGCTTCTAGAATACTAGAATGTTCCTTTTTTTTAGTATTTTTCTTCAACTCCACTGCAACGTGACAATCATGATTTGATGTTGAAAAATATCCAGATAATGAAAGCAAAAAAAGCTCTTTAAAAATATTTGAAAAACAGTTCTTAAAAATAAGTTCCCCACCATAATGAAAGCAACTCAGTCTACAGTGATACTGGCTCAGTTTAGATATTGTTGTTTTATCTGTGATTTCATAAATCGAGCCAAACGCAACTAGAGGTAGGGCTTGGACATTTCAACCTTTCGACTTCACAAAATGAGACTCTCCTGCAGCATTAACTTTAGTAGCACAGGAACAAACAGATGAGGGGGGCAGCAATCAGTCCGAACCCCCTTAGGGAAGAGTTCAAAGAAATGTTGCTGCAGGTGGAGTTCCTAAACTGGTTTCTAACAGCGTTGACCAGCACAGCAGACGAGAAGCGACACAGAGCGGAGGAAGAAGAAAGACACCGCAGCCCCCTTAGCCCCCCTCAACAGAGGCTTTGCTGCAGCCTTTCAAACCGCCCGCGCTGCCTCCCTCTGCTGTTGGGCGGCTTCCTCGGCCTCCCGCTCTCTTGGCTGTATCGGGCTGTGAGCCTGCGCAGACCCGGCTTTGGTTACGGATTTGTGTGGAGGAGGAGGAGACAGAAACAAAATGGCGATGCCCATTCGGTTAGCCGGGAATAGGGAATAAAGGGTATTTTGCCCTTTTGTGCAGGTAACGCTTCTCCCGCCTCTCTGTTCTTTTGGTCCATTACAGTCGCTGTTTGCTTACCGCGCGTTGTTTTCCTTCTCCCTTTTGCAGAAGTAGCAAAGAAAACGTGTACAGGCTTGCAGGCTTGCTTGGGAGTAAGCTCCCTTGAACTCAGCGGGGTTGCCTTCTCGCGTAGGATCGGACTGCAGACGGTTTAGATTTTTCACTTTCAGTGTAGGCCTGCCTGTAATCCGGGTTCTAGGCAGGTCTGAATATGATCCAGGGTTCAGCTCCGGGAACCTGATTTCCGGTGTCAAGGTTTATGGGTCACCACGAGAGTAGGCGAAGCAATCATAAGGAGAACGTATATGCTGAGCAAGGCAGTGACTTTATGCACAACCCTGAGAGTCGGTCAGTTCGCTCAAGATACCTTGGGAGAGAAAGGATAAAAAATAGCCCAAAGCTTTTTTTGTTTCATGGATTAGATTTTCAGAGTCATAGATCCAGAGGGGTTAGCTATGATAGTCTGTAATTGCAAAACAGTAAAAAGTCCAGCAGCACCTTTAAGACTAACCAACTTTATTGAGGCATAAGCTTTCGAGAACCACAGCTCTCTTCATCTGCTGCATCTCATGAAGAGAGCTATGGTTCTTGAAAGCGTATGCCTCAATAAAGTTGGTTAGTCTTAAAGGTGCTACTGGACTCTTTAGTTTTCCAAAGGCAAGGAGTTTTTGACAGGGAGGAGCAGATTTGTTCTGAGGTAGTTTAGAACTAGTCTACACGTGAGGTAGAAAGTAAGATCAAGTGAAAGATCTTACATTTGTTCTCCCATTGTGGATACACATGCACTGCTAGGGAAACAGAGTACACTTTAATATAAGACCACACCGAAAGTAAGTCACTTTAGTGTCCCTGTTTAAGATGTCTTGTGTAGAGACAGAAGGTAGATTCCTGAGGGGATGGAATGAACAGTAATGTTAATAAGTGCAGGGATGAAATGATATTTTAAATTTTTTTATCCAGCATTGGTGCCCTTTAGCAGGAGTGGGTAAAATTCAGATCCAGATGATTTTAAACAGATCCTCATGAATTTGTAGGATTTTTAGATTGAAACAAAATCAAATGACCATCATATTGTACATCATGTCTTAGGTTATAGGCAGCACCAAAACACGTATTCCCTGTTCCATGGCATTGCCCCAGCACAAAAATGTGGTTCCAAGGCATGGATCCTCTGAATTTTTACATGGGGTTACCCAAAATTCACCATACAATTACATATGATGCCCATTACCACAGACTGACGCGCAAAAATCATGTACCTACTGCTTCATGGGGCTGCCATATATAGCCCAAAATGTAGTTCCAAGGCACAGATCCTCATATACAATGTGACAGTATTTTTATTTTGTTTCAAGAGAAAAATCATATGGGCTGTATATTTCTAGATCTGTGTTTTTTTATGGTTCAGTCAGTGGACCTGGCTGTGATATGTGGTTTGATATTGGATTTGTGGGTGTTCTATTTTTAAAAAACTATAGGATCTGTCAGGATCCGTGTTTTACTTTTTCCCTCTTTAGCAAGCTTCTTTACAAGAAGTCTGCTTTTTACCCTGGCTGCAGGTACTGCTGCTGTTTCTACCAGGGCTCACACAGAGCAGAAAGCAGCGCTCTAAATATTTTAATTTTTTTTAATCTGGGTGCCAAGTAATGAAAAGACATCCCTATCTCCCTTTCCCCATCCTATATTTTAGTGTGTTTTTTGTCAAACAAAAAAATGACTGGCAAAAGCTGATAAAAAATAACTCCCAATCAATATTTATTCAGTACGAGCTTTTGTGATACAGAACTCCAAATAAGGGCACTCCATCTTACAAAAGCTCATGTTGGAATAAATGTTTTTAGACTTTAAGGTGCCACAAGACTTGTGTCACATTCTGAAGTTTAAAAACTTTCTCCTACCTCATTACTTTGCTTATTTGTAACCCAAGGGGGGTTGGAGCCTCTGACCTCTTTTATCAGGCTTCCCAGCAAGCATTACCTTTGGTTTGTTCATTCTCATCCATTTAACCATGGCAAGAAGTGAGCTCTGAGTCACAAAAAATTATGTTGGGATAACTTTTGTTAGTTTTCAGGGTGTCCCTGGACTTTTTTTTAAAAAAACCTGCAGCCTGTGGGTCCTATTGTCTGATAAAAATTAGGAATTCTGGATGTGGCTTGAGTTGCAGTGGTTGAAGAAGAGATGTGGGTGTAACATCTGGTGTGTGCAGGGCAGGTAATGTTAACCTAGCAGAAGATTAGTGTGTTAGGTGTTGTTTTGTGAATGAAGGGGGTGAGGATGCTCTGGTCTGTATGTCTTATATCAGATGAGAACTTTCTGTAGATATTTTTATATAGTCCAGATGCAGGTGAGAGCAGGTTCCTAGACTTGCTTGTTTCTTGTTCAGACTCAGGTGAAAACTAGTATCTGGACTTATGTTTATTGTTTGTGTGTGCATGTTTGTGTGTCTCACCTGCAGGTTGGGGACATCTGTTTGAGGCAGGGGTAAATGGGTAGGTGGTGGTACCACAGTCAATAGGGTATGGGGTAAGGGAATATGGTGGTAGAAGAAGAACATGCCAGGTAAAGGGAGAGGGACAACAGACATTTGTGGACTATTGCCCCTTCTGGTTCTTCCGGTCAGAGTAATGCAGGTGAACATATCAGCAAACTGCTGGGCTATAAAAGCCTGCTGTTAAGTGCTAGGCTGGTTAGAGATTAAACAGTAACCATCCAGTATTTAATTCTGGATGTGAGGGCTAATCGGAGGTGCATCACTGAAACCTGGTTGGGGAGAGGGGTAGGGCAAAGATGAAGATCTTTGATTTGGCTGGTGTACACACACACGCACTCACACTCACTCACTCACACTCACTCTCTAAAGTTTATTTTTAATGTCTTAAACTTTTCTCCAACTTGAGAGCCCTAATTGGGCAGAAAAGTGGGATAAAGTGTTTTAAATAAATAAATATGTCCGCATGGAATAAAACTCCCTGCAAGTGTAAAACGAGTGCCTCATAGATTGTAAAAAAGTGCATCATTCTCCCGATGGTGCTATTTCTTTTATTTGCAGGAAGATTTTTATTTTACATACATTGGAAACACTGGGAAATGGCTGCTTCCTGAACTCTGAAGAGGTTGCAGTTTTCTCAGGAAAACTGAGAGGTTGCCTCATATCTACATGCGTGAACCAGGCTGCAGTTCAGCCTGGTCCATGCGTGTAGCAATACGATCTTTCTGATCTTGTAGCTCAGCATTTTGTATGTATGTTTCTCTCACAAGACATGCACGTAGGTCCCTTTGTGTTCTCTAGAGCAGTGCCAAAACATCCCTTATTTTAACATTTTTTCTAGCACGAGCAAATCCAGTCACAGTTAAGCCTCTATACAAATACACCTGCACAATAGTTTTCATGTTCATTTATTATGTTATTAATTTGAAAATGTATCTGCTGCCTTTCTGATAGAAATTTGCACAGGGGATGTTGCACAATAAAATGAAAATACATAGACTATGATTTAGTAAAGCAGCAAAATACAGTTGAGTGTATTTCTCAGCAGAAGAATAAAAATTCTAAATACAGACTTCAAAGCTAGAAGTTTTCACATCGTTCTTTACTCAGACCAGTCGTATTTGGGAAAAATTTCTAGAAAGTAGATCTCACATTAGAAAAGATGCTTGACTTTGCCTTCATCAGCTCACTGTCCCAAATAGATAGGATAGAGATGAGCATCCCCGAAAATCTTTGTGTAGACAGGCTTCCAAAGAAATGCAGATTGCAGGCTGTTTATATTCCTTCTGTCCTCTTTTAATGGAAACAGTTCACTATTACAAACTAATATTATTTTCTTAAAGAATTTCATAATTGTTATTGGTAAAGAGTGCTGCCGATTAACGTGATGTTAATTTTTTTTTAAACAGAACTACCATTTGCTGCAGAATGTGGCTCATCTGCCATCGATTCCTTGCTTGTCCCTCATGTTGGCGAAGCCAATGTAATGGAGCACAGGGCCTAGTTACATGGCAGAAGAGGCTAGTTCCAGGAGGCATCCGATTTATTTATAGCGATACGGGAAAATGGGGAAAAAAATATAACCTCGAGACTAGGAAGAGAGTGGAAAGTTGGTGGCATGCAAGAATAAAGGAACGGTATGACACACCTGCAGGAATAGATGTAAGTATGATACCAGCATTGAAAACATACACAGCTCTCTTTTTTTCTCTCTCTGCTAGCTCTCCTGGAAGCATCAACATTGTACAGTGTTTCTCAGACTTTGTGCCTGCCCTGAATTTCTAGGTTCTTATGCTTTCTCACCCTGACATTTTTGGGAACGTTTGCTCAGCTTCTAAACCATCCTTCCCATGCCAGTTGTTGTCTCCTCTCCCTGTCTCTTACATCCTTTCCTGATCTGAAGTAAGCTGGTCCACAGATATCAGGACTAGTATACCTGATACTCCCTTCAGTGAGACCAGTGGATTATGATCTACACCTTTGGGAAATCCTGCACTGTGACTAGTTATGGGCGTATTGTCAATTAGTTGTGTGGTGTTATTTGAAACCCCTTCTCCCTGCTCTGTTTGGTGTACCCCACCACCTGTTTCAGAACTACTGATACATAACCACTGATACATAACCACTGATACATAAATATAAATATGTACATGAACATACACAAACTCACGTGCGTTCATGACCAAGGTACTTGACGTGCTGGTGATTTTGACTGAGATTCTTGGACAGATGTTGCATGCTTCCTGGAAATTATTATTAATTGTTATACCTCTGAGCTGATTCCATGATTTGCTGGGATTTTTCTCTAGCAATGTGTGTGGTCCTGTAGTCAGAATATGAAAGCAATGAAGAATTACAGAAGGCCTCCTCTAAGTTGCCAGTGGTTTTTTTCTGGCAGTTCCTGTGACTTTAACAGCTGCAAGGCAAGCAGAAATTCCCTAGGTGGAGCTTTTCTTGCTGTTGTATTTATATGCAGGGAAAAAACTTCGTGTGCTAGATTTCTGCTTTTCACAGGAACCCTACCAGAAAAACTATTGACATCCTATATGATATTTTCTTCAAAGAAGGGGGCAGTAGGTAGAGCTTCAGGAGCTATGGATTTGGACGACAAATCTGTATTGGCACTGTGTGTGTGTGTGTGTGTGTGTGTGTGTGTGTGGATGTTTATATTGATATGACTGTTAGAACAGTTGTTTGCACACTGATTCATACTTAGTCATCAAGTCAGGAAAACAACTTGTCAGGCTTTAACAGACATGGGGGAAAAGTGAGTTTCTGAGTTCTGAGTTTATGATGGCATGGTGAAAAAGCTCAGGTAGGCTTGCGTGCAAATGATGTGTGGAACAGTCTCCAAGCCACTTGAGTATCTGCTTGCATGGGTGAAGCTGGGCTGAAAGAAAAGTGGAGCAGATGGCGTGTCTCAGAGTATTTTCACTCTAATCTAGTCATCCATCCTATAGGGCACTCTGGCGAGCTTCTTACTTCCCACCAGCCCACAAACCAAGCCCAGATGGGGCATCCCCGGGATCAAGCCTGAGCCCTGACCGCCCCCAAGCCTCTGCTGGTCTGAGGGAGGGCTGACCTTGCCCGAGCCTAGTTACAGGGCCCAAAGCAGCTTTCCTCCACGTTATTTTCATCATAACCTTGTGTGAGTAGGTTAAGCTCAAGAGTGTGCAACTGACCCAAAGTCATCCAGCAAGATACCATGGCAAAGTGGGGATTCAAACCTGGGTTGCCCAGATCCTAGTCCAACACGTGACCACTACCTCATATGTTCAAGGGCACATTGCCTTTTCAGATGTAAAACTGGGTTTGAGCTTACTTACCACTGCTAAATTGGCAATAGCAGCAAAATGGGAAAGAACTTCCCAAGGGTGAATAGTTCTATTATGTGATTAACTAAATTAACATATTTCCAAAGGACCTGGAGAAAACATTATCAGAGGGCAGAAAGAAATAATTTTCAGTGTTCAGGTAAATTTATTGAGCTTTGGAATTATTTATAATGTTTTGTAATAATAAGAGAGAAAGTGTTTCCTTATGTCTTTTAATATCTCTGTATTCCTTTCAGTAGTTGGGAGCTTGAAATGCGTACTGTGTTATATCGTTTGTTTGTGTGTGTGTGTGTGTGTGTGTGTGTGTGTGTGTGTGTGTGTGTGTGTGTGTGTGTGTGTGTGAGAGAGAGAGAGAGAGAGAGAGAGAGAGAGAGAGATGTGCCATCAAGTCGTCTCTGACCTATGGCGATCCTATGAAGGAAAGACCTCCAAAACTTCCTGTCATTGACAGACTTGCTCAGAGCCTGCAAACAGGAGGATGTGGCTTCTTTTATTGAGTCAAGCCATCTTGTTTTAGGTCTTGTTCTTTTCCTAGTGCCTTCAACTTTTCCAAGCATTATTGACTTTTCCAGAGAATCTCGTCTTCTCACGATGTGACCAAAGTACAATAGCTCAGTTTCGTCATTTTAGCTTCTAAGGAGAATTCTGGCTTGATTTGATCTAGTACCCACTTATTTGTCTTTTGGGCTGTCCATGGTATCCACAAAACTCTCCTCCAGCACCACATTTCACATGAATCAGTGTTCTTCTTGTCAGCTTTCTTCACTGTCCAACTTTCACATCTATACATAGCAATGGCGAATACCATAGTTTGGATTATCTTGATCTTGGTTCCCAGAGAGACATCTTTATCTTTAAGGATCTTTTCTAGCTCCCTCACAGCTGCTCTTCCAAGTCTCACTCTTCTTCTGATTTCTTCATTGCAGTCTCCCTTTTGTGTTATATCTTATGTTTGTATTTTGTGTTATATTTTGAAAATCTAATAAAAATAAAATGTTCATCATTAAAAATTATGTCACAAAGTGACTGAAGAGACTTGCAGAACTATAGCAGAAGTCTTGGAAAGATAAGCAATCTAAGTTTTAAATAGGGCTGTTGACTGATTAAATAAATTCATTTGCATATTACTACATATAAGTGCTTTTTTCTGATAGTGATGAAAACAGTGTAATAAACTCGTTTGAGGAAAGGGTTGTATTTGATATTTTCTTGGGCTTTCTCTATTATACTTGACCCAAAGTAACCTCAAAAAGTAAGCAGGTAAACAACTGTCAATCCCAGTTGTTAAATTTACAGGTCTACTTTTAAAATAAGTAATATATATAAAAAGAAAACTTCAGTGTAACTTTTAAAAAATATGAAATGTGTTAAATTTTTGTTAAATTGCTTTTTTAAAAAAGTTGCATCCTACAAATTGTAATCTGGGACTCCTGTTTTGTTTTACTGCTGCAGACAGACAAAAGGCTACCCATCTAGAACTTACAGCATTTTTGTTCTTGTTTGTTTAGAAATCAAGACCAAAGTTTTACGTCCTGTCAATGTTTCCATACCCTTCTGGGAAGCTTCACATGGGCCATGTTCGCGTCTACACCATCAGTGACACCATTGCACGGTTTCAGAAGATGAGGGGATTGCAGGTATCCAGTGCGGGACTGTCGTACTAGCATTTGTTCAGAAGTTGCTTTGGGTACATGAAAAGGGGCAGTGATGGTTTCTACTGCTTTGGAGAACAGAAGGAAAAAAATTAGGGATGTGATGAAATTAATACAAAGTTGTTGTGAGGCCCTAAACCAGATTCAAGGGGATGCTCTTCTGGTCAGCCATCTTGTTGAACTATTCTGTGCCCCTTCTTCTTCTTCAGGCTCACTTTCCCTCTCTGTTATTCCCATCCACTACCCTTTATTTTACTATGGATAGCATACTTACACTGCAGTATTAAGTAGTATTACTCCAATCTAAGCCCATTCCCATTCCCAGCTCAGTTTCTGTTGATATCAACATTGTTCTCACAACAAGGATTGTTTAGGCTAACAACGCATGTGTAAGATAGCAGTCGTGGCTGTTAAGCAGTAATTCACAGAGCTTAGACTGGAATAATTCTGCATAGGAATGTATGTTGTTCTCATATTGGTCATTGTGGGCATATAACAAGCACTTTTTCCTGTAAACATCTGATGGGGAGGGGGATTTGTGCACTGTGGAGGCTTGCAACTCTTTCCAACTTGCAGATTTCACAATTTTCTGCGGGACTAACACAGTTACAAATGACCTCAGAAGGAAAAGAAAAAAGATGGTTAAAAATTAAAATGTGCCTGACTAGAATTCCTGTTAAAAATGTGCAGTGAGCTTTTGAGGCATTGTGCTTCTTTGCTCACAATTCTGTCACCAGATACACCTACGTACCAGTCAGGTCTTCTCATCAATATTATTTCTAGCACCTTCAATTTACAATTGAGGGAGGGAGTATAGGGCATTTTCTACAAGGAGACAGGTTTGTGTAGTTTCCATGTTGCCACTGTGGCTGCCAATACAGAGGTCTCTGCCAATTCAAGTGTCTCTGAATTACCAACGTTCATTTTTTTTAAAAAAATTAAGTTTCTGTACTCGCTCATTGTGGAGATATAGATATATATCTATATAGATACCTCTCTCTCGATACATATATATATATAAATGAGTTTCTCACTCCTACAACAGATATCCACGATTTGCTGTCATCTTTCCCAAAACTTTGCAGCAAAGCAAATTTAGGAAAGATCCAGCAAAAGCCATAGAAACTATGGGAGCTGCTCAAATGTACCGTGATGCTGTGGGGAAGAAGGAAAAACCACTTCGCAAGATTGTCAAACGCAGGGCAAATAACCCATGTGGAAACAGCCTAGAACATTCTTTTTCCTTTCAGGTTGGACTTCTGTGGCAGGGATGTTTCCTTCTTGGAGCACTGGAGACATTGTAGATTATCTGTACTTGGTCTTCCCTCTGCTGGAGCGCATACCTGTCCGTATGGAAAGGTAGAGGAAGACACAACAGAACTGGCAAAACTCCTAATCCTTCCCACTCTATGATCCTAAGATACTATAATTTTGGTATAGTAACTTAGCTTACAAGACTTTTTCACTTAGCTGTGGATGGAGCAAACTGTTTTGAAACGTGCGGATATGAAAAATGTGAGCCATTTGTATATTTCAGAATTTGGCAGTTGTAAGAAAGTTATGGTTAGGCATGCTTCTTTTGCACATGGTTGGTTGGAAAGCATTCTTGCTGTGGTGATTGATTGGTCCTGTTGTCTGGAACTGGGCTGTTAAGTGAACATAGGAATGCAAGAACAGCCCTGCTGGGTCAGATTGATGGTCCATCTAGTCCAGTGACCTGCAATGGCCAGTACGTAATGGGAAACAGATATTTTTGCAAGGATATATTAATGTTTTCTGTACAGGAAGGTGCAAGGCAAGTGAAAGATAGATTTTCTTACTTTAATTTCTGCATCATTGGAAAGATGCGGTGAGGTCCAGGAGTGAAGCATGGTGTTTCAGATGCTGAGGCACTGGTGGGAGTATCCATATGCTGGCTTCTAAATTATTATTCCCTCCCCCCCTTTATAAATTAGGAGATGCCCTATACAGATTTGTGATTCTAGCATTAACATTTAGTTGTTTCTTTCCTTAACATTCCTCTAGTTCTATTTGCATTTATTCACCTTGAATATGGTGTTATCTTTTAAAACTGGCCCATTACAAGTTCAGGGAAGTGCAATTTATAGAACCTTTAACATCCATTTGCAGTCCCAAGCCAAGAAAGAATGGATATGAAATGATCTTTTTCTAATGTACTTTGAAGGTTACATTACTCTCCATGGTAACAGATAAATACATCGGCTTCAGAGATTAATCTATGGATAATTGACAATGGACTTGAAATGATTTTTTTCCAAATGTATTTTGCATAATGTGTTTGTCTCTATAGTAACCATTAAGTACATCTGCTCCATATATTAATGAATGAGTAATGTTTCTTCTTACACTGACGTTCGTGGGACTTAACTTCGAATATAGAGAGTATGAGTTAGATCCAGAGTAAATTCTCCACTAACAGAAGGGATGGGGGTCATTTCCACCAATTCCTTCTTCTTGCTGCATACCCATGATTTGCCTGTTCCCAAGGGTCCCCTGTACCCCAGGAGCAGCATTTTGGAGATATCAGTAGACTACAGTGTGGGTGGGAGGGGAGGAACCTTCCATTCCTCTAACAGAAGTGCTTTGCCTGAATAGAAAAGTTAATCTGGATCTAACCTTCAGACAGTTCACAAATTTGAGGCTTTGCTCAAAACTCAGCCATTTTTTGGTTGCTGTTGACCATGTGCTTAGGGAAACTTGAAGGAAGGGAATTTTCTCTGGTCTTGCACTGGGTTTTTCTGGGAGCAGTGAGTTGTCTGTGTGCACAAGCAGCTCAGGAGAGAAGATTTTTGTGCTGAACGTATGAGATATGAGTAGCTGTGCTTGCCAGAAGATGGAATGATGTTTGCAAGCAAGGGTTCCTGATTATAGGACTGCATGGATTTTGAGGTTGGCTGTTCATTGACTGCAGTGCTATTGTATAAAGCATGGTTGTTGTTGTAGGCTCTAGTATGTCTTTGGAATGATCTTGAGTCTGATTAAGGAGTGAATGAAGAGAGTTTATTCAGGAACTACAACATTGACAGAAATGAGAGAAACAAAATAGATACTAACTACCTCAGTAAAAGGGAGGAGGGAACTTCCAGGGAGAAGCAGGAAATAGCTTAAGAATACCAATCTGGAGACATGCAAGAAGGACAGAAGAGAGGAGGAAAGAAGGATCCCACTCTGCCAGCTATCTAACTGCCCTGCTGCCCCTTGCAGGTATTCTGTGTCTTCTGCTTTCTCTGTACACAAGACGTATTTCCAGCAGTTACTAGGTTGGATCCAGACTAAATTGGCAATTCTCATTGATTTCCCTTCAGCAGACCTCGATCATGTCACTCCTTAAGGCCCTCTGTCCCCCCAAAGCGGCGTTTCATGGAGATCAGTGGGCTGCAGTGTGTGAGGAGAGGCAGGAAAGTTTTATTCTGCCAATGGAAAATGTAGTCTGGGGCCAACCAATTATTTAATACATTTTTTATCCCACCTTTCTTCCAAAGAGATGGGGGTAGCATATATCACTATCCTCACAACAATTCTGTGTGGTAGGTCAGGCTGAAGGACAGTGCTCAGCCTGAGACCACCCAGCAAGTTTCACAGCAGATTGGGGATCTGAACCAGGACTCCCAGATCCTCTAACCACTGCAGCACATTAGCTCTCACATAAATTGATGAAATGGGAGGGAACACGGCGTCAGTAGTTGATATCAGCCCCAAAGCATCTTACTGTTGCATGTTGAAATATCATATGTAGTGAGTGGTGATAATTCCACATTGGATTAAACCCAGGTCCTCAACCACCGCAGTTGCTGTCCAGACATCTTTAAGTAATGTAATTATTCACTTCTATATAGAAGAATGTTCGTAGAAAAGGTTATCTCTGATAGAGAATGGTTTTACAGCAGTAGCCATATTAGTCTGAGCAGCAAAAAGTAAACAGGGGTCCTCTGGCATGAAGACTAACAAGGCTTCGTTCTGGTATGAGTTACCATGGGCTAGAGCTGACTTCGTCAGATGCATCTAGTGGGTCTTCACTTTTTGCTTTTCACAACCCCACAAGTGTGTGTCTGCCTAGAGCGGACCCACTGAACACATTTGAGAAAATGAACTATGGTCCATGAAAGCTTACACTGGAATGAAAACTCGCTTGCCTGTATGGCGCCGCAAGACTCTTGTTTGTTTCGGCATGTCGTCTTAGTATTTCCCATTGGAATATGTAAGCAATGTCTGGAAACAGCTGGAGAAAGAATGCTGGCCATCCAATAAAACTAAAAATAAATGTCATTGAGAGAAATGATATGCCTGTATTGAGTATATATATATGCCTTTAGTAGCCCTTGTCAGTTCAGATTTGGTGTAGCATGGTTAATAAGACCATGAGCTATGATTTAGGCAGTTGGTAGTTTGGGCTAAGTGACCTTAGGCAAGCACTCTCTCTTAGCCTCTGCCCCCCCCCATCTGCAATATGGGGATAAGAATTCTTACAAGTAAGTTGACAAGGATTGTAACAACATGTCCATAGATGCTTCTTTGGGTAGCTGTTCTAATAAATGAGTTCTTACCGTGGTGGCGGTAGAGAATTCTAGGTAATTATAAAATTGTGAATTATTATCTGGCAAGCATGTAGAATTTGCAGACGTTAGGAGGAATGCTTTACCTAACTCAGTCTCTTAAGGTATGCAAATATAGTCTATATCTATTTTGCATAATTTATACAGTTTGCAAAATTACATTTTCTAGTTTTCATTAAAATTGATTTCTGTTAAAAAGACTTTTCATTGCTCCATCTTCACATTCTCTTCTGACCCTTTACATCAAGGACATTATTATAGAATTTCATTTAGATGTCAAACTAATGTGCCATCAGCATATTCTTCTGTCTTTGCAAGCTGCTTGTTTCTGCAGTCATTGACAACAGAAACATGCAGAATTACAAAGACAGAAGAATATGCTCCAGAATCTCTTTGCTTGGCAGTCCCAGGGTTCACTTTCCAGAAGAAGGAATTCTGGGGCTTTTGTATCTGGAAACATTTTCTGAAGCTCTCCTCCCTTTTGATGATGACCTTTTGCTGCTAATGTAGTAGTGAAGGAAAAGCTCTTCAGGAGCACTTCTTGCTTTTTATATTTCAAAGTTAAGCCACTGAAAACAAATGCTGGGACTGGGCCCTGACACAAACTTCAGCTTTCTCATCGCTTGCTTCCCAGTCATCTATATTTAGGGGCAAACATCTAGCAATTCAACCAAACAAAACCAAAATTCCTTTTTGGACACTGCTGGTCATAGCTTCAGAAGAAAAGAAAAAGCATTCTGCTTCTTTTGAATGCAGAATTGTGACTATGGGTATGCACAGGAAAGAAATTTGGTTCTGCTATTCTACTAGAATAGTAGTATACATGAAAATGCTCTAGAAAAAAGGGAAAATGTCACTACAAATTCCTCTCCAAGTTCTATATAGCACAAGATAAAGTTGAAAAGTCCTCCATTACTGAGTTGATAATTGTCTATTTTATTTCTCTTCTTTCTGTTTCGCTTTTTTCCCTCAATTTTTAAATTTTTTTCTTTTTTTCTTTTATCATATATGTTTTCCTTTTTCTATTCCCTTATGTAACTCTGAACATTTATGTTTGCAGTTTAGATGGTGTTTATGTTGTGTTATAATTATTTAACAATGGAAAAATAAATTAAAAAGGGAAGAATTTTGGTACATTCCATTCAGTAATATTGAATTGAAAAAAAATCAGTATTCCCCAAATACTGAATTGATTCTTTAGTTCGATTCAGTATTACTGAGCAAATTCGGTAAAATTTGGCCTTTGTTTCCTATGGGAAACTCAATTTGGGTTATTTCCGGTGGCCTGTGAGGGTAATTGTTTTACTGAATTTCACCAGATTTGCAGGGGACCCATTCTTGACTGTCCTCTAAAGACCTCCCATATTTCAGTGAGTTTGGACCCCAGGGGGCCATTTTATGCCCCCTCAAAAGGTGCCGTAGCCACTCCATTTGTTCCTATTGTCCGGGGGGGCGGGTTGAGACCAAGCTGACTCCCACTGCAGAAACACATGGTGCAAGGCTGCCATGGCCAGAGGCAAACATATGCACAGGGCAAGGATGCCAAAACCAAGGTGCACTTCCAAAAGTTGAAGCCCAAACTGACACCCGCCCCAAAAACCCCAAAGCCACCTGAGCAGGCTGACCAGCTTCTCTCCATTATTCCCAATGATGAGAACTTTTACAAGTTCTTTCCCAGGTGCACATACGCATAGGGCAAGGATGCCACAGCCAAGACACGCTTCCAAATGCAAGCTCATCCCTAGGGAAGTCCAACAGAACTAAATTGACCCTCCCCCAAACCCCAGCGCCCCCTGAGCAGGCTGACCAGCCACTCTCCATTGTTCCCTATGATGACCAATATCGCATAAGAGAATCACATAAACAAAACTGAAGCAAGGGACAGTCTTGCAACTAGAAGCAGACTGAAACAAGGGAATAGAGTTCCCCCAGAACCACAATGAAGCAAGAGTACCAACTTCACACCCAAGAATCACATCCATTCCACCCAAACCAAACTGAAGCAAGGGATATTCTTGTAACTTAGCCCAACAAAACCAGTGTCATTCACAGCAACCAGGTACTGAGTTCAGCCAGTGGGGGGAATATCACAGAACAGACCTAAGCAGAAGAAAATCTACAGTTAACACCAAGCCAAGCTTCTATGCCAACAGAAAACAGAAACACCAATTAAACGTCTATAAAGAAAGATCAGCTCCAATAACAGGGAAAAACACGCCCCCCCCCCCCCCCGCCCCAGAAAACCAGCAATAATTGAGAGCCAGTTTGGCGTAGTGGTTAAGAGCATGGGACTCTAATATGGAGAAACAGGTTTGATTCCCCGCTGGGTGACCTTGGATCAGTCAGAGCTCTCCAGAGCTCTCAGCCCCACCCACCTCACAGGGTGTTTTGTTGTGGGGATAATAATAGCATACTTTGTAAACTGCTCTGAGTGGGCATTAAGTTGTCTTGAAGGGTGGTATATAAATTAAATATTGTTAATATTGCCACAAAACACCTGCAAAAGGGGAAAACACAGACCCTCCCCAAGAGCAAGTGAATCTAATAAGCAGGAACAAAATACCCCAACAACAGAATAAAAAAGAACCCCCCTCCAAAAAAAGAACAGCAAAATAACCACTGTAATAAGTAAAAGTCAAAACGAAGCACACCCCTCACACAAAAGCCAAACAAAACTGCATCCCCCACACAGCAAAAAAAAACATTTAAAATGCAAAAAAACAAACAAACCCTTTTCCCTTCCCCACCCCGTATCCCTCCCAGAGACCAGGCCAACCCCCTCCCCCAAAGAGAGAAAAGACCCAGTGAGTCTGCGACTCTCAAACCAGGCAGTAGCAGAAGTCCTCCAGGTGCAGCAGATCCCAGCAGGCAGCAGCAGGAATTTGCTGGGCAGCAGGATCCAGTCACAGTCCACGTCAAGTCCAAAGCAGGCCAAGCCCAGGCCTTACCACAGAGAGAGAGAGTCTACAGCCAGCAGCAGTCAGTGTCTCAGATCTTTCCAGAGAGCCAGAGGACATAAAATGGAGGCTGCTCTGATGCAAGGCTACATATATTAACTCCTTGCAGGGTAGTTTTAAAAAGCCACTCTCCTAGAGAATCCTATTGGCGAGAGAAGGAGAGCTTCTGCAAGGTTCAGCCACTCACTCACCCTCACTTCTTCTTTCCCCCTTGGTGAAAACCCATAGCTAACTCAAGCTTGGAGTGATCTCCTACTCTGAGGTAAAATTCTTCCCCCAAAGCATATGAAGCTATTACTGGTCTGGGAAGCCTTTAGTAGCATCGTTGTGTATGTAGCTTCAATTTTCTTTATTGTCCTACCCTTAACATATAGGTGTAATGTTACCCAGCCAAGTCTAAGTAGAGGGAAGATTTCCCTTAAAAATAATTGGCACATGAGGCTTATGGAGTTTTAAAAGGAAACAGGTTTATTTACAGGGAGATTGGATGGGTAGGAATGTAGACAGGTTCTTAAAAACTGAACCAAATAAGAGGGTTTTGCACAGGTTACTTTACTGGTGTGAGGCACAAACCACTTGGTATGGTTTATTAAGTTGCTGACTTGGATGAGAGAGGTTGGTGTTATCAGATTAAGTACTTTAAAGTAAGTTCTTTATTCCTTCACAAGTTAGGTACTCCAATTTTGCACACACACAGCATGTCTTCCCTTTTACTTCAGACCTCAGGGTACTCCACTGAGTCAAACCCCTTTTCAGATACTGGGCAGGAGTTACAGTTATATAACTAGGGGTGTGCGGTTCGAAAATCCAATTCAGGAAAAATTCCCAAATCGGACCCGATCCGTAAATCCCGAATCAAAGCTTTCCAAAGCATTCGGAGTGCCTCAGAAAGCTTCTGGGCTCAGTTTAAAGGGCCCCGCCGCTGCTTGCAAGCAGTGGCGTGACCCTTTAAAAACCATCCAAACAGCCCCCCACCCCCACTTACTTTGGCCCCGTGGTCGGCGGTGGCTCCGGCCCTCCCCACTGCCCGCCGGACCGTGGAGTGGCAGAGGAGGCGGTGCGGTAGGAGGTGTTGCGGTGGCAGAGGAGCTAGCTGGCTCTAGGCCACTGCCACCATGTGATGCCACTGCTGCCGCCGCCATCGAGCACCGCTGCCGCCACCGTGGCCGCCTCCAAGTGACGCTACTACCGCAACCGAGCAACGGCGAGCAGCGGCGATGACGCAGTGGTGGCCTGCCACCACTCAGCTGATCCCCCTCCCCCTCTCCCTCCAGCGCAAGGTAAGTGGGTGGGGGGTGGAGGGGTTGCCCTGGGAGGTGGGGGTGGAAGGGTTGCCCCAGGGGGGTGGGGGTGGGGGTGGGGGAGTCGCTTTAGTATGCTCCGAATGTTTATGGAGCATACTGAAGCGAGTAAAATGCCAAGCCGCTTCAGAATTATGGTATTCCTGATTTTTTTACCCGCTTTGGGTAAACTCAAAGCAGGAAACCTGAATCGACCTGCCCCTGCACACCCCTAGAGGAGACTACTTTCTACCCACTTCCTTGGCCCATTACAAGTTCCCAGATCGCTTGTGTCTCAGCAAAACTTAGTGTGGTCTGTCTCACTTTAGTACAAGAACTAAAAGTGTTTCAAAACTTGAATTTTTTTCTATAAGAGTACACTTTTCCCTTTCTCGCTCACACAGAGGACTCTCTGACCGACCCTCTCTGGTCAGATGCCAGGCTCCAGCTCCCTACTCTTTAGTTTGTTCCAACTGTCAACCTTCGTTCTGTTAGCTCATCATTCTAATACCAACTGCCATTTCAGACTAGCCACAGAAAAGGGAAGGGACATGTCAATCATCCTCCCCTTCTTGCTGCTGTTTCAAGCTTCCATCCATCTCCCACTGGATGCAGTACCCAGCAGTCCCAGCATTTTGGGAGGAGAATTTTACCTCAGAAGAAGAAAGTCAGCCCAAGCTTGAGTTAACCAAGGGTTTACGACACCCCTTCCTTCTGCCTCTGCCAACTCCCTTCTCCCCTCTCCATCTGGTAAAAAGAGGCGGGAAACTGGTAGTTTTTTTGCTGTTCCTTAGCAAAGGAACAGTCCAGCTGCTATTATCAAAGTTTACTGAATTAACCTGACTTAATTTGGTAAGCTTGAGTACGGGAATACTACATCTGATTCAGTACTCCCTTTTGAGTTCAGTAATATCGAATTTCACTGAATCTGGTAAAATTCAGGATTGTTATAGGAATACCAACCCAAATTGCACATCCCTAATTGTGACTTCCTTTTTGTGCACACAGTCTGGAACTTATCCAAAATATGACAAAAATTCTTCTGAGTTGTGCTTAAAGCCAAATTGTTTGTAGCAGTTTGGGTGATTTTGTGAAAGAGTGGAAAATGTCGACTTGTGAAAGTCACTTCATTATTTTAAGCCCTGAAGGTGTCATTAAATCTGTTCTGGAAAGTGACAGAAGATGACATTTCCTTTGAAAATAATTGTGTTACAGGTGATCAATCCAATGGGATGGGATGCATTTGGATTACCTGCAGAGAATGCGGCAATCGAGCATGGATCACACCCAGCAAACTGGACACAAAGGTGTTTGTTTTTGTGACTATTCAAGACGGTTGACAGTGCTGTAGCAAGAAATAGTGCTTTGATTGTTCCTCCTTACCTTTATCATTTTGGTTTCCCTTCATTCCATGGAGGATTGCATATTTATTTATTGTTGGTTTATTGTAACTGCATCTTACTTCAGCCCTAGGTTTGGGCACATTTCCCCTATTTAAGTACATATTGCTGTATGCTTTCTCCTAGACTGGGATAGTACCAGAGGCAATCCTAAGCAGAGTGACATCCTAAATCCTTTGAATTCAATGAGCTTAGAAGGGTATAACTTTGCTTAGAATTATACTATACAGCAATTAAATATTGTGCCTTGCAGAACCACCCCAAATACATACAAATTTACAGATCTTACTCTTTCCCTTTTGCAAACCAGAAATAAAAAAATTAAATTAAAGATGGTGTCACTGATGTGTTGACAAAGTTACATGATTTGCAATACTTTGTAGTCCAGAGTAGCAATCTTGAAAATAATTGATGCAATATGAATGAGAGATAGAGTAGCCTGACAGATGGTAGGAGCTAATGTGGACACAGCAAGGGCAGCTCAGGTCAGAAGCTTCAGGGTGAATGGAGCATTGGGCACCAGTAATTCTTTGGGGTATTAAATTCCCTTAACTAAAAGGGATTTTATTTTGTCTTGCAGTAATATTCAACATATGAGAAAGCAGCTTGATGCACTAAACTTGTCTTTTAGCTGGGATCGGGTAAGCCTTTTTTTTTTTAATGGCAATAGTGCATTGCTCTTCTAGAAACAATTCTTTGCGCAATATCTATAGAAGTGTAAGCATTTAAGTATTTCAGGTTGTTAAAAATCATGAAATGTGCCTATGAAATAACTTGAAAATGTTGGGTTTGGTCCAAAGATCTCATCATTTATGCAGAAGGCATGTTTTGCTCACAGAAGAGGTGTTTTTTTACCCTTCAGAATATTGTACGAGCAAACTCGATCCAAAGGCAATACTGTGAATTCATAGCCTCTGCCCAGATGGATGCATGGGATTTGCTGCAAAAGCTCTCTACTACAGCACTGCACCCTCGGACAAAACCACGCACGAGTGTTTATAGAACAATGCTAGTAGCATTTTTCTTTCTGCTGACGATTCTCTGAATCCAGATTCTTTTTTTAAAAGATGGCTTTTGAGATGGCAAAAGAAATTACTGCATACCTTGTCATAATCTTTTCTGTGTTACTCGTAAAAAGAGAGCTTTGATTTTCTTTCCCTTGGACTACAAACCTTTTGTCTGCTTTTGTGTGTGGTCAGAGTAACGCTTTAATGCTCACAGCATATCTCAAAGACTCTCTTATTACCTGGAGATGTTAATTAATGAAACTCTTAATTTGAAAGAATGTTGCCTGCCACAGTCCTTTACAACAAGCCTGATAAGGTTACCTTGCTCCAAGGGTTGTGCCATTTCTGAGTGAATACAGATGCTGAGCAGCAAATGTCATGCAAATACATTGAAAACTGTAAAACAATCTGTGAAATGACCTATCATGTGAAATGAATGAGCATGAATCCACCTAAACCTGTGACAGTTTTTAAACAAGAAGTCCCCTCCCTGCACCCCACTTGTCTACGTGATACTATTTGATTATCTATCACATTTCTTTTAAATGGGGAGAATTCAAGAGTGTTTATAATGAGTGACTTGTGTTTTGCAGTCCCAACATTACTACTGTTTTTGCTCTTTACAGGAAATAACCACTTGTTTTCCAGATTACTATAAGTGGACACAGTACCTTTTTATCAAACTTTATGAAGCTGGATTAATTTACCAAAATGAGGTGAGTTCAATTCTGTCTTGATAAATTACAGAGACACTTTTAAAAATCTTATAACCTTCATGCAACAGCTTTCAGATTTGCTGAAAGGGAGAATGCTATGTGTGAGATACAACCTGTGTGAGGAAGAGTGAACGGAGGGAGCAAATGTGCATGTTTCGTTCTACATTACATGACTATAAAGGTATATGAAGATGTGCCAAGTTTAGTTATTTGGAAGAAAATCTTTACCATCAAAGAAAGTGTTGTGGACTGTCTGACAAATATTTATCCTCTATGGGACTTTCTGATATACCAAATACATAATCTATACATTTTAGCAAAACTGATGCCATTTGCATTTAATATGAATTTTTAGACTTGACATTTATAATAGGCTATAGAAAAGATCTGCCTGATACGTCCTTGGGTGAAGAAGTCAAGGTGGAACTTGCTGCCTAAAGACATTTTTCAGTCTGTCTGGGATCACTTAGTAAGGGAACCAGCAAGACCTTCATAAGCCTGACAGTTTCTCTTTAGAGTCCCACAGCAGACTGCTGTTTCTTGAAAGAGACAATGTTGAAGGGATGAAGTTCAGAGAGAATAGAAGGGATAAGGTGGTGAAAAAGACAGTCAGCTAGGGGTTCAGTAAGCATTTTGTTTTCAGCTGCAGAGGCTCAGCTCTGCAACATTTGATAAGGTAATTTTTAGATGAGCAGTATTTTGCTAACAAGTCACTCAGTGCCGCATTTAACATATTTTGCATATTTCTTCTATTTTTAAAAATGGTGTGATCACTCTTGATTATAATTTTAACTATCTTGTATCACATGTCTGTGTCTGCTTTGCTCTGAAAATTACAGCTTGGATCCAAGTCCCCCTCTTCCCCATTTGTACGCTTCCTCTTGTGCACGGGTGGCTGCAAACCCCTTCTCTCTGGCTGCAGCCCCCTGTGTCCCCTGAAAAAGTGGTGGGCAATTGAATTATTCTCTAGAACAATGTCCAGTCCTGGAGCAATAATCTATAGCTGGGGAAATATCAGCAATGTATATATACCATATATGTAGATATAAACCATATATGCGTGAACGAAGCTTTACTCCACACAAGCGTAGATATGCATCCAAGCCAGTGCAAAATTTAACTGTGTTGCAAAGTGGCATGTACAAAAAGTGCATGAAAGATAACTGTAGTTTACTCCTCCTATGACAAATCCCTGTTATAATGTATGGTACTATCAAGAAGTGGTCCAAATTACATGGTTGTGTTCAGGGCTTTTTTTCTGGGGAAAGAGGTGGTGGAACTCAGTGGGTTGCCCTTGGAGAAAAGGGTCACATGGCTGGTGGCCCCGCCCCCTGATCTCCAGACTGAGGGGAGTTTAGATTGCTGAACGGCGCGGAGGGCAATCTAAACTCCCCTCTGTCTGGAGATCAGGGGGCAGAGCCACCAGCCATGTGACCATTTTCAAGAGGTTCCCCCTGAAAAAAGCCCTGGTTGTGTTACCCATGAACAATTAAACAATGCCCAAAAGTCTGTGCATTGTCAAGCAGCATTAGATTTTCTTCTTTGTACTGTGAATGTGTTAAATTCGAGTGGTCCCAAAACATTTGAACTGTGATTCACTAAAGCGCATGCTGGAATAAATGTTGTTAATCTTTAAGGTGCCACTGGACTTCTATTTTCTTCTCTGATGGCATTGATGCACAGAATTGTGAGAATCTTAAAATTGGGCTCACCTCACTTATCCTGATGTGGCTGACAGTCATGTGGTTTCCCCCAAACCATCAAATAATCTACCCTTTTGTCTTAAATCAGCCCAGTGCTAATAAAAGGCTCTGGAATTAGCTGTAGGTTTGTCTTCTAAGAACGTCAGGAGAGTCCTGGTAAGTCAGTTCAAAGGTCCATCTGGGGCAGCATCCTGTTTACAGCAGTGGCCAGCCGACAAGCGAAGCATGAAGTCAAGTGCCCTCCCCTGTTGTCAGACTCTGGTCTTCGAGGGCATACTGTATCTGAATACTGAGTTTCTATTTAGCTGTCATGGCAAAGGCTGGAACTATACAGCATCACTTCATATAGAAGTACCAGAGCCTGCTAGGAGTTTTAAAACTCTTATCTGAAGAACCATACAGCTAGTTCTGCACGTCTAATTTGTATCAGACATTGCCTCTGCACTTTAATGGCGTGCACGCTAACTCCAGCCCTCTCCCTTTTTTGATCCTTGCATCATTTAGGCCATGGTTAATTGGGACCCCGTGGACCAGACTGTTCTCGCTAATGAACAGGTGGATGAAAATGGCTGTTCGTGGCGCTCGGGAGCAAAAGTGGAAAGGAAGTATCTCAGACAGTGGTTTATCAAAACATCCGTTTATGCAAAGGTACGAATATAAATGATTTTGAACAATGGGGCCTACTCTACAAAGATGTTTCTAAATCTTTGCAAGTTTGTACTTGGTATGTGTGGTGCATAAATATTTTAAGAAAATAGTTTTTAACATACTATTTTCGTTTCCTGTTTCTTTTCCTTTATGACAACTTGGGAAAGATTTAAGGTTGCAGGTCTACAAGGCAATGCTTTATGAAAGGCAGTGTGATGTAGTGGCTAGACTAGGAGTCCCCATTCTACTGTGGAAGCTTGCCAGATAACACTGGGCAAGCCACATACTGAAAGCACTTTGTGAGGCTAAAATGGGGGAGGGAAGAATGTTGTGCAAGCCACTTTTGGTCTCCATCAGGAAAACAGTGAATTAAAATTGAAGTTAATTAATTAAAATTTGTTCAGCGTAACTTGTTCCTTAGCAAGTGTTTTAAATTCTGTCAAGTAACAACATCTGACAAGTATCTTTTTTTCCTATAGTTTCTTCCTTGCTTTCTTTTAGTGACTTTCATCAGCCGTGTGATAGGGCCGCTATAATCAAACACTGTACCGCCAAGAACATGACCTCTGTCGTTTCCCATACTTCTGTCTAGAACAACTAGCCTATAAATAAGTGAGAACAGAGTAGCTAGATAAAGGCCACGTGAACCGGAGGGAAGCAAGCTGGATATGACATTGAAAGCTTGAACTCGGTTATGTGTCTTTTGGTTAGTCCTAATAAAAGGTATTATGTATTTGTTTGTTTGTTTAGGTTTTGGATTTAACTTTCGAGGGCATCATTCATCACTGTTTTTGCTCTTGATTGTACATACGGGTAAATTTAGGGAAGGGCTGTGGCTCAGTGGTAGAGCGTCTGCTTGGCCTGCAGAAGGTCCCAGGTTCAATCTCTGGCGTTTCCAGTTAAAAGGACCAGAATGATGTGGACGTCTTTACCTGAGACTTCAGAGAGCCGCAACTAGTCTGAATGAACAGAGCTGACCTTGATGGACCAATGGTCTGATTCATTATAAGGCAGCTTCATATGTTCAAATTAAATTGCAAAGAACATCATAAAAATTATGTAGTTGGGAAATAATATCTTTCTGATTCAGAAACTAGACAATATCTTAGTACTGGGCTCCGGGGGCAGTATCTATTTCACCCCAATTGCCGTAGCCCAGTCGCTAGGTGTGTCGGGGAGGGGGGGGTGGATATCTGCTGTGGAAAAAAAGTAGAGCTTAACCTACTCTTTCAGAAGCTTGCTCACTTCATTTAATGTAGTGGCATCATTGACTAACACATTGGCTTTAGCACATCAGATGATTTTCAGAAGGATCCATAAAGTATCTCACTCCTCTAAAGGGCTTTATTAATGCCCCCCCACACACACACACACACACTTGGCACAGTTTTCCCTATTTCAAACAATACCGAATGCCTCCATTGTAACAGCTTTGCATCTTCCTCCCTTGTGATTCATGATCCTTTAGGGCTCCCCACAGAACGGGTAGCTGGACATGCTCCAGACAGGGCATGTTGGTCACAGAATACCTTTTTTAGTCCTCTATCTCCACCAGATATCTGCTTGGTACACAATTTTACAAACTTACTCTTCAGTTTTTGGAAAATTCTCTCATTCTAACAGTGGGGGGAAATCTTTTTAAAGAAACAGATTTTTTTCTCATCAAAAATCTTTCAAATATTAATGATGTATCTTAAGAGTGGAATTAGTTCGTTTCCATAGTTACTTGGTAACGTATGCAGATTCCTTGAAAAGGTTCCTACTTAGCATTAGTAGTTCCTGTTTAGTTATTTTTGTGTGTTATGGATATTTTGTGTAGAAATCTAAGGGTGGCTTTTTCCCCCTTGCAAATTCTACTGGAATTCTAAGGAAACGCCTGTTCTCCAGATACTCCTATATGCATCCGCTTTATTCTCTTATCCTAACACACTAAAAGACTGAGAGAGCCTTCTTGGCTGTACATTTGCCATTGTTGTCATTGACTGATGGCAAGACACTATTCTAGAGTGAGTGACCCCCCCCCTTCTCTATAGGTCATTACTTCAGCAACCAAATAAGACAAAAATGAACTGGAGACCTTTTTCCTGGAAGAGAGAGGCATGTTGCATACAGAAAGCTAGTACCTTAGCTTCATGATGCTTAGGTTAGAATAGAGACGTTTATTTGAAATAATTCCATTAATCCTGCTGCTGATTTAACGATCCCAGCATTAGCACCTTAGGAACTGGTAGCAAGCAAATTTGAGCACCTGGAAAAAGAAATAAGATTTTAAGATAAAAATTTATATCAAATGTAGATTGATGGTGACCTTGGAAGTATGTATGAAAGGATAATTGCCAGAAGCATCTTTCTAGTCCATTATAGACAATCATTTTATGATGCAATAAATGTGCAGATATGGCCAACTATACCCTGACATGGATAGCCCAGGCAATCCCAGTCTCATTGGATTTCAGAAGCTAAGCAGGGTCAGCCTTGGTTAATAATTGGATGGGAGACCTCTAAAGAAGACCAGAGTTGCAGAGGCAGGCAATGGCAAATGACCTCTGTTAGTCTCTTGCCTTGGAAACCCTGGCCAGGGCAAGGGGGGCGGGGTGTCACCATGTCAGCTATGATTTGACAGCACTTTCCATCATCATGGCCGACTAGTCGCACAGAATTTATAAACTGCTGGTTTTCTTCTAAAACTTAAGAACAGCTCTTGATGTTTAAAACTAACACGTTCACAATAATGAAACGACTGCCATAAACATTATTTGAACCCCGGTGGTGTTTTTGTAGAAGTACGGTGGGAAACGTTTGGAAGATTGAGTCCTCTGTTCTGAAGTTAGTAGCATTTGGATCCAAGCACTCTTGTTTTCCTTCTGTTGTAAAATTCATGGTGGATTGTGTTGGGTTCCCAGAAGGCGTCCCTCTAGGCACGGTCCAGACTTGCTTAACTTCAGCAGGGTTGCTGATTCACGTGCACTCCATCCACAGCCGTTCCCTCCTTAGTTTTTATTTATTTATTTTTATCTCATACGGCTTTTTCTCACAGCAACCAACCTAAACATTAAGTACAGGAGCTACAATTAATGCGCCACCAAGGGCACTGGAGTATGCTCATTGTCAGCTCTTTTTTCCTTTCCGTTTACAAATTGGAATCACGCTTTGCTATTAGGCCTGAAAATGTTTACAAGTATGGTGTGTAACCCTATCTGGCCCATTCCTTCTGTTTCTGCATGAGTGACTTAGGAGAGCCTGCTCAGAGAACAGGTGTCCCTCTCTGCCCCAGAAGTGATCGGGTTAGTCAATCAGAACTGATGCAGATGTGCAGCAGAACTGCTCTCCCCCATCCTGCAGGAGGGATCCCTTTGCATTTGATGCTGCTGGTGTAGATCGTGTCTTGCTACCAGATCAAGTGCAAAGAGAACAGTGTAATCCAGCAACCTGCAAGACAGTGAATTTTTCCTGTTAATGGATAAGAGCATAACCGAATCTAACAAAAAATGGGAAATGGGGGCTCTTCTTTGCCTGCAGAATGGAAAATGTATTCTTATAATTTCCCTGTTCTATAGAATTTTTGCAGGTTTTTCTATTCTTGCCTTCCTTCTGATCGTCCAGCGCAGCATCCATCTTTTTTTTAAATAGGCAAATATTCAAAAGCCCCTTTTTAAGATTTTGCAGGTTCTGGAACACTTATTTTTCTCTCTCTGAGGTGTTATGAGCTCTGCTTCCCAAACTCTTATGACCCGCTATAGTATAGAATAAGCTGTTGTCTCTGTTATGAACAGAATAAGAAAAACTAAATGTCAGAGCAGCCAATAAAACTGGATTCTTCAGACTGAATACCAAAATAATGTCCCTAAATTTTGAAGTAAAAAATTATTAGGTGGTGAAATGATCGTTAATAATCTATCAAAAATAATAGCTTTGACAAATAACATCATTATCTTCTCCATTGCTGTTGGCCTGAATCTTTATTTTTGTGGAGTCAGATCGATACGATACAGTTTAAACATTATAGTGACAATTCTAGATACGCTCCTGAGAAACCCACTGCAATAAATAGATTTAATGAATAACATTACGTTTATTGTTGGTGCCTGTGTGTCTTTATTTAATGTGTCTCATTTAATAGGCGAGTTTGGAGCTGGAAGTACAAAGTACTATATAACATTTGTAGCTTTCTGTAAGTGGTACACTTCTCTACTTTGAAGAAGAAATAGAGGAGCCTTTATTTATTTTATTTTTATTTGTTTTAGATACTGGAGATGCAGAGGTTTGGTTTTGAGTTCCCCCCCCCCCCACCTTTTGCATCTACAATCATTTCTGCTGCAATTTTCAGTATACAAAATCTGCTGAAAGCCAGCCTGGTTGAGTAGTTAGGGTTCCTGACTGGAAACTGGGAGACCAGATTTCGAATCCCCACTCTGCCATGGAAGACTCACTGGTCACTTTGAGCCAGTGACATTCTCTCTGCCTAACGTACCTCACAAGATTGTTGTTGTGAGAGTAAAATAGAGGCGAGAAGAACAATCCTGCAAGTCACTTTGGGGCCCCACTAAGGAGAAAACTAGGGGTTTAAATATCTAGATAAATGTAAATACTATTCTTATTTGTGCTACAACAACCTGTGAGGTACACGGGTTGGAAAGTATCTGGCTTCCTGCCGCCTATTATTTCTGGCCAGTATCAACCTTGCTCCTGCCATTACTGGCAAGCACAGAGGACTCAGGGTATAGTCTTGCTTCTGGGACTGTGGCTGATCTCGCCTTCCCAGCTCAGAGTAAACCCTCCACATTCTGTGTGCTGTACAGACAGAAGGGAGAGAGGTGTCTCATTCCATGTTGGGTCTAGAGGAATGCTGGGTCTAGTAGTTTTCTGTTCGTAACAAAAGGCTTTAGGTAGATCACAAACTGCTTTTTAAGTTCTTTTGAAATAGTTTAGTTTCCCATGTAGCCTGTGGGTGGAGTGGGAGGCTACTATTCAATAAACACAACATGCTGAATTCTTTCGGGCTCAAGGAACTAGCACCATTATTGAACTGTAGTCTACAAGGCAGTGGTAGCCAGGTGCCTATGTTTAATCTGAATCTTCCCATTGACTCAATAACACCTGGTTGCACCTGAGAGGAAGCTCCACAGTTAGAGGCACAATAAATGGTCTGGCTTGGTTTAAGGCACTTAATTTTAAAACATGTATGCATTTTTTATATTGAAACTCCCAGATTCCATTGTCTGTCAGGGTGAGGTTGGAGCAGAGCTGTGAGATGTAGAAGCAGTGCAGTACCGGCAGTATGTTTAAAATGGATGTGTTATCAGAAACAATTTGCTTAGTTATTGGGTGGCGTGAATTAATGCTACCTTTCTTATAAAGAATATATGAATCACTTATATTTGATTTTGAAGTTGAGGTTAAAATAATTCTTAATTAAATTTGCATTTACTGTTACTTAGACTTAAATATTTTTTATATAATGTCACGAATCTGTGCTTCATAAAATTCTTGTTACAAAGTTCTTGCATTTTGAGCAGATTGGAGATTAACACAACCTCCCTGCTATGCTGTTGAAATGCTTCTCTTAATGCATAGAGAACTTTGTTAGATATTTTAAAAAGCTTTGTAAATGAGTATACATATGTACTTGATTTTGTTTGTATTGTTAAGATCCTTGTTGAACAATTCACATGATACAACGTTTTGACTTCTGCTTTAGTTAGGTTTCATGGCTTGTTGTTTTTTGTTCACAAAATTCTTTATGACCGTGTTTAAGCAAGAAGATTCTTTGCCATTTGAACTCTGTGATGAACCAGAGATTTTGTCTTCTGTGCACTTTCCTTGTTTATGTAGGCTACATACATTTTAAACAGCACTGAAAGGTTGACTTTTGGACACAAATGTTTTCTCTTTATAATATCTTAGATCTGTTTTTGATCTAGGTCATCACTTTGCTAGGTACGCCCAGCTCTGTAATTCCCTCAGCTCCCTGTCTCTTAGCAACTAGTGCTGTTGATGGCCCTTTCTGAACTGTATCAAAAATTTCCTGTCATGTTGCTGGGTTCTCTTCTCCATAACGAATGCTTCCCTCCACAAAGTTTTGTTTTTATCCTGTTGCTCCACTCCCATTCCCTTTTAAATTGAGGCAGAAGTTTGGAAAAAATTCATTTGTAAAGATGATTTTTCACTTCTGTGTTGTGTGCAAAAATCAGCTTAACAGATTTGAAAACACTGACACAACTTGCCCCCAAATGTAATTGTATGTTTCTGTAGATGAAGATTTGTGCTTCCTGCGTCCCTTCTGAAGTAATTGTTTCCTTCCTGAATTCCTGTTTTCTGTCCACAGTGATTAGCTTAACCGACTGGAAGATCCATTCAAAGGACCTCTGAGTACCATTTGCAGAACTTGTGTTTTCATGCCCGTTTGTGGGCTTTGCAAGGCATCTAGTAGTTGACTGCTAAGGAACAAATGATGCTGAACTAGAAGGACCTTTGGGCTGGTCCAGCAGGGCTTGTCCCGTGTTCTTATCTCCTGTTACATGCTACTTTAACTTCTTGCCTTTGAACATGCAGAATGCTCAGGCTGGAATTGCACTTTGTGGTATGCGTAATGCCAGCCGTGTACACTTCTGCCTCAGCGTGCTTATTGCTGATTCTGTTACTTAGGGGTCATCTTAGCACACACTGCAGCTGATTTCCATAACATCGTTCGGATTTTCATAAGGCATTCAATGGAAGTACCTTTTCTGGTGTTAGAATGAGCTTGTTTCTGTCCTGTTGCAGGACTGAGTACTTTATCTTTCTTTTGTGCTTCTTTATCTAATTGGAAACGTTTAAAGGTCCATCTGTGGGAACAGTTATTTGTTGAGAGGGAATCTGTAATTCAGTCTAATTCTTGGACTTTTGATTTAATTTACTATCGCTTGTGTAATCTTCTCTCTCTTTTTCTTGTGTAGTGAATGCTGTGTTTTCCCTTCCTTTTTGTACTAGATGATTTTTTTTTTTGGTTCTCTCCCGTCTTGGTACTTTTTATACTTTCCTCTCCAAAAAAGGAGGAAATTGTCTGGAGTTCCTTGAGTTGGCACTGAAAGGACCTATCCCTGTTATTCCCTTATTTGTTATATTCAAAGGTGTTTGTTAGTTCTTTGCAACAAAAGGCCAAACTAGATGTGATGGCATCCTCATGTCCACATGGTGCACTGAGGCACTCTTGTGCTAGGCCTTTTCATGTGCCGAAACATCCCCTCCCCCCACACCCCCGTGGCTGTTTAGCACTCTTGGGTGGAGAGGGGGGAACAAGACCACCTCGGCACGCCACATTCTTGGCATTTTTAAATCGCTTTAAAATTGTGGCATTAGTAACCAGCTTCTCAGATCTGATCCCAGATCCTCGATTTTGAACTGGCATGTCTGTATTTTGCTGAATCCGCATAAATCGAGCTAATTAGCCTGTATACAACATATTGGGCACCCCTATGGAGAAGCGGTGTTTGCCCCACTACAGCATCACAGATCCATGTGGAGCATCGCATAGCATTATGTGGCATTATGTTAATAAAGTGGTTGGTCTAAACAGTTAGATAAGGCAGGTGTCTCTTAAAATGAAGTCAGATTTTGAAATCTATTGAACATGTTTAATGCATGACTGTGCATAATGGTTATTAAATAAATTGATAGCAATGTTCTTCCTACCCTCTCAGCCTGATTAGAGTTTGGCATTACAGCTGTTCATGTTTAAACCTTTAATACAGTTCAACAACATTCTCTCTCTCTCAAATCTGCATGACCTAAAACTGAACGTTTTCGTCATATTAATATTATTGAAATAACTTTACAAATATTCCTCGTGCTTTTCGTAAGTTGGCCATAGCTAGCCTCATAGTTGTTGGCTCAGATGCTCTCGATTTCTTCAACACACCTTTCCCCACATGAAATGCTGGTACATGTCACGGTTTCTTCCTCCTTCACCTACTAATAATGTAGAATATGCTGACATTTTTTGTTCTCACTTCTATGACTCAATCGTTCCTTTGCTTTCTTGGTACATTATGTGAGTGTGCTGGCATACTGTCAATTTGCTCTTAATTTGCATTAAATTACATTTTGCCCTTTATTTCTCCTTTGAACTTAGATGTTAAGTTTCCGCTCCTGTTATTTTACTCAGATTTGTATTTATTAATTTGTGTGGGCTTATAAAGCTCTGACAAAGTACAATTTCTGTATCTTTCCACTAATTCAGGTTGCCTTCCCACTCAGTCAACTTTCCTTCAAGGGCCCAGCCTACCATTAGGTGGCTTGAGAGAGCCTTTCACAGCAGTGAATCCGGAGTAATAGCAGCAGGTGGCAAATTGTCAATTACTGAGTGAATTGTAATCTCGTTTATTTATTTAAAACATTTATACTCTGCATGCTCAGCCAGTGGCTCCCAAGGCAGCTTACAAATACCCCTCTAACACAATCACATTTCCAATTTAAAAAAACAACAACAATGAAACATCATAGCAAAAACCATTGTGGATCTAAAAGCATGAACAGCCAATAAGATTGACAGGCAACAGAAGCACAAGAAAATATTATATTTAAAAAGCCTGCAGTCAGCAATAAAAATAATTTGAGAGCCAGTGTGGTATAGTGGCTAGAGTGATTGGATCTGGTGATCCAGGTTTCATTCCCTGGTATGCTGTGGGAGACCTTGGGCCAATCAAATACTCTCAGCCTAACCTACCTCACAGGGAAGTTGTGAGGGAAAATGGAGGAGAAGAGAATGATGTAAGCAGCTTTGGGTCCCCACTGGGGAGAAAGGTGGGATATAAATGACATAAACCTTAACAGCAGTCAAAGATCATAAAATGCTGAGCTAACAAAAGATGCTTAAATACTTAAAAATCAAGTATTAGGTCAATAAAATCTGGGAAAACGTCAACATATTTGATCGTTTTAACCCCCCTTTTGCCCTCCATTGTCAGGTATCAAAATGGGCCATCTCCTTTTCCTTTCGTATCCAAGTGTTGCTTGTTCCAAAATAGCCAGAGTTTTGATGTTTAATTTCCTAAAATTTTGAATGGCATAACTCTTGATTTCAAGACGCTGACTCTATATTTGTGGGTATTGTGTAACCCCTTTCCTGTTTCTGTCTATCAGATTCTCCACATAAGCCTACTGTTTAATTGTGGCCTGAGTTCAAACTTCTTTTGTTCGTAAAACTGCATGAGGTTGATAACTCTTGTTATATGTTGAGGTATTTCTCTGAGCAAAGTACCTGCTTTCTTCCAAATCCATTATCAAATAAACCTAGAATAATGTTCCCATGGGAATGTGTTATTGGTCATTTGACAAGCGACTGGAGGATTGTAAAAATGTTAAAGCGCAGCAAAGCCTCAGTAGTAAGGGTGACATTGAGCAAATGGTTTAAAAAGCAGTGTTTAGCAGTGATGCTAGAGCTGCTGTTTCAAGGGGACATGCCAATTTACCGTCGGTTGCTCTGGTGCCAGATCCCACCCACCCACAAGCTACTCTTTCCTTCTCACCCAAGATATGATTTGTCACCATTAGTAGTCTAGAAAATGTTTTCTTGCAAGTCAGGTTAGCCAACAAATCTAGTGATGTGTGGGTTGCCTTTCCCTGTAGCACGTGCCTTGGTTCTTTGCTTAAATCATCTGTTGCTACCCTCCAATGGCAGAATAGTTACTTGTGCTGGACGAAGCCTCCTTGGGCTTCAAACTTTGCTGAACGGGGTGGTAGGAAACAAGCCATAGTGTTAACCTGATTGCTCCACCTTTCTCATTGTGGTCTAGGATCGATTAGGATTGGTGGTGTTAATGTTTAGAGAAATTCTTTATAGGGTGATGGGTAGCTTTTGTTCTAGGTTGTGATGCTGTGCATTTTCATTTTTGTATTTTTTGCAGCAGCAGCAGAAAAAGTCTATTGGGTTAAAGCCTTTCATTTTGTTCCACCAGCACCTTCATATTCCTCTGATGCAAGCACCTTCCACTGAGGAGAGACACTCTTGCAGTGGCATAAAAGCCAGTGTCAGTGGCAGGCACTTTGCTCTGGAGGAAAGTGTGGGCACCACAGAACAAAATGGTAGAATGAAAGTGGGGGTAGGGTGGAGTGGTATCGATTAGAAATGTTTTAGAGCTCTTAGAACACAAAATGCCATGACCCAGATAGGTGAACCTGATAGCTCTTGTCAGATCTCAGAAGCTAAGCAGGGTTGGCCTTGGTTAGTAATTGGATGGGAGACCTCCAACGAAGACCAGGGTTGCAGAAGCAGGTAATGGCAAACCATCTCTGTTAGTCCCTTGCTATGAAAACTCCCATCAGGGGTCACCATAAGTCAGTTATGACTTGAAGGCACTCTCCACCACCACAACAGAACACAAACAGTTATTTCATATGTTGTATCTTTGAACTTTGCTGTACTTTTTACAACGGAGCAAAGAAGGACAATACAATAAAGAGTTAAAATGCAATGGGGGTGATGTTATGGAATGTACATGGCATTTATTTATTTATTACAATTAAATCATAATTTTCATCTGTGTCACAAATCACTTCTGTGCCATACAAGCTACCAGAAGACAAAGAGGACACTTCAAAATACCCTCTGCAACATGTGAAACATTTACCCCATGTCCTCTGTCCACTACTTTCAGTGTCAAAGGTCTAAGGGTGGAGGGTAAGGAAAACAGATCTGGGACAGGTCTTTGTTCTACCCATAATTTGTGTTCCTAATGTTTTCCCTGTTGTTCTGGCAGGCCATGCTTGATGCTTTGCCAGGGCTCCCCAAATGGTATGGAATAAAAGAAATGCAAGCAAACTGGCTAGGGGATTGTGTTGGATGCTATTTTGAGTTCTCGTTAAAGGTGAGTTGCTCACTTTTAGAATTCAGCTTTCAAAGAAAATTGCAGTGATATTTCTCATAATATGACTGAAAGTATAACTAAATTGGAGCAGGGTATTTTCCGTCTGGTTTGATGATGAAGTGTTTGCAGCTTTTCTTGTTATTTTGAATTGGCTTTGTGAGGCAAGCTCTGTGATTTGGGGTGTGTGTGGGGGGGGGGCCAGAAAAGATGGCCTAGACTGAGGTCCCCAATGTTTTGAGCCTACAGGCCCATTTGAAAGGATGCAGGGAGCACCAGCCAGAAAGGTGAAGCCAACCCCAAAAACGTCTGCTGCGGGAGGCAGAACCAAATGCAATACCTCCTTCTTTGTTGTGCAAAAGAAAATGGGTATAAAAAGAAATGGACAAAAGCCCAAGCGGGGAGGGAGAAAGAGAAGGGGCAATTGAAGGAAAGCCTGGATGGGGAATGGAACCACACACTGACTAAAGAAAGCCCAGGTGCTTACCAGTTCTCCTGATTCTCCCTTCATTTGCTTGAGGGCAGCCAGTAACAAGCCCTGCCTTACAATGGCCCTGCCCACTTTCTGCAAAGGTCAGCAGCAAGCATCAGGGGAGATAGTGGTAGGCCCATGTTGGGGAACCCCGGCTTGAATTTTATTTTAACAGATTAAAATGTTAAAAATGACACATGGGGTACAGGTAGAGTGGGGGAATTCTTTGAATGGATCATTTCAGAGAGTAGCCAAATAAACAATCAATGAAATAGCCCTTTGAGTATGGCAAATTTACAGTATGTTCCTAAACAGAGTTATGTCCTTCTAAGTCAATTGAAGTCAATGGGCATAGAGTCATGTAACTCTGCTTAGGGTTATGGACATAAACTGTCCAGTCTTCTAACTGTGGCTTGTATGCTGCTTCACCATCCCTGGTGGTTTTGTTAATCATGGTTTGCTCCCCAAAATATTTGGCAACTATGATTGAAAGTGGCAAACTGTGGCATGATATAAACATGCTAACAAGAACGCCAGTACAGATCTCTTACTACTGCACCAGAAGATGTTAGGGAGAGGGAATTCATGCAAGAAAGGAAAGAAGGAGAGTCTGTGAGGCCTGGATCATGATTAGGACAATGGGCAGTGTTAAATCTGCATCACATAATAATATTCAGTGCCCTTTGCCATTCATTCCTATGTCACCTCCCAAATGGGATCACGTTTTTGTGGAATCCATAAGTGGATGAAATTTTGTATCGTCATGGAAGAAAACTGCAACAGTTTGCAATACATTTTCCCCTGGAACATTTCCTGTGTTTTGTCAGGTTAATAACAAGCCAACAGGAGAGACAGTAGCAGCATATACCTCTACTCCTGAAGCCATATATGGAGCTTCTCATTTGTATATCTTACCTAGCCACTGGCTGTTGCAAGGAAACAACTGTCTAAAGGAAGTCCTCAAGAAGGAGTTTGTACCTGGCAAAGGTGATTTTTTTTCTGTTTCTGTTTTGTTCTAATAATGCCCCATTTACAAAGGTAGACATTTTGTTCTGTATAACTGAGAGGAATCAAGATGGGTCAGTTCACTTTTGTCAAACTCTCTCTCTCTCTCTGTGCGTGTGTGCATGTGTAAAAATTAGTCTTCCCAGCTGAGTGAACTTGAGCCAAAAACATTTAATAAATCACATCTTTAGATTGGCAGGGTTCTCGTGATGTAAGTCCATTATTGCTGTTGGCTATGCATGTTCTTCCTTGATTTCTGAAGTTTTTAGTTAAACATTCATTTAATGTTTACAGGCATCCAAATTTGGTTTGACTCCAGTGGCTGGATTTTTAGCCCTCGTTAAGTAGAACAAAAATTTTTAACTAGGTTTTCTAAAAAATCAAATCCAACAGTTTAATTTCTTACCAAGCCTTCAAGATGAGTGTTTATGCCAGTTCAGTCCTCAAGTTCCATCTTTCATTTACCATAATATTTTCTCTATCTAAGCTTTATTTTTAAGTTGTAACTGATAACTAAAAAAAAGCAGTCATAGGAACAAATTTTTATTACCTTAAGTTGCAATATTATAATACAGTGATACAGGAAGCAGCCTTCAGATTTGCAGAATCATCATGGTATAATAATGTTTAAATACCAGTAGTAATAAGGATGAGCCCACTTTCTAAATATTTTCAGAAATAGGCCCTGCAGGGCTATAGTTTTATACATGCATCCACTATACACGGTTCATTTCCTCTCCCCACTCCTGCTTTCTTCCTCTTTTTTTTGTTGTTGCTAGTGAAAATACAGCATTACAGGATGTTACGTTGCACCTCCATGAAAAAAGCAGTGGCACCTACTGATAGGAGTATAGAATTAAGAGACAAATTGCAAATGATGACACCTAGTGATAGAGGACAGCATTAACTCTCTTAAATCCAAAGAGAGTTCAGGAAACATCAAACTCCCAAAACAGCCACTGCTAAAATTATGAAATGGATCCATTCCGTTAACAACAGAGTCTTTCTTTCTTACATATTCCACAAAAAGGAAAGCTCCAGCTTTAACAGAACAGATCCTTTGGCTCTGTCCCTATATACAGACAGGAAAGTACCATAAGATGGCAAAAATAGGCCTTTATATCTTTGTATATTTATTTCCTGTATGATTTGTAAAAACCTTCCATACATACCTGGAGAACAGTACTTCCTTTTTCAGGAAAAACCAATAGCACGTTGAACAAGAAACCACACAATTGACACAATCTTTCAACAGCTGAAACAAGTTTATATTAATTCAGAGGTAATTAAATTTTAAAATTACTGATGAAGTTTTATGCCACTGAACATCTAATCTCCAAGACATGCTGCGTGAGATTTAGTAATAATATAGCAACAGTTATTCTCAGGGCTTTTTTTCTGGGAAAAGAGGTGGCGGAACTCAGTGGGTTGCCCTTGGAGAAAATGGTCACATGGCTGGTGGCCCTGCCCCCTGATCTCCAGACAGAGGGGAGTTTAGATTGCCCTCCGCGCCGAGTGGCGCAGAGGGCAATCTAAACTCCCCTCTGTCTGGAGATCAGGGGGCAGGGCCACCAGCCATGTGACCATTTTCAAGAGGTTCCGGAACTCCATTCCCCTGCGTTCCCCCTGAAAAAAATCCCTGGTCATTCTTAATAAAAGGTGAGCTGTCTCAGCATTTATGTTTGTGTTGTTACGGTTGCTTTTTACAGACTCTCTTACTTCAGTGACTGCTGTTAATTTGCTCACCAATCGGGAAGTCCCAATAGTCATATCAGCAAAATCAGAGTTTGAAGGCTATCTTGACACTATAATAGGTGAGTACTACAATATAAAAGACCAATGTTATGTTTATTTACAAAAGAAATTGTAATAATGGCATATTTAAAACTGCTGAGGTAGTGCTTTGGCTTCTACAAGACTACATGGAAGGAGAAATAAAGGTGATGCAGTTACCAGACCTCTTTTTGTATTATGCAGTGCTATGATGTTTAAATGTTTAGTTTGTTGTGTGTAAAACATCAGACAAGTATGTATGAGTTTTATTTTAGTCAGCATTAGTGTTTTTATTTCTCAAATATTTACTTAAGAGAGTTTAAGGCAGTATACCTGACCCCTCCCTCTATTTATCCTCATAACAACCCTGTGAGGTACGTTAGACTGTGAGACAGTGGCTGGTCAAAAATCACTTAGTAACTGTGGCTGAGATGAAAGACCTGAATCTCTCTGTGATGTATCACACTGCCATTTTATATTACATGACTGATTTTTTTTTTAAATGATGTGAAAACCAAAAACTGTTTTCAAACTTAGAAGACAAAACTCTGACTCAAAGAACAAACATTGTTATTTTTTCCAACTAACCACATTAATACAAACTAAAAATTTGGTTAGAAATACAATATAAAATAAATCTAAACTTGAAGTATCAAAGTAAACATGTAAACCAGAATAGAACATAATTAAATTCATATTGAAATTAATTAACATTTGTCTTGCACCATCCATCAGATTAATCTTGACTACTTCAGTGGATGTAACTCTGCTTAGGACTGCACTGTTAGGTTTTCACAAGGAGCTTACAGTAGCCCAATGGAATTTCTGATTCCCCCACCTTTGAACAGCTGATCCTCATGTGGTGTCATGAATGGCTTTTGAAAGTTCTCTCAATTTCAAAAGCAAGTCTCTCATGCAGCATGGGGAGATGGTAGTTGAGAAAGATAGCTGGGCTCAAGTAATAGTGTCACATTTCTTTAGATTCTGATCTTTGCTTGCAGTTAGAGCACACCTTACAACTTCCTGTATTCACATTTATTCCCTAACAGGGTCAAGTACAGGCTAGGGGTGTGCGTCCTGAAAAGATTTGGAAAAAAATTCGGAAATACTATAATTCCAAAGCAGCAAGCCGCTTCGGAATTATGGTATTTTACTCGCTTCGGTATGCTCCGTAAATATTTGGAGCATACTGAAGTGAGGGGAGCAACTCCCCCCACCTCCCCCCTGGGGCAACCCCTCCACCCCCCACCCACTTTCCTGGCCAGAGGGGGAGGGTGATCAGCTGGGCGGCAGGCCGTCACTGTGGTGCCGCCGCCGCAGTGGCGGTGGCAGCCACAGTAGCATGAGGCTGCGACAGCCTGGAGCCAGCCGGCTCCTCTGCCGCTGCACCGCCTCCTGAGCCTGCAAGGCAGTGGGGAAGGCTGGAGCCACCTCCTCTGGCCCTTCCTGCCCCTCAAATGGCCGTGGTGCCGTGGCAGCCATTTGAGCAGCAGGAAGGGCTTTTTCCGCCTCCTCCGCCGCCCCACAGGTGGCAGGGAGGGTCGGAGCCACCACAGCTGCCGACGCTGGCTGCAAAAGTGAGTGGGGGTGGAGGGTGGGGATGGGGTGATGTTTAAAGGGTCCTGCCGCTGCTTGCAAGCAGCAGCAGGGCCCTTTAAACTCAGCCCCAAAGGTTTCCAAAGCATTATAAATGCTTTGGAAAGCTTTGATTTGGGATTTCATGTTGGCCCTGATTCAGAAATCCCGAATCTTTACGGATCAGGACCAATTTGGGCATTTTTTCCAAATCTGATTCCCGAACTGCACATGCCTAGTACAGGCCACTAAGAATGCCAAGACCAGAAGAGATTCCAAATCTCTCACATTTCAGAGGATAGGCCAGAGATAATGGAGAAGATCCTTATATACCTTCAAAATGAAAAGAGCAGTCTTTTAAGGGCTGTGTTTTAGTTGAATTTAGAGTCTCAGTTTAATGAAGGTAGAGATTAACTGTCAAGCAAAATACATTTTGATTTTTGAAGTCTGATGTGTATCCTGAAAAGAAAAGGGAAACAAGGGACAGAGAGGCTGATGCTGTATATAAGAGGCTCTGGCCAGTTTGAGAGGAAAAAAGCTTCAAATGCATAGGCCCACATGCTTCTGCCTCATGGAGCCATGATTAAAAGATTTTCTGGTTTGGGGAAGTCTTTGATTCAACTTCAATTTGTCATAATGTCTGATTTGGGTTCCTTGACATATTGGGGCTTGTTTCTTTCCCTGTAACTCGGCTTGTAAATCAAGATTAAACTGCATAAAATTGGAAGGCAGGAGTCATGGATCTGTGTGCGAGGAAAGGAGAAGGGGTACCTGTGAATTACAGGATTTGATACTTGTTCATTGTTCACAAATTACAGTTTGTTTGTGAAGCGTCTGCTAAATTCTGAATTAGAAACCTGCTTGAATGCACTGTCATTTGAAAACCAGAAGGCGAGATCATCTTTGTTCAATAAATGTATGTTATTTTTCCCCACTCCCTAGGAGTCCCTTGCATGAGGCCAGATGATGCTGAAGTTGCTAGGAATTTAGGACTGGCTTTTGAAAATGTTATTGAAACTTTGCCGGGTGGCTCAGAGAAACTAGCCAGCTCTGGAGAGGTTGGTATTGTTTTTTTTTCCCCATCCTCCCCCCCCCACCCCAATGCCACCTAAACTAAACTTTTTAAAAAAAGCACTATGTGACTTGAAATATGGGCTACAATAACAAACACAAAATATGAGATTAATTTGTAAAGGCTGCATCTGCATAGAGTGAGTTTTTTAAAAAAATCTCTTATAATGACACCCCTTAATGCACAGAGTGCTTTTGAACAAGGCAGAGGGTTGGTGCCCACCAGCTTTTCTGCTGGTGAAAAAGGAAGGAGGGGTCCTCTTTAATCGCCCCAAAAGTCTATGCTGAGAATCATGAGAACTTCATGTACAGAAGCCACATGGGATGAGAGCTATAGTATGTCGGGGAATTGTGTGAACTTAAGTGGAAAAACTGGGTGGATCCAACTCATGGTAACAAATGAGAGTTCATAAAATCTTCAAATATTGGGCCTACCAAATATTTTGAAAGGATTGAATAGAAACCACATTTGGTATAATGTTTGTCTGAATCCAGAGAGCTCTGTGCCCTTGCGTGAAGTGAAGCTATGCGCAAGGCTCAGGAATGTTGCTGGTTTCCTCACCCCGACACAGCCCCTTGAAAGAGAGTGCAATCTGGGTCCAGGATCCAGAAAAAAAGGCTGGATTTTAACCAATCTGGCTTTCCCGGATCAAATTATAGAATCCGGGATCTGATCCAGAAACCCAAATGAAGACACCCAGATAAATCCAAGTTAATGCAGGTAAATCTGGGGTTTGCAGCATCAGCCTCTTGCCTGGCTGTTTCCTCTGGCATCTCCAGTGAAGGGAGAGTGAGGCAGGGATGGGGGAGTGAGTGGCCAATCCATGCAGGAGCTCCCCTTGTCTGCCTGGCTTCTGTGAGTGACGCTGGTTCAGTTGGGCTAAGTTGCAACAGTGTCCCTTGCTTCAGTTTGGTTTGGGTGGGATTCCCTGTTTTGACTTGATTCTCTAGTTTGATGTTGGTCCCCTTCCTTCACTTTGGCTCTGGAAGGATTCAGTTCCCTTGCTTTAGTTTGGTTGTGGTGGAATTGATGATTCTCTGGTGTGGTGTGCCGGTCCCCTTGCTTTATTCTAGTTCCGGAAGGATTCCATACCCTTGCATCAGTTTGGTTCTGCTGGTCTTTCTCTGGGTTGTGCTTGCATTTGGGACTGTGCCTCTGGCCAGTGCTCAGCCTTGGCCTGAGAAGCAGCTTTGACTCCCCCCCCCATATAGGTTTTCGGGGGATCCCTGAAACCCAGATCTGGATTTCCTGGGGGGTTTTTTTTGATGCACACCCCTAGCCCCTTGTGCTATTCTGCTCAGGAGCTTCCCCCATCTCAGAAATGGCTTTTTGGAGTGCAAAGTGGTAGCAATGAGAGAGGGCCTGCAAAGTCCCAACACAAAGCCCCTCCCCCACAAAGTACCCTCTGGCTCTTGACCTCAGACTGTTTGAAAAACATGTACATTCATAGCAGAGCAGATAAGACACATCCGCTTTATAGCTGGCAGATTATAATTGAAGTTGAAAGAAAAATTCTAGAAAAGGAGCTTTTTCATTCTTCCTTTGCCCCTGAAATGTTGCAGCAATGTCCTAGAAAAAGAGACTAATGTGCCTTTTTAGACCTAAAACGTGGTAACTACTGTGCTCTATAGACTTTGAAAAGAGAAGGGAAATGGGAAATCTTTGAAAACCCATAGGGTCCATATATGCAATACCATTTTTTAAATCTGTGATTGGTGGAATATTTGTCAGGCATAGAAGGAGGACCCGAAGCACAAATAGCTGCATGCAAAGACAGCTCTCTTTGTCAGTTTACAGGTATGAGTAGACAAGAAGCCATGAATGCCATTACCCAGAAAGCCAGAAATAAAGGAGTAGGAGGGCATCTAACAAGCAATAAATTGAAAGATTGGCTAGTATCACGACAGCGTTATTGGGGAACACCAATTCCCATAATCCACTGCCCGAACTGTGGTCCTGTTCCCGTGCCTTATGAAGATCTCCCTGTGAGGTTGCCCAACATAACAGCCTTCACAGGAAAAGGTGGCTCACCTTTAACTTCTGCTTCTCACTGGATAAACTGCTCATGTCCAAGGTGAGTGCACATTTCCCATATATTCTGAACTATAACTTGGTTGGAAATAACTGGTGGATTTTCCTTCCTTATGCAAGTCCTTGGTTTGATCTTTGGTTTGAGCAGTAGCTAATGGTTTAGCAAAAACTAGACCAAGCTTCCTGTTCTACAAATGTCAGTTTCTCATGTCTGTCATTTCTTTTCTGAGCATTGCTGCTTGTCAAAATTGAGCAATTCAGAACCTTATAACCCTTCCTGTTCACCATAGCAGAAGAAAGAATCCAGTTCCCTATTTGTTTCCCTTTCACTCATTCTGTCACTATTCATTTATTGACATGAATCCAGAACAATAGTTCCTTCACATATTACTTTTGTCCAAATGGGTATGAAAAATATGTCCCCATCCTTTCTGTTTTATTTTACTCCATATTCAGATGTCGGAAAACTGCTTGTCTGTGGAACAGCAGGTTATCAGCAAGTAGCAAAACTGTAATTTGTGAAGTTTTCCCATGACCAGTGCTTTTGGCAAGCAATTACTGGAATGCTGTGGCCGCTGTGTTTTGTTTGCTTGATTGTTGTCAATTCTAAATTCAGATTTTCAGAATGACATATTCATTAGGAAAACTAGGTCTGTATTCTCTAGGACGGCGTGGATAGCGGGTTTGTCCGAGTAGAAAGAATCTGAATTTCTCCATATCCTTGAGAGACTGTTTTCTCATCACGCGTATAGTGGAACATTGCTCTCGGCAGATTTGACATGGTGAATTCTGTATTGTTAGACTCCCTGTTTGGAGCCATAAGTGATCTCAAGCCATTCGCACTTCAGAACTCAGAAGCAGTAAACCTGTCACTTTCTCTGGACATTCAAAGGCTAGCGAAGAGATGCTTTTGGGTAATGAGGTGTCTCAGCACTGTGACTCATGAGGACTTGATCTTGTTGCAGGAGGCCTTTGAGATCAAGAGAAACTCAGGCAATGGCAGATTTCAACAAAACATATACCTCCCACTATATGTCTTTTCTATATAAAATCTCGTCAGATTGCGGCAGCTAAGCAGAGTTGGTACTTGAATGGGCAACCACCAAGAAAGACTCTGCAGAGGAAGGCACTGGCTTCTCACTTGTCTTGAAAGCACCTGACTGGGGTCACCATAAGTCGATCGCAACTTGATGGCACATGCACACACACATACAAAACATATCATAACATAAAAATTAATCTTGTTAAATACATGTTTAATGCAAAGAGATATCATTTATAGGTCTGAACTTAACCTGAATCCCGTTTCATCTGGGCTTAGCCTTGGAAATGACATTCAGTGCTAGGTTGTATCTACGAGACATTTAAGTTAATACCAAATAGTTATTCTCAACATCTGTTTTTCCCCTCACTGTTGAATTCTAATCTAGACGTTCAGAAAAATTGTGTGTTACAACCTTCCTAGGATTGTACCAGTTCAGAATGCAAATAGAGGATCTGTTGAAAATCAGTATGTCAGGGGAAGTTTGCTTGACTTAAGTTTTTCTTGATAGACTGCTGTAAAAAAATGCTTTATTAATGAGTTTTAAAAATGTTTTTACCATACAAATCTGACCCGATTGTCACAACCATGGGCCAGTGAACAAGTTTGATGAGTAAAAAATTCTATAAATGTGTTATATAAATGCCTATACATTTGTTATATTCAGTGTTGACATGCTTGCTTTCTATGTGCTTTCTGTTTTTTAATGCAATGAAACATTCAGAGTTGTGGTCCCCTCCCACCTCCCTGCATTTTAAATGTCCTCCTATGATTTTTTTTTTGTCTGAGTATATAGATCAGCTTGGAGTAATTACAGCCAACCCTGCACAAACATGGTATTTGGAGAAAGAGAATTCTAGGTCAAAGGGGCTACTCCAGAAGGATTGGTGTACATTGACAGCCAGACTTTTAACATTTAAAGAGCCAGCATGGTATAGGGGTTAAAGTGTTGGACCAGGATCTTGGAGAACTTTGCCATGGAAGCTTGCTGGGTGACCTTGGGCCAGTCACACATGCTCAGCCCAACCTGCTTCGCAGGGATGTCATGGGGATAAAACGGAGGAGAGGAGAATTATGTAAGCCACCTTGGGTCCCCATCGAGGAGAAAGGCGGGATCTAAATAAATAAAGTAAATCCTATATGTAAGTTTGTTGGCCTGAAGAATGGTGTGTCTCCCTGGCCCATTCTCCCTGTAGATAGATATCCCACTTCTACAGCATGTTATGAATGAGAAAAAAAATCCACTTGGGGTAAGGCTGTTTTTCTCTACCCCATGAGTACCGATACAGCCTGTGACATCAAGACTGAGGCTGGAAAGTAGGTGGGAAAGCGAGGGGGGAAGACCGAGGCAGGACTGTGGAAAGGATAAGCAGCAGTTTCTTTAAACATTTCAATTTTTGTTACGGTATATTGCCAGGAGATTAACAACGGGGGGGGGGGGTTGTGGGTGTGTGTGCAGCTTGCAAAAAAACCCACCCTATGTTCAGGCTGTTCTAATTTACATATCCTCTCTCCCCGCCCCCTGCGAATTACCTCCAGGATTAACTAAGATACGCATGTGTGTGAGAGCAATAGGTGTAAGAAATGTAAACAATGTCAAATATTGAGTCCTCGTAGGTTGGGTTTATTGTCCCCCTTGCCACTGTAAGTGGCCATGGTGTCATGTGGCCTCCAGCCATGCAGAACTAGTCAGGAATCCTGCTTACAATGACATCTAGAAGTGAATAGATCACTGTCTTGCAGATCTAGATGCCTGCAAAATGACATGAATGGTTTCCAGGCTTTAAAGACCAGAGCAGGAGTGTTCTAGCTTGCCAGGTACATTCTGTATTTGTTGGGCTGCCAGTGGGTTTCAGACTCCCACGCTGATAAAAAGCAACCAGCAGCAGTAGTCTTTCCCTCTGTTCATTCCACGAGGAACAGCTTGTTGCTTTTTCTTTGAATGTTCACTGGAAGGCTGATATAAGGGAACAGACTGTAGTTCTTGGGAAATTCTGATGTTTCACGGCAGTTCTAAAAGAGTTGTGAACTGAACCCATACTGGAAAGATGCTTTGTTGTTCCTTTTGTTTGCAATAAATGTGTCATCGTTCGTAGCTTGCTTCTGAAAATTTTAAGAGAACTCAGAACTGATTTGCACATTTGTGGAAACAGGAATTCCTGAGCGAATTGCACTTTTGATTTCTTCACTTCTGACGTGAGGAACCAAGCAAGGGCTTGAAGCTTCCGCCTCTGATGAGATCTCCAAGCCCCCACTATGCATGTTTAGTTAGAAGTGAGGCTCGCAGAAGCACGAGGAAAATATCTGTGATTCTCACTTCTTATGACGTGCAAATTGGCTTTTGGGGAACAGACTGGTGTTGAGTTTTTATCTCCATGGGACTCTAATAAGAATAATATGTGTTTCCTAGGTGTAAAGGGCCTGCAAAGAGGGAAACAGACACCATGGATACTTTTGTTGATTCTGCTTGGTATTATTTAAGATACACCGATCCTCATAACTCTGACAGGTAAGTCATTTATATGTGTGGCATGCAGGAATGCACCCATTAATATAATTAATACCGTCCCCTTCTTTTCATAGCTCAGGTTGGGGAAAGAGACAGAGCTTTGCTCTGCATAATCCTTAGCCATCGGCTTATGCTGAACAGCTTGGAAGGAGGTCCTGTGGGAGATTCTTACTGGGATTCTCTCATTGTTGCCTGGTCCCAGGATCATTTGCGGTAGTCTCCATTCAGCCTTCACAACAAGCTCCCTGCAATTAAACTCCAGTCAAGCGTGAACATTGTTTGTTGTTGTGCTCGCACATGCCCCTCGCTCTTCCCACCTCCTTTCTCTTCTCCTGTGTTGAACCTATTTGAAAACTTCCTGGTCTGATGAATCTTCGATCCGAAGGCAAGTAACTTTGTTTCCTCCCCACAAGATAGAGCTCAGAACTGAGGGTAGATCCCGGTTTAAAGTTCCAGCTTGTGTGGAGTGCACAAACTCTAGTTCTCTGAGGAGTGAGGAGCCTGAGTTCAGATGTCATGACGAACTGGAATCTGTTTGCACCCAGGGAAGTGTTGAACAGGCTCCACACCCTAGAAGAACAGAGAGGAGGGGAGATTGATATGCATGTGCAAGCACGTCAGCAAACCACATTCAGGCCCAGTCGCACTTTGATTGTGCTACTCATCATGACATCTGAATGCAGTGTGCACCTACTGGCTGACACTGCCGGCGCTTCCGTTGACGCAGAGCTGACCTCCACCTTGGGCGCTGAACTCTGAAGGAGGTGCCGTGCTGGCCCCCCAACGATCGATCAGCGTTCCCTGCAGTGTGCGTGCTCCTGTGTGCTCGCGCAGGAATTCTCCTCTCTTGGCGCAAGGCATTTCTTCTGGAGTGCAGAAGGGTAGCCCTGTCTTCCTGCTCATCCAGCACCCGAGGAGCTTCGAGTTCAGCCCCATCAGCAGGGACATTTCTCTCTCTGCCTTTTTCCCTCCTCCTCTCTCTCTCTCTCTCTCTCTCTCTCTCTCTCTCTCTCTCTCTCTCTCTCTCTCAATTTAAGCCTTGGGCGAAGCTTCCATGAGCAAGAGAGACTCTAGCTGGCTGGAGAGCAGCGAGCTCCCATCTGACCTTTTATCCCCCTTGTTCCTTCCTTTCTTTCTTGCTCCCCTCTGCCCCCGCCATATACTAAAAGGAATGACAGGAGGATTGCCCATTGGAAATAATAGGAGAGGCTTGAAGGCCCATTGGAGATCATGGGAGCCAGGGATGCCAATTTACTTGCCTGGGCTCCATTGAAATACATCACAACACAAAAAAGTTGCAAAGAAAATGTGGAATGGATTTTCCATAAAGGTCTCTGGGACAAGATGGAATACTCTGGGAGTGGAATGATGGTCCCCAGAGTGCAATGACAGTCCCTAGGCATAGAACCTGTGCTCAGGGACTGGAATGACAGGTGGAAGAGTGGAACAACTGCTGCTGGGAATAGGGTCAGGGCTCTGGGACTGGAATGACACCCCCTGTCATTCCACACCCACTGCCATTCCAGTCCCAGACCACTGATTCTTCTCCCAGTGACTGTCATTCCACTCTGGGGCCTGTTTTAATAGATCAAGATGGGCAGCCGTGTTTGTCTGTAGCAGTAGAAAAAAGCAAGAGTCCAGTAGCACCTATAAGACTAACAAAATTTGTGGTAGGGTATGAGCTTTCATTAGCCACAGCTCACTTCTTCACTACTGGACTCTTGCTCTTTTTTGTGTGTGTTGTAATGCATTTCAATGGAGCCCATGCAAGTAAATTGGCATTCCTGGTTCCCATTTTCTCCAATGAACCTTTAAGCCTCTCCCATTATTTCCAGTGGGCAATCCTGTCATTCCTTTTAGTACATCCCTTTCCCCCTCCCCGACTGGCATCAATTCTACTTCTCACCTTTCCTCAGGCTTTTGTGGGGGGGGGGCTGCTTTTGGTGGAAAGAGTGGCTGGTTGTGTGTGCACCGCCACAAAGGAAGGAGGAAGTGAGGTGAGAGACACACACAGTTCCCTTTCAGTCCCTGTGCGACAGGTAGGAGCAAATCACTGTTGGGTTTAAAGTTGTTGTTTTAAATTCTATTACTTTCCTCCCCGCTTCTCCCTTTCGTTCTCCTTCCCCCATGCTATTCTCCAATCTCAATGCTGCTCCCCCTTCACTCCAGCAGAGCGGCGCCCCGCACTGCACCCCCCTCTTTATCACCCTCCTTCTCTCATTCCTTAGTTTCCATATATCACCCCACCTTCCCCCTCTCCCCCAATAGTTTATTTCAATATTTATATACCACATGCTTAGCTGTCAGCTGCTGTTCACTTCAAACCCAAGGCGGGGGGAGAAGGATGAGCAAGGAGGGTAGTTCCCGAAAGCGATCCCTGACTAAGGTGATCAATATTTTAAGGCTCGGAGAGGGTTGGAGAGAAAGAGAAGGCTTCAGCTCAGTCTCCCCCTTCCAAACATCTCTCTCCTCCAAGCAGACCCTGTAAGAGAAGCCCTCTTTCTACTGCCAAGAGTCTCTGGGTTCAGAGAGAGGTGGAGAGAAAGAGAGAGGGAAACTTTTTTACATACACACAAAAGGAGGTGTGCTCAAAACTTCAATGCAAGTCGCTGTTTCTGTTCATAAATAGATTTTTGGCCCTCAATAAGAAAAACAAAGACTGTTGTTATTCTCACACTTATTTAAAAAATTAAAAATTTAAATTAAATAAAAATTAAATTAAAAATGTAAAAAGTTTCAAGTTTTGTGCTTTTCATTTTTCCTACATTTCTTCTGTTTTTTAAAATTGGTTAGTGGGGGCAGGGGGGACGCAAGTAGGTATCTCGCCTCAGGCGCCAGAAACCCTGGCACCGGCCCTGCTGGCTGATTTAAACTGTGTATCACTTAGTGAGGACGGTAACATGGTAACATTCTGGGCTCTCTCACCATTGCAGAATGCACGGGTTGTTCCAGAGCCCTCCTTTGTTAAAAATTTCCCCATGTGAAGAGCTAATTTTAGAACAAAAAGTAATTATGGTCACAGACTCCATCCATGTGACCAAATGTTATTAGTGTTTGAGAATAATACATGATTACTTTTGTTCTTGATTTTTGATTATCGGTATGCCTCAGCAGAAAAGAAACAGGCAAAAACTAAGGTTAAAAAAAAGAGGCTCCCTCTGACAAGGTGCTGAGATGCTGTTAGAACAACAGAAATCTAATGCTTTAGCCAGGTTTTAAATTATCGTAATGAACTAATTTAAAGAATGGGTTGGATACTGTGACTTCCTCAAGCTGATTCTGGTCTGTGCAAAATCTTCAATGAAGACAGAGGCCTTTTCGCATGGGCATTTTTTGCTCCTTTTGGCCCCATACCTCTTCGGGTTATCTTCCAAATTCCAGACACTAAACTCCCCCTTCAAATTTCAGTGCAGCTTTTCAAGGGTTCTCTTTCGAGTTTTCTGCCTGCGCTGTTTTTGTGCAGGGAGAAAATTTGGAAGAGAACCCTTGAAAAGCTGCATTGAAATCTGAAGGGGGAGCTAATCGTCTGGAATTTGGAAGAAAACCCGAAGAGGTATGGGGCCAAAAGCAGCAAAAATTGCCTGTGTGAAGAAGGCCAGAAGGGAGGCGTAAGATCCAACCTCCAATATCTTTGCCATCCATTTTTCTAGTGCTGTGGGACTCTCCCATTAGGACCTGTGTAGCAATAGGTGATGCAGTTGTTAAGCAAGATCAAAAACTATGGATTTTTTTTATTAATTATGAATTTTGCTTGGGAGGCATTTCAGAATTTGATGCAGGTTGGGACTTTCTTATTATATACTTTCTTTCCTGTACTGGCTTCAGTTCACCATTGCAGAAGCATGAATACCCAAGAAATGCTAAATTATAAGTGTAGCTTGGGTAACAGATATTTATTTATACATGGCTGATTATGGAGTATTTATGGTGAATTGAAAGCTGTTCTTGTTCTAGGTAGGAAGAGAATTTAAAGAGACAAACTACATGACATGTTTTTTAACAGGTTGGGTCTGGATTCTCCATTTTTAAAGTCTTGCATATTTTGGTCTTTAGGCAGTTCAAAATACGGTGTTCAGTATGGGTCAAACATGAGATTCCCAGTGTTAGCATTTTAAAGACTAGTCATCCTATACAACTATAACGGTGTGTCTGAGCATTTTGTGCTCTAAGGAAAGCATTCTCTGCCCTCCATTTTCAGACTTTGCCTTTGGTTTGTGAGGATGGAAGATAGTTAAAAATATGAGTCCCATGAGTGTTTACGGCTCAGTCTTTGGGGGATATTGCTCCTTCTTCCTTAGGGGGTGTTGCTCACTTTTCTGCTACTGTATGCAAACCTCAGGGAAAGGTTTCTTGTTGCTGTTCTTTCAGGAATCCCAAGTAGACATGAGTACATGAAAAAATGCTATTTACTAGTGACAGTATTGTAAAAAATACATCTCTATAGTCACATAATACAACAGCCTTGCTGGCTATTCGAAGGCAAGTCCACTCAAGGTTCAGAAGGGAGACCTGGGAATCCTATGTATACTGTGTTGAAATTCATAATGGACAAAAGGCAGGTTATAAATCCGTTTTTAAAAATGCTGTTATTGCATCTTTTATTAAACTTGTCTTACCATTGTTTTTCATTCTCAGTGCAGTGATGACCTTGCTTTGATGTAATGTTTTTAATTCATTCATTGTTATGTGACTTCACTGAATATGACTTCACTTGCCAGGAAAGTATTCCCATACATAGCCACTCCAGGCATAAAAGGCCCTACCCTTTGCAGTTACTCCAGTCTAACTTTATTGCAAATAGTGGGTTTAGACTAGAATAACTCTGTGCAGGATTGAACAGTAAAAAGTGCAGGCCTGAATAACCTGTACAGAACTCCTCCCCCACCCTGATAACGGTCTGATACCCTTTTGTCTTTGTAGTGTGCATAGGCAGTGCGAATATTTGATTTTTACAGTGATCCATTATGTTTTTAAAGATCAAAATATAGTGGCTACTTGAGAGTTCAGAATGTAATTTGACATAAGAATAATAATGTCATGTTGCCCTCTATTGGTAGCATTCCAAATAGAGGCTTCCTGTAAGCCAGCCTGAATAGATTCTATAATTATTGGAATGGTTTGCATAAATGTTCATAGTGCTAGCTTGTGTTGTTGTGCCCATAGACCTTTTCGTAAAGAATTGGCAGACTATTGGATGCCTGTGGATCTGTACATCGGAGGAAAGGAGCATGCCGTTATGCATCTGTACTACGCCCGCTTCTTCAGTCATTTTTGCCATGATCAAAAGATGACTAAGCACAAGTAAGCTGTATTTGATTTCTGTGAAAAACTATCCCTGTCTTGAAACGCATTGGTGGCATTGTGAGTTTTAGTTAGGCTCTTTAGTGAGAAACAGATACCTTCTGTGTTTTGTATTGTATTTAGCCTGCATATAAACAATGAAGAGACACGGTGCTGATATTGTAAAGTTGTGGTGACCCATGATACATGTTCATTTATTCATTTTCACAATGGTCAGACTGGTTTTTCAGGTATCAGTGATGCTTTCAGCTCTCAGTACTGCAAAAAGCCCCAAACTCCCAGCAATACAACCAGCACAATTGAAAAAGGCATGTGCGTTTCGATGTAATGGTAGGGTTGTCAGCTCTGGGTTGAGAAATTCCTGAAAATTTGGGAGGTGGTTTTGGGGGGAGGAGAGGGAGATGTGATGTCCTCCAAAGCTGCCATTTTCTTCAGGGTAACTGGTCTCTGCCGTCAAGAAATTAATTATAATTCTGGGAGAACTCCAGGCCCCACATAGAGGTTGGCAACCCTGTGTAATGGTCCCTAACGCCTGTGGGATAGTGCCGATGGCTCTTCCCAACCTTCCCTATACACAGTCTGAAGAGCCGGGTTGGAACAACTGTTTTTAAACTTTTTCAAAAGGAAAGGATTTTAAATCCTTTCCAAAGAGAAAGAGCATGCAAGACTACCTCCGGCTCCTGGAATTCACTCTTGAATAGCAGAGTGTTGCATCTTTCTGTTCCTACGGTGCTTCTTTGAAATTAATAGTCTTTCCTATCGGCTTGTGTTGAATAAGTATCTGTAACTAGACTTTAGGAAAACAAACCAAGTGGCTGCGCCCTGCTTTCTTCTCGATTACATTTGTATAGTGCCATGTTATGGGAAGGACATAGCTTCCATTTCTCACCAGCAATGATGGTATTTAAATTCTAGCTATCCCACCCCCCCTTCTTGCTTGTTCCTAGGTTTGTTTCATAGGGCAGTAGTGGAAAACTATTATCTGAACTTTCAGTCATTATTTGCGATGGGAACTTTTTTAAAGGAATTAAAAATGAGATTAGGGAAACACAGGAGCTTTACGGGCTGGGGAGGGACAGAACGATAACACTTTGCATTTATATAGTGCTTTCAATGCTCAAATCATTTCACATACATTTTTATTGTAATCTTTACAGCAGCCCTGTAAGGTAGTTCGTTATTATTATCTACATGTTAAAGCCAGCATGGTGTAGTGGTTAGAGTGTCACGCTAGGATCTGGGAAAACCAGGTTCAATTCTCCATTCTGACTTGGACGTTTGCTGAGATACTTCGGGCCACTCACTTAGTCTGACCCTTCCTCACAGGGTATGTCATACAAGCTCTGCTTGAATCAATAACAGGATCCTGAATTAAGCTATGGTGTTGAGATAATTGTTTGTAATAAAATTGAAATACAAGCTCTCTTTAGCATGTGATTTGTGAGAGGAGTTAGTTGGCCACGAGAGGGAGCTATTACTGCAATACTGTTAGTAACTCTTCCTAAAGTAAGCAACAGTAGAAACGTGGTAGAAAATCGTTTCTCTGGGCTGTTTTAGGCAATCTCCCCACACCCATTTTTATTCTTAGAAACTAGTACATTTTTTTTATTTCCAAAAATGGTAAGATTTCTTGTACCTCTTATGCCAGCAAACAAACACAGCTTGTATCAACGAGTGCACTTTAATGTGAATTAACACAATGTCATCAAAGATAAACGTTCCCTGAAAAATTACTCCTGGCTTGGAAACTTACCAAGGTGTTTTCCCCCTCTGCACCCCACGTTTACTTTAATAACCTTTTTCCCATATGGAGAGTTTTGGTAGTTTCAAGCAATTTCTTTTTAGTGGGAAAAAACAGCTTTTGTATTGGATGGAATTGCACAAACTATTTTTCCTACTCTTTGTCATCTTTGTAAATTTCACTAATTAACAACTTTTAAAAGAATGCGTTATATAATTGTCTGAATTTGGTTTCCTTTTTTATTTCTGACACTTGTAGGAGTACAGAGTCCTTTAGATTGTGAAAATGAGCAAATGGTGTTATGTTCTTTGTGTGTGCATTTATTTCAATGTTAATGCTTCATTTTTCTCCCCAGTGTCGACTCAAAGTGACTTACATCATTCATTTTATCCTCACACGACAACCACCCTGTGAGGTAAATTAGACTGAGAGCAAAAAACTAGCCCAAGATCACCCAGGAAGCTTCCATGGTGGAGTGGAGATTTGAACCCGGGTCTCCCAAATTCTAGTCAGATAGTCTAACCATTACACCCTGCTGAAAGTGCTCGTTGAACCCTGATCCTCTTATGCTGTGCTAGGTGAGCTGTGTGCAGTATAGCAGCCTCGCCCTACTCTTCCCAGATATTATGAGAAGCCCTGGTCATGTGAGAAGAGCCCCATTCCTCCTTTTGGAGAGGGGCAACACAGATGCGAGATACAAGCGCTCTTTGTGCTCACAGCCTCAAGCTTCATACGTTACCCTGGCAACACAGGAAGGAGCTATGTAGCATCTACTGGAAGTCAGTCCCATGTTAAGTCAGCCCCGTGTTATTCAGTGGGGCTTGCTCTTAGGAAAGCATCCATAGGATTTTGCAGCCTTGGTCTCTTTCAGCTTCCTCCTTGGGTCTTAGATTGAGAATCTCAGCAAGATGGCCTACAGATGGCTTGGTGCTCTTGCAGTAGCTACTGTCTTTGTGTAGCTTGGCCTCTTCTTACCAGCATGAAAGATCCATTTGAGACTGACTCTACCAGTCTCTCTTTAAAATCCTTCCTATGGACACATCCAACAAAAGCTAAGCCAAAGCAAGTAGGATGCAATTTTAACAGGGCCCATTTGGAAGTTCTGAGATGCTGGATGGAGAGAACCCACTGGGGTTGCTTCTGGTTAAATCAACCGGATGTTCTTTCACGAACAAGATGTGACTTCGGTATGCTTAAAATGTAGTGTTGCTGTTTATTTTCTGTGGAATGCTTTCTCTTTTTTTCCCTCAGAGAGCCTTTTAATGAGCTGTTAGTTCAAGGGCTTATCAAGAATCGGACATTCAGGCTCACAACAACGGGCCAGTATTTGAAGAAAGAAGAAATTGATCTTACTGGTAAATAAGGCGGTGAGGGATCAACACAAAATCAGTGGGGGCCGTTTAGGAAAAGGTTACTGTTTTTCAGAGTAGCTAAAATGGAGCAACAGCAGGTGACTCTCCAAAGGAGAAATGAAGCGGTTTGCTATTGGGAGGCTTAAAACATATTTCGATTTTTCTGGAACCACGAACAGGGTTTCCTAAAGTAAGATACCTGATTCCCTGCCCCCCACCCCCCCCCCCACACACCCCAGAGACATAAAAATGCTGAAAATGTTTAAGCTTCATGAATCTGGCTGTAAGCTCATGAGTGGGAGGTACAGACTGCACACAGCAACTGCTAGAGCCGTGGTTGTCAACCTTTCCCAACATGGTACCCACTGAGCTGCAAGCATGTGACAGGAAGTCACATAATATCAGTTTCATATGACAGGAGATAGGAAGCCAGACTTACGATCTCACCAATGTCAAGGCCAGGGCTGTGGGCAGCAGACCGAAAGAACCGGGGACAGAAAACACAAGCCAAGCACCAGGAGATGTGCCATAGAGAGGAATAAATGGAGGGTCAGAGCCATGACAAAACCCTTCCAGTGCCATTCTGTTGCTCTTTTCAACGTGCATGAAAAGGGAGGCGGGAGGCATGACACCTTTACTCTTTAGGCAGCAAATCCTTCTAAAAGGCAGCAAAACAACAAATTGCAGTGCACAGCCCAGCCGGGGGTGGGGCTACACAACCCACCTGAAGGTCCTGCTGCATTGACCTACAGTCTGAGAGTGGGGCCTTCTTAAACTGAGGTGACTACCATAAGGGATGCCATTGTTTTGGCCAGAGGAATGAGTTGGAACTGTTGCAGATAAGTTTGAAAGCTCCCAAGTTGTCCAAGGACTTGAGCCTGGTGCTTTCACATCTTGGGTTGATGTCCAAGGAGGAAAGTATTCCTCTATTTAAATATAAATGACATAGGTGCAAGTGAGTGTTTGCTGATTATTGGATTGGAGGGCCTGAGGCCAACAACTCAACCTTGCCCCAGTGTGTCTCGCAGCCTCAGCTCAAAGAAGAAGGGGTTTACAGCACCCTCCTCCTCCAGCAGTCACGTGATCCATGCTGGGGTCAACATGTCAAATGGCCTCAGCTGTCCTCCCAGACCTCTTGGACAGCACCTCACACTTGTGCAGGCCCTGTCAGGTTCCCAGGACTCCTGTGAGACATCAAATTTCCACAATGTGGCTCAGATGCAACTCTGCCCCCCCCCGCAGCCCCCCCCTAAGCTGCAACCCAGCTGAGACAGTGTGGCTTCAGATGTGCTAGTTTTCTCCCTCTTGCCACTGTTTGAGGGTAAGTGAGTACACATGCCCATACTCTGAACCAGCAGCTGAGGCCTGTGTTGTACCCTTTTTCATACATTGAATTGGAATTGAAATTTCTTTGCTTTTATTCTTGCTTCTTTGCTATCCTTTACAAACCTGCCCTCACCCACCAGCCGAGGATCTTCGTTTTTGATAAGGGACTTGACCCACACCACTGGGATTTTTGTTGTTTCCTAGAAGGCAGTTGCCTCTAGATAATCCCATTTTTTAACCTCAACTGATAAACTATGGATAGAACAAGCATAAAATGAACAATTTTTCCAGCTGTTTTTTAGATCTATGAAAAGCACACATTTGTTACATGTATGTGTGAGATAGGTGAAACACAGCCAGTTCTTAAATTAGGCCCTTGCACTTGTTTAGAGAACTAAGGAATAACTGTTTCTTTGTATGTTCTGTATATTTAGGTCCTGAACCTGTTCACATACAAACCAAAGAGAAGCTGCAGGTGACATGGGAGAAGATGAGCAAATCCAAATATAACGGTATAGAGCCTGAGGAGATAGTCCAGACATATGGAATTGATACTGTCCGGCTCTACCTCCTCTTTGCTGCCCCTCCAGAGCAAGACATCTTATGGGATGCAAAAAGTAAGTCTCCACTCCTCCATTTTCTCTGTTCCTTAATTTTACATTTAAGCTGCGGTGTGGGTTGCAGAATTTAGAACGGCTGACAAAATTCCCAAACAATCCAGTGGTTAGGCAGTCACTTTGGATGAAACATCTAGGATTTGTTTTGGACTTTTTGTTGTTTTGTTTGCTTGCTTGCTTTTGTATTTTACTCTTTAACGTATGTTTGTTTACAATATTGCTTGATTGCCTCACAGCCAAGATTTTCAAGATTTACTTGACAGAACTCTGGAGGTAATAGGTTCTCTGTGACAAACCCCAGTCAGCACTTTTGCTATATTCAAAGGTAAACCCACACAGAGCAGTTGGGTGGAACGGTCACTGGATCTACTTTTTCCAGAAACGGTCACAGATGGTAAACCAATGTTAGCTGTAAAAAGCTCTAAAAGTTAGCTGGTTCCAGTATTACCCCTAGACTGTAAAACGGATCCTTCATGGGGAGTGCAGTCCACCTAGAAAAGGCTGGTCTCTGCCTCTGGCCCACTGTGCTCTTGCCTTGTCTGCTTCAGTTTGCAGGCCCTTAGGCAGCCCTCCACTGACTCCAAATACCGTTGGAGGGGTGTGACCTATGTTACAGTTGTGTGCCTTATATGAACCGGCCTCTCTTGTATGTGGATATGTGAGGCTCGGTTAACTTTTGTGGCCTTCCTCTGTCATTCTTTCCTTTAATTCTGGAAATTAAAATAAAATAACGAATGGTACAGATATGTCACAAAGTGCATTTGGTCTTCATCCAAAGACACGTTCGTGGCACAAAATTATTTCAGCTTTCCCCAGCAAATCCACTTTCCTCTTTCTCTCTTTTTTTCCAATAACCATGAATCTGGCACTCTTGCAAACATGCCTTTACACAAGAGATCTCCTTCACATGTTGCTATATGTTTGTGATGTAGGTGAGAGTATACACTTGCTTCTCAGTCATGTGAAACGGCTAGCCAGCTGAGGGGATATTGGAACTGGGCCCAAGTCACATTTAAGAGACAAACTGTCTCGTTACAAACTGTAGCCAGTCCAGGATTAATAATATAAACTCGCATCCCTTAGTTCTGTGGAACCGGGCTGTGTCTTCTTTCGTCTTTTTTTGTGTGTGTGAGATGCATCTCCTAAAGCAATCTCTTTCTCTTTGATTGCCTTTGTAAATACTAGACAGGCATAAAAGGGTGGTTGTTTGTGTTATCAGATGCTTAAGGGAATGTCTGTCTGGTAAGGAGTTTGTACCAGTTTCCATTCAGCCCTGAAGAAAAAGGACAGAATTAAAAAAATAGTAATAGTAATAATGCATAGCTGATAATGGGATTAAACCAAAGAAGAATTATTTACTCAGTTATATAACTAAATATTATTAAAGCAAACCAAGATCTTTGCATGTTTTAAATGCTGACTCATTTTAAGTGGACAATTGTCCCTGACAGTTTATTCCTTGAACAGTGTTATCTTAACTTGCCTTAATGAAAACCTCTCTCTCTCCTGCCATTTTTCATTAAATTTAGCTGATGCAATCCCTGGGGTGCAGAGATGGCAATCTCGCCTCTGGCACTTAGCAACCAAACTTATTGAAGCCAGGAATTCTGGAATGCTGCCCAGTCCTCAGCTCCTGAATCAAAAAGAGCAAGCTGAAGCCAAAGGTATCTGGAAGCAGAAGAACCTTGTGGTCTCCGAGGTTAGAAAGTATTCTGACTATTCTAAAAATGATGGAACCATTAGATCTGTAGTGATATTTTGCTGGTTGTCACACGAAGCGTTACTGGTGTAATTTCAGAGTGCTTTTTTATTTTAGCAGAATATTAGCCCTTTGAAGTTCTCTTCTTAACTCCCTGCTTGTAACCCAGGGAAAGTACGTGCTGTTCTGCAACAGTATTTAGTGATGACCACAGATATCACAAGGCTGGAGGCGACTTGAGGCACTTCTGTGTGTGTGTTTAGCTATTAAACTCTTTTAAACGCTTATATTGCCAGCAAAATAGCTACTGCGCTATGCACTGTAAACACCACTGTTTCTTTTGTACTGTGTGGTGCAGATAGAACTCCTGTAAAGACAGCAAGAAGAATTTCTAAAATGTTGCTGGATGATTATCATTTTCCTGCTGTGATGCCAAGCACAGGGTACATTACTGTGAATTGTGCTTATTTTTAAAGAGGAAGAGAAAAACATTTATTTGTTGGGGGAGGGAGTTGACTTTCTGCCTTGGGGATTTGACATTGCTAGAAAGGGAAGGGACATAGTCGCCCATGAAAAGAGCCAGTGCACCACCAGGCCTGGACCAACAAGGCCTGGATTCATGCCAGCTCAGCCAAGAAGCACTTTGTGCGAGTGTAGATTGGTCGTTGTGAGGAGAAATGAGTTCTCGTGGACATCGTCTTCTTGATGAAAGATATTTAGTAATGAGAGCAGTAGATCCCTATAAGTGCCCCAGTAAAGCTTTTCTAGATACCTTGTTCTGAGTTCTGTTCAGAATCTACCTTGTAATACTGGCATGGACTTCATATTTCATGTCCAGGCCATGACTGAGGTAAACAATCTAAGCCCTGATGTTTTCATATACAGCACTTATACTGTTCCTTGTTGCTTCGAGTTGCTTTACTCCAGATCCTGGCCTCAGTAGAAATTTGCTGTTGACACCAGGGATTGTTTCTGTTGTATATCTTTTGTACATGAGTAAAATGTCTTCACACCAGTGTGTTCAAAAGACAGACTGCACAGTACAGAAATGCTGTAAACAGCGCAAGATTTGGATGTTTCTGAAAGATGTAACAGTTAGTTAGAGATCTAGGTATTTTTTTAATGAGTTAGACATGATTTTGTAGAAGGCTAACTTAAAAATTGCCAATTTAATAAATTGATTGGGGATTTTTCAGTCGGACAACCTGAAGAGAGATGTATTTAAGTCAATAGGAAGTATTTGATGCTTCTCAAAAGTATACAATATGCTATTGCGATATGTTTAAAGACTCATGGTCAGGTATGTGTCTGCATGCATACTTATGGCATATAAAAATTGGATTTTCATATAAAATGTATTGGGGGCTTGTATGTGATCACTATTTTAAGTCTGAGGCAAGTCTTCCCACAGAAACACAAGCAGTTTGTAGGCAGCAGGGGAGGGATCATATTTCTAATCTCCCAAATCCATATTTGTATGTGACGGAATACCAAAAGATATCAGACCAAGATCCAAGTAGCTGCTTTAGGCTGTCAAAGATTTTTGACTCAGGAAAGGCAAAACAGAAGATTTCTAATGCTGCATCACAAACTGCTGTTGCTCCTTCTCTCAATGTTTAAATTTTGTTTACCATGCAAGATGAAGATAAAATGCTACATAGTCTCTTCTTCAAACACTGTGAACACAAAGGAGGACAGTGAACGAATCCTTTGGTTTTGCTTCTTAGGGTTCTCTCCAGACAAAAATCTTTTTTTTCCTGTTTGATATTCAAGTCTAATGGATTAAATGAAAGCTGAAATCCAAACTTCTATTGTTTTATTAAATGTATATAAGAAAGTTTATTGTACATACTGGCCCTAAAACATTTGTTTATTCTTATGTTTTTACTAAGGTACAGTTAGAGGACCTCTGTGATACACTAATTTGCTTCACCATTTTTTTCCCTCTGCTTTTGCGTGATTAGGTAACAGGATACTTCCTGAAGGATTACTTATTTAATGCTGCAATTTCTCAGCTGATGAGCCTCAGTAATACATTGTCGGTGAGAATGTTGTGTAAACATTTCTAAAACTTTTTTTTTGCTTTGTTGACATGCACTAGACCTCCAAACTAGTGGAAGCTTATGCTATTACTGCAGCAGGTAGGATGAAATCTCCAGATGTTTCGCTTCCACATTCCCATAAAATCTTAATCCCATTGCACTTTGAGAAAGTTTGATGTTTACTCTTCAGAATTACATACATTTTGGGGTGTCCAGCATCGCTACCAGTTAGTAGTAGTTAATCTTATGTATAACAAAATGATTCCCCTGGCAATATTGTAAATATGGTTTTGTGGTTGTAAATTAGAACATGGTTTCCAGTAAGAAAAAAAAAATTATGTAGTAAGCGGAGGGTTAATTTGGTTTTTTCCACTTGGAGTGAACTTTAACTTGGTGTTTTGAGACAATTTTGGCTACATCAGAATACCTGTCTTGTTGAAGCAATACGCTGAAACTGCAGATGTCTTCGGGCAAATATAATGCTGATGTCTTTCTGTTCTGGCCATCTGCTCACATTCTTATCAGATCGGTGGGGTGTAAAGCCTGAGAGAGAACTTCAGTAGAGCTGTAGAACAAGTTTTCACCAGCCCCTCAGAATATCTATTTTCACACTACTTGAAACCAGGAAGTCTGAAAGCTAAAATTAGAACTAAAAAAGTTTCACTTCAGAAAACGATAAAATCTGTTCTTATTTTCACTTTGAGAGTTCCTTTATAGTAACTGTAGACCTAAGCCTTGTGCCACAGGAAAAAAATCTAGTGAGGAAGGCTTCTGATGGGTAGGCAGCTGTTGAAGGGAGGCGTTTTGGAGACCTAGCAGAGCTGCAAACGAGGCTTTCTGAATGATACTGGCTTGAAGATTTTCTGCATATAATACACGCTGTCTTTAAAAAATTCAGCCTGTTTCACACATTCTGCAGGTCTTCTCTGCAGGTGACACTTTATGAATAAACAGTTTCCAAACACTCATTGAATACACAAACTGCCTTTTACTGAATCAAGCCCTTGGTCTATGAAGGTCAGTATTTTTCTAAGACTGGCAGCATCTCTCCAAGGTCTCCGGTTATTTCCTGATCCTTTTAACTGGAGAACCTGGGACCTTCTGCATGCAAGACAGATACTCTACCACAGCCCCTTTCTGGGAGTAGAACCTGGACCTATTTTGGACCTGGAGAACATACAACACATGCCCCAGGCAGCACTTTCACAGTTACTGTGGTTGTGTGGAATGCATAAGGAGATTATCAGTCTCTTTATTGCATATTCTTGGGGAAATTATTAGTAATCAGCAGCGCCACTCAACCAGCCAGTTGGTGAACACTTTAAAGTATTGTTCTAGAAGTGGAGTATATGGTAGTGCATAAGTTGCCATGTTAAAAAAATACAGTAACTTATCAAGGAGACACTTTGGATTGGGTGGGGGGAGCATGTTATAATATTTAAATGAATACAACAAGCAAAGTAGTGATGCTCCTATCATTGTAAAGCTTATTCCCCCCCCCCCCTTTTAAGTTATTTGGATGTTTCTTAGCATGCAGCTCCTGCACGGGCGTCTAACACATGGTTTATTCCAAGTGGTTAGAAAGCAATGATAGGCCTCCTGCCTCCCACTTCAGGCTTCCAGTTCCCCCCTGTATTGTCCCTGAGCATCCTTTGACACTCAGAAACAAAATTTGGGGAGATGGGCTCAGTGGCATGTAGCAGGAGGGAGAAGGGGAAGGTTCCACTCCACTAAATCTATAGCTCATTAGATACACACTAGGAAGTCAGTGACAGCTGTGCTTGCATTATTTTAAACTGATAGCTTCTGATTTTATATAGGCATATATAACTATCTATTGCTCTGTGTTTGTGTGTGTGTGTGTATTAATCTGTTTATTTGCACTTTAGTGGCTGCACATGCATGTATGTTCAAGTAAATAGTAGCATGGCTGTCCTTCCACAGCAAAGCAGTTGCCCTCATATATTTTGATGTCCTAAAAAAGGCTCCTGTGGGAATAGTGCCCACAAACAGTGGTAACAAAATTAGAAAACTTTCCTCTGTGTGCCAAAAACTAATAATTCTTGGCCCTTGGAGAATTCTTCCCCCTCCCTTTCGATACTTCATCTTTTCCTAAAGCTGATTCCATTGCCCGGCTTTATCTAAAGCAGACAGAGATGGAATGCTAACTGCATATCCAAACAAAACACAGACCAGGGTTATCCATCTTGTCTATCTTATCTCTTGCATTTGTAAGAGGAATTATAAATTAAGATTGTGCTAGGCAGTGAATTCCAGCGTAGAGGCCTTATTCCTGTTGGCTTGTATGTGCAGGAGCATTTTCTGGGCCCTAAGGCTTGCCGATGCCATTTCCTTTGTTGGTTAAGGCCCAATGGTCAGCAGTAGCCATTGACAGTGTATGTCTTCTAGGTTGTGTGTGTGTCTGTACACAACTACTATTCATCTTGATGTTCTTCAGACAGCAGAATTGGAACTGCTTTTAGCATCTCACTAAACAAAGATACACTGTATGAATTTTAGCTCTACATTTCACAGTTCACGTTTTTAGTTTTGGTCTGTGTTTTTTTGTCATGAATGGCTACTTGTTGAATATTATGTATATTCACAAATTCCACCCTTTTTCTTTACAGCAAGTTTCTCCTCGGCTTATTCTCCACAGTATGGAATTTGAAGATGCTTTGGCAACTCTCTGTGTTATGCTTGCCCCGATGGCCCCATATATAACTTCAGAGATCTGGAAAGGTACTTTGCAGATTTATGGTGTTGTGGGGGTTTGTTGTTACCACTGTAAAGAAAAGGCTTTCAGGGAAAGGTCTCTGGTCATGACTAAAAGTTTTGATTATAACCAAATACTCTTGTTTTAAAGGTATAAGTGGTGGGGTTGTGCCCCAAGAAAGTTTCAGTTTTGGTTCTGGAATAATTCCATTCTGCTAGCTGGTGCTGGCTCAGAACTGAGTTTCACCCTTCGCACACATGTTGATTGTGCATGCACACAAATGCACACTCTTCTTTTCAAGGGGCGGGGTGGGGAAACAAGGTTCTGGGGCAGCTGTTTTTGTACGGAACGGTACCCAAATTGCACAGAACACAGTTCTCCCTCTAAACCACTGGCCCACCGAGTTTAAGAGCAGGGTTCTGTGTTTATGGACCCCAAGGAATGTTTGGGGAAGGCACACATCAAGGCGAGTTTTGTGCTGCATAGTGCACATGCACACAACACTGTTCTTTTCAGGGGGGGTGTTGGGGGAATGAGGCTGTATTTGCACTTAACCAAAAACTACATTGTCCAAAAGAGTATGAGAATACAGTTTAGTGTACTTAGTAGTTTGTTCTATGTTTAATTTCTTTCTGTGTTTCAGGCTTGTTAAACAAGAGAGCTAACAATAAGATTCTTTTCTGCTATCCTCCTCCTATCTTAGTACTGTGAACAGATGCCTCTCTGTTACTGAGAACCAGGCTATAGGTTTCATTGGAGATCCGTGATTGGATTTCCCAGTGTTGGTTTTTTAATTCTAAAAAGCAGTCACAGGGTCCAATTCTGATCGTGCCTGTGGCTCTAGTTAAGGAAGGTTTCCTTCTGGTACCAAGATCACCAGGTTGCAGTTAACTCCAGCAAAGAAAGATGGTGGGCCAAAGCCTAGGGAGGAGGGCGTTCCTTCTACACAGGAGTAACTGCAGCCCAGAGGAGGGGTACAGTTTCTCTTGGGAGACAGCACAGGTGGGGAGAAATAGTCTTTTTTAAAAAAAAAACCCTCATCCAGCAGTATAGCCCCAATCTAGGTTAAATACAAAACACTTCAGGAAATATCATCATAAACTGCCAAAGTAACATGTAGTTTGGCTTTCTGTGGAAATAATTAGAAACGTGTATCTTTCTGTGTAAGAACACAAGTAGGTTAAGCTCCACCATTGTGTCAGTGGTATGTTTAACTAGCCATTTCCTTTCTGTAGTTGGAAGTTCTGATGAGTACATTTTCAAAAACCTGTTGGCTGAGAGAAATTGCAAACAGGAAAGCATATGCTGGCATTCAGCCAGCCTCATATTAAGTTCTTTGAACTGTCCTCGAGATGAATGGAGTTTCTGTCTTAATAGTATTTTGTGGCTGGAAAGCGTTTACTGCATACCTACGTGCACCCGACATTCAAGTACATCGGTGTGGCACGGGGAGGGGAGTGCCAGCTCTGGCGCTGCACACAGTCCTTATTTAGCTTGCATTCCTCTGGGTTCAGTTGCATCTTAAATGTGGTTGATTGCCTTGTAACCCCCCACCCCACCCTGTTTTCTTCCTAGTGTGTGTAGAGAAATAACACGAGTTGCCTGCTTTGAAGTGATACTTATATGTAGCTTGACCGATCTCTAGGTGCTTCAGAACGAACCTGGTGCCCCATTGGAACAAGGCTCAAAACATATTTCTAAAAGAAAAAAAAAACGCCAAAGCGTGGCCTCCCTCTCAGAATTTTTTTCCTGATTATTAATGATCAACAGACCTCATAGATTAGCAAGTTCCTTCTTCTACTAGAAAAAAGGAGAAATTCCTCAAGTTATTTAATGATAGAGGAAAGGTCTCCTGAGAGCTTGTTTGAATTTGTTGAATTTCTCTAGCATCCCACAGCTTAGCTGTTATTATAATGTCTTTCTTAGAAGGGAAACATTCAGAACAGTAACCGTCCAACTCCAAAAGCTTCTTAGTTTGTTAATGGTAGCAAGGCAGTGTGGTGTAGCAGTTAGGGGCTGGGTTGAGGCTGGGGAGATCTATGTTCTAGTCCCTGTTCAACCAAGAAACTTACTGACTGACCTTAAACCAGTCATGAATTCATGGCCTAACCTACTTCTTAGGGTTATTATGAGAATAAAATGGAGGACGGAGAGAACCTTGTACACTTCCCTAAGCCCCTTGGAGAAAGGGCAGGCTAAAAATGCAGCACCTAAATAAGCTTTGGGGGGTGGAGCGGGGTAGATGTAACCCTTTTGTTAAACACACATATTTAAACATTATACAAACATACTTGTGAGTGACACACACGCACAGCCTGAATTCTGGTTTAAGATTATATTGTGTTTCAGCCAAGGGTCCGTAACTGAATATGGTTTAAGGATGCTGTGATATTTTGTGGTGTGAAATTGTTCTCTCTGAAGAGATCCAGTGTGGTGTAGTGGTTAGTGTGTCAGACTAGGAGATGAAAGACCCAGGCGGGATTCCCTGCTCGGCCACAGAAGCTCGCGCGGTGATCTTGGGCCAGTCACATACTTTCAACCTAACTTGCCTCACAGGGTTGTTGAGACAAGAAGGGGAGAATATTGTAAACTGCTCTGGTTCCCCGCTGTGGAGAAATGTGGGTATAAATAAATATAGCAGTATTTTAATTTTTTTTTTGCAGGTGTTGTGGATTTTTTGTATGTTGTTTGTATGTTGGTTCTTTAATTTGGAAGACTATGTGTCATCTTCTGTTTGTTATTCCAGTCCTGTCATATGTGCTACCAAAATTAGGGTGCGTACGTGCCTGTGTGTATTTAGGAAGGTATTCCAGCCCTTCAATTTTGGGATTGTAGCCAGAGTTCATCAGACTGATAACCTGGCAATTTGTAAATGCAAACAGGATGAGGAAATCTGTTTCCTTCCTGCAACCTTGTATCTGAGCAACATACTGACACTTTATGCTAAAAAATATTTTCTGTTCAGACAAGAACATAAACTTGATTGATCGGGAAGGTTTCATTCATGCAAGAAATCCTGTCCGGCAAAAGTGAAAACTGTCTTGCGAAAGGCACTTGACAAAAATATATATATATGGAGACTTTGTCTCCTTTGAGTGACATGTATCCTTCTGTTTGGTATTGGTTAGGCCATCAGAGGTGTTAACAACTTTGCAGCAAAGACGGGAGTCAGGATACAGTGTTAAAATAGTACAGCGCAGCCTGAGTAGAGCAGAATTTAGCATCTGTAGTGAGACAAGAATCCTTTGTCTGTATTCAGCCCCATCGGGTTCGTTATTCTGGATTTGTGAATGAGCTCAAATTCAGCAATCTCAGGTTGTAATCTCCTCTTGAAGTTTTTCCTGTTTGAGGGCTGCCACCTGAAACTATTTCACTTTGTTGGTTTTTCTTCCCACATCTTTCCACATTTTTGTATAACTATCTCAGAGTGACAGGAGTTTGTCTCTTGGAAAAACATGTAGTTTGCCACATTGATGCTTTCCCCCAAACAGTCCTGTATGGTGTTTTATTTTTTCTTATGCCATATGATGATCTCCAGAGTGTAATTGATTTGCTTCATTTCAGAGGGTGGGGATTTGGGGCAACAGCCTGAAAAATCCAGTTAAATAGGAAAACAAGGAATGGCCCACAATGTCAAGTTTTTACTTTTTCATGGAACATGTGGTCACTTAGAAAGAAGTGAACTCATTCACAAGTGGAAGAGTCATAAACAGGAGGCCCGCAAACAATGAATATTCATTCTAGAGGCTTATGATTTACCTTAAAAATGGCAAAGATTTCAACTACATCTTCTATAGTGAAAACTACTCTTATATTAGCTCTTGACAATGCATTTGGACAGAAATTTATTCCATCTGAGAAGTACATGCGTTATACAAATGTGGAGAAGCTGCGCTGTAAACAGATACGATTCTTTTTTATTAAGAGTTTTATATAATAAAGCATAAAAAAGACAGTTACACAAAAACTAACCAAGAAAAAGATTAGCTAACAAACAAACAAAAATAACTAGACATACACACAAAACAGAAAAAACAAAGGAAAAACCAAAGAAACTAAAAGAAGGCTTTCAGTTTTCTCCATGACAAATAAAAGTATCATTTTCAAATTTTCTCTTACTCTTTGTTGAAAATATAGGTTCTCTTTTTGCTAATGTAAAAATTTCTTAGTCCATAAATCCACAAATCATCAAATCATTATTATCTATCTCATATAGAAAGTCTGTAAGGGGTTTCCATTCAACAATAAACAAACTTATTTAATCAATGAAGTAAGTTTTGCCATAATTGCAAATTCCAACACCTTTATCAACAATTCCTCGGTTGCAGGCAGTGTTGGACTCTTCCAGTTTTGTGCATATAATAGTCTCACTGCTATAATCATATATAAAAACTAAGTTCTATAACTTCTTTCCAACTGAATATCCATTATTCCCAAACAAAAAAGTCTCTGGTTTCAGTTGTACTTTAGTTTTTAAAAAATTTTGAATAGTTGTATTTGTGTCCATTTTTTTGCTTTCTTACAAGTCCACCACATATGGAAAAATGATCCAAGATCCATTCTTTCATCCAAAGCAACTGGTAGCAAAATATAATTTCAAATCCAGTAGGCCCAATCCTCCTCTTTTCTTGATTTTTCCCCCTTCCCATATAAATCTAGATATATATTTCTGCCATTGTTTAAATGGTGCCTCTGTTGTCAAAGCTGAAATTGTCTGAAATAAAAATAACATTCTAGGTAAAACATTCATCTCAATTGCAGCTATTCTTCCCAAAAGTAGTAATTGAATTTTGTCTCATCTTACCAAATTACTTTTAATTTCATTTTAGGTTTTAATATAATTATTTTGAAATAACATACAGTTCATATTTGCCAAAGTAATACCCAAATATTTTACTTTTTTTCTCAATTTTAAAAACTGTTTTGTTACCCAGTTTCATTTGTCCCTATATTTTTATATTTTTGTTAATATCTTCTGTTTATTGACCTTAAAACCCGCTACTGCATCAAATTCTTCAATTTAACCATTAACATTTAAATGCTCTTTAGGAGATCTCCCCGAACCAGTGCCTAATCAAATGTGATTCTTGATTTTTCTGGGGTAATTAAAATTGTTCAAAGTATTTGCGTGGCTTGCAGAAACTGCGTGTATCTGTCTTTTTTTCCAACAGAGTTTGGGCATGATTCATTTCAGTGGGATGGAAGGGTAGCGGATGACGTCAATGAAAGTTAGAACTACTTTGGCTGGACTCTGCTCTTTTCTCATTCTCTCTTTTAAAAGAGAACACTGTCAGTCTGCCTTCATTTACTATAACATGTAGAATTAGTCTCTTAGGGTGTAATCCTCTGCAGAGTTCTCCAGTCTGTTGACTTCAACAGGTTGAAACTGAAGCAACTGCTTAGAATTGCATACCACATTAACCATTGTGATCATATTTACCATTTATTATTATTTGTGTAGTGCCATCCAAAACTTGACAGAAGGGAGACAACAAAGGAAAGGAAAAGAAGTGGAGGCAAAGAAGGGAAGAATCATTCTATTGCCACGCATTAGGCTTAGTGGGTGATGAGGACTAAGGGGCTGTGCCAGAAGCTTCACAGAACAGGTTCTGAGGAAGAACTTAAAGGAAGAGACATATGTTTTAGGAGGTGATCTGAGAAATATATGAAAGATGCATACATTCTGGGAGGTTGTTCAGACATTGGGGCAGCAAGGGAGTAAAGGGAATAAAAATGAAGCAGGAGGCCTTCAGGTGGCTCAGGGTGATGGAATATGAGGACCCAAAGTCCTAAGGCAAGCAAGGTTGTATCTCTGTATGAGAGGACAGAGATTTGGCTGGGAAAGGGGCAAGAGTAGAGAGGGCTTTGAGGATGAGGAGTTTGTGTTGGATCAGGAAGGTGACAGAAAACCCGGATACAATTTATGGAGCAGTGTCTCAAGAATCAAACTAATAGATCTTAAAACAGAAAATAAACCAAGGATGTTTCAAATACCCAGATTTAAACATTTATGCCCATGCTATACGCCTTACAAATGCTCTTCAACTACTTGTGAAAGGCACTCAGCCTGATTGGATCAAAATCTCACACTTATCAATTGCTCCCATGTCATTTCAAGAACTACTGTGGAGTCAAAAACTTAACCCTTTGCCAAGTATATATCAGAAATTGTGAAAGTATGGCACAAATATAAAACAAAAACTCTTCCAAAATTATCACATTATTCTTCTTTCTTAATGCAAGATTGGTTTCAGCCAGGGAAAGACCCCTCAATAAATAATTATTGGAAAAAATTGAATATCATAACTCTATCAGACATATCTTCTGCTAAGAGACTGCTGACAAAAGGTGAATTGGAAGAAAAAACAAATTCCACAATACCATGGTTTCAATATTTCCAATTATCGCATATGGCTACTAAAATAAAATTATCTGAAATTCTCTGTAAACCCAAAACTGATCTTGAAAATATTCTAAGTCAGGCATCCGACATTAAGCGGAAAGGTCTTATAGCTAAGTTATATAACATTATACTACTCACAGAGAAACCCAAAGTTGCATCTTATCAATCAAAATGGCAGCAAGACTGCAGTGATCAACTCTCAACAGAACACTGGAACCAAATCTGGTCCTCTAAACTAATCAACACAACAGACATCAATAAGAAACTTCTATCACACAAAATCATAACAAGATGGTACTACACACCAAAGCAACTCTCTGCAATAATACCAAATTACTCTCCTCTTTGGCCCTTTTCGCACTTAAGGTTTAAACCGCCGTTTATGAGCATTCGCCCGGATCGCAGTGGCTTCGGCATTGCACCTGTTCATTTCACACTGTCCACTGCAATTTCGATTTGGTGTCTGTGCTTCATTTCAAAACCTCGGTGCAATTTTGGGCTTTTGGGGCCTTGCAATTCACGTCACACTTTTTTAAAAAAAATTCAGCATGCGTAGTAATGTTGCAATGTTGGAACCCTTCCCCCCTTTTTGCTGATTGGGCGGTCCCCTGCCCACCGGAGAGGCAATTGGTGGCAGAGTTCTGGGGGAAAACATGTACCACTCTCATTTTTTTAAATCAAGCCAGGAAAGGGTTAAAATGCTGCCGATTAATCTCCTCCCAGGAAGCAGAGGCTTGTTTCCAAAGGGCTGTGCAAAATGCTTGGGTTTTTTCCCCCTCTTTGGCAAAGTCTGAAACATGCCTGGGAGGGAGGGAAAAGCAGCCATTTAATCCTTTCCTGGCTTTTAAAGCCAGGAAGAAAGTGCAGGAACATTACAACGTTGCAACCCATTCTTGTCTTTAAAAAAAAAAAGAATGTGTGTGCATACCCTAAGGGAGGAAGGAGAAAGCAGCTATTTAACACTTTCCTTGATTTTAAAGCTAGCAGGGAATTAGCAGCAAGTTTAGGAATCATTCCTGGCTTTTGAAAAAAAATAAAACAGCATGCATACCGGGAGGAAGGAAACCAACGAAGAAGCAGCCTTATGACCCTCAGCTCGCTTTACTAAAAAAAATGGTGGACAAGGAGTTCAGAGAGCTGAGGAGGGTGGGAGTGGTTAATTCTGCACAAACCAATCAGCTCCCAGGGAAACGGAGAAGGGGGGAGAGAAGCAAAAAGGGGGCAAAAGTGTTCACATTAGCAAAATGCGGGCCAGCTGCCAGTCGGCAGCAAACTTAAAAAAACATCGGGGTATGTCCGCAGGGGGAAAAATCGGGGATACAGCGGACAAAAAGCGGGACTGCATCCCATGACTGCTTTTAAGTGTGAAAACCTTGCAAACATGGGATGTGGAACAGGTACAAACGCGCTCTAAAAACCGAGTGCGAAATGTACCTTTGTTGGAGGAAATGTGGCCAGATTGGCACTTATGCCCATTGTTGGTGGATGTGCCCCGTCATTTACAAATTTTGGGAAAATATACTACAACAAATTTTTATAATAACAAATATTAAGATTCCCCTTTCCCCACAGCTAATCTTTCTAGATTTATGGCAATCCATTGAAACTCCTCCATCTAAACATGATTTAATTTCAACACTTCTCATAGCTGCAAAAAATATAATAGCTTTAAACTGGAACAAACCGACTCAACCATCAATTAACCTATGGTTTTTGAAAATCTGGGACTATTTTATCATTGAAAAAATAACAACCTACAATATTTGGATTCATCTATCAAAAGCTCACTATTTTATGGAAAATGGCTACCCTTCTATGAGTTTATCACAGAGAAAGAATTACAGGCCCCCAGTCAACTGCATCAATCCATTTTTGACACTTAACTAGACCTTTTGCTAAACAAAGGAAGATCACATTGACAATTTTATTCAACATTGATATATTTGGTTTTACTGACTTATACTCCAGTGTCAAAAAAGAAGCTAACTTTCTAAAGGTTTATAGCACACACCTTCTTACACACTATTTCTCCAATTCAAGGCGTATATTTACATAGTCATATTTACAGCTAAAGTATACAAATTGTGGTTTTTTTGTTATTGTTACCTTTCTCTTCTTAGTGTATTCTGCTATATCTATTTTTGATCCTGACACAATTGTTCTTTTCCCATCTTCCTTGTAAACTTGTAAACTTTCAAATAAAAGTTAAAAAAAAAGAATCAAACTAACAAAATACATGGATGATTTTGGTGGTAGAGTACTAGACAGAAGTGACAGGGTAGAAGCTCAGTACAGATCAAAGGAGGAGGAGGTTGCTATAGTCTATGAGTTTGACCATGCGGGTATGTTCCTCTGGTGAAGGGTGCTTTCCTCTGGCAGAAAGACCTTTCAGCTATTGCAAGATGCTACAATAGGAGGTCTCTTTCTGCTAAAGGGAAGCACCCTTGCTAGTGGAACAGATTTGTGTGATCCAACCCAAGGTGAGATCTGACTTGTCAGGTTTTGGAAATGTTCTTACCTATTTTTAGTTTTGAAAATATGCTTTAGGGCAGATCTTGACATCACTGCCTCCTCTTGTTCTTCCTTAGACTATTTGGATTACTGAAAGAAAAATTTTGATCTTTTTCTCTTTACCCGTTTGGCTGTGATCCCAAAATCTGGGGCATGTTCGGTTTGCAGTAGATAAAGCAGCTCTGTGCTAAAGCAAACTACTATAGGTTTTTCTTAAACTGAGCAAGCAAGCTCTTTAAAACATGTTAAAAAGCCATTCATCAATGTTGTGTGTTTCAGGCTTGTCTCACATTCAGAACAAGCTTTGCACTCATCACCACTGGGACATGGATGTACTGCAGCAACCCTGGCCCACAGTGGACCCAGAATATTTTCAGCAGCCAGATGTAGTGGAAGTATTGGTTCTGGTAAGTACATGGATAGTAAGTGAAGTTCCCCAGATGTCATGTAGCATGAGAAGGTGGAATCTTACTACTCTTGAGGACCAGGAAATGACTGCTGAAACTTAGAAATGGTGATTCATGTCATCACGTCACATCCCCTGATGAACTATATAACCTTTTTTCCTTTGTTTACCATAATGATGTCTTTAGACATTATTTTAGGTGGGTAGCCATGTTGATCTGCGGTAGAATAGCAAGATTTTAGTCCAGTAGCACCTTAAAATTCAATAAGTTTTTCAGGGTAGAGGCTTTCAAGAGTCAAAGTTCCCTTCATCAGATAACCTTTTACTCTCAAAAGCTTATACTCTGAAAATTAAGGTGCTACTGGACTTGAATCTTTAGAAATTATGTTAACATTAAATGTTCTTTGGATAAATCACCTATTCAAGAGAAGTGTCTAAATGCAAGCCAAGCTGATGGGTTGTGCTGAGTTTATTCTTTATTTTGAAGTCCTTCCTGAGCAATATACTAGTCCACCAAGTAGAAAAATAGGAGAGCCCCTCAGTGAGTTGTATCTTCTGGGAATCGTTTTGTTTTATGCTAGAAAATGAGAGTAAATGGACTGGAGGAAAATGTGAGGGCCCATTTTTAAATCCTTCCTGTTGATTTTCTTCATCTTTTCCAGATCAATAACAAACCCTGTGGTAAAGTTTGCGTACCTCAGCAAGTAGCCCGAAATGCAGAAGTCGTTCGTGAACTGGTTGTCCAGAGTAAGCTGGGGTCTGAACACCTCCAAGGACGTACTATTACAAAATCCTTCTTGTCTCCCAGAACTGCCCTCATCAGCTTTCTAGTCCAGGAATAATGGATTGATATATTTGTTAAAGCTAACTGTCTAACAATGGCTGTTGGAATTCATTAAAAGAAGACTGATTAAAAATAGAAAGGACATTTGTTCAAAACATACTTCAGACATGATGGAGAAAAGTAAAAACGTTGCTAGAAAAATGTTTATCCTATCACTCTCCATTTAAAAGAAAAAATAGTGGAAGCACTCAAGGCACCCCTTCTAATCAGGAAAGAAAACTACTTCGAAATATTCTCCAGCTTGAGTAAAGATGCTGCAGAGAACAGAAAAGAGAAAGAAAAGAGTGAGGGAAATGATACAAGATCTCAAATGTATAAAATCCATAAGCAATTCTACAAATTTCTCTTTGGCTCTGTTTTTAAAATTGTGTAAGAAAACAGACTTTTATCTGTGTCTGACTGCTGTGCATAAGTGTCGCAGGGAACATTTGCTACACAGTAACTTGTAACAGTAATAAATAATTAGCAGTAATGTTATTTTTTCCCTCTCAAAGCAGGAAAGTGACTTGTAATTCCAAAGCAAAAATTATATTCAAGAGGAGTACTTTAAAAAAAAAATGTAAAAGAGAGACATTTTCAGTGGATTGTTCCAGAAGCAGTGTCCACTGTTAAAATCCACTGTTTCATTTCTCGGTTCTGTTCCTGCTTGCTCAGTAGCCATCCTAAATCCCCAATAAAACACTTTCCTACCATTTTGCTTATTCGGTGCTTGCTGCATTGTCACCAGTTCCCACAGATCTCACCATTCTAAATGAGCTGATGAAAATTACTTCTGAGCAGGAAAAAAAGAGCCTGACGTAAATTATTAGCTCTGTTTCAAAGTCCTGATAGTAGATCAAGTCTAAGCACTGCAGTGTTGGCATCGGACACCCATTCATGTCGGTTTTAATCTTTTGTTCAGCCGTAACTCTCACACAGCTCTTGATGTTTGGCTAGAATGGAAGCTGTTATCTCTTCAGTGAACTTTATAATGTGGGAGAAAAAAATGAGGTGTGTTTTCAAGTATGTGGCTTCAGTGATGGACTTCCAAATTGTATGCAGCAGTTCCCATGGACCAATGCAGCTGGATGGTTAATACAATAAGTCAACTGTTCTGGGCACAGGAAATCTTTACATTGTAGAAAAAAATGGGGACAGGCTGAAGATTCCTGACTTCATTTTTTTCTGAGCGGTATTCTTAGACTGGTAACAGAGCTGAATGTGTGATCTTCTTTCTTTGCTTTTTACAGTTCAGAAATTGTAAGCTATATATAGATTATACGTCAACTGCAAATCTTGACGCTTTGGAGACCAGCCCCAAAATGTATGGTCAACATCTCTTAACTCAAAATTTAAATACTTAAATTAGTTTATTATTTCTTAGAGAAACTATCAAAAACTTCATAGTAGTGTTGACCAAATAAAACAGATCCCATTTCATAGCTATAGCTTTAGCACAAGAGTAAAGTCATGCAAACACTCCTGGTCAGATTCCAGTTTGAGCTTGGCTACTCAAAATAGTTGCACCTTATGTGTTTTGAATTTTAAAAAGTTTTAAAGTAATTAAATAATAACCCTGTGGGCATCTGTTCAGGGGAATTGATGGAGACAGATGCATACAATGTGTGTATTCCCTGGCCACTTTGTTGAGGATTGTAAATCTTGGAACTTAATAGGCAGGAAGGATATAACATAGGCCAAGGAATCCCCATAGCAGTTGGAAGCCTGGAACCTTTTTCCCCAGCTGAATCTCTGAAAAGCTCTAGAGTGAGGTGGTGCAAACTGACTTGCAGACCAACAAAAACTGTCAGTTTGAAAATAGGGTACCCAAAAATGCAAAGACTGAAAAAATCAAGTAAGTGGCACTTCAGAACTGATGTCCCTCCTCTCATTCATAAGCAGCCATCCTAAGAATACTTTGCTGTAAGTCCCAGTGAATAAGTTTGAATAGGATTCTGAGTAGACATGCTTAGAATTGCTCTCTGAATGATAGAAGTGCTTCACTTAAGGAAACTGCTATTATAGCTGACACAGCCATGGAACTAGATCTTATCCTACAATAGATGGTGCAAACTGACAAGTGAGTTAAGAGTTAAAGCAGAGGGTCTGGGAAAATCTGAAATAATCTCACTGTTGTCAGTGGAGAAGGTAGAGGGCTCAGATCCAGGGGATTTCTTAGCTTATTGGTGAGGTCAGTTGATGCCACTAGAGAATGGAGTACCTCCTGCAGCAGAAAAAGTCATTCAGGGATCTAAACAATGATTACATTGCTAGGTTTATGCATTAGAGAATAAAGAATCATAGATGGCAAATGACAACCTCTTAAGTAAGTAGGGTTTTCACTCTCAGTTTCTGGTGACACATGAAGAAGAGTTGCTAAAATCTATGGCCCCTACTGAGAGGCAAGAGCTGCTGCTGAATCTATCAACATTCTCACAGCAGACCCCCCCCCCTTTAAAAAAGTAAAATCTGGAAAAGAAGACACCCCCCCCCCCCGCCCCCGCAGAGATCTCGGAAGAATCTTGTGGTAAGAGCATCAAAATCAAGAACAAATGAAGGACTGTAAACTTGAGCCAAATAGAAGTCTCAACTTTGGCTTGAGCCTCTGACATCAGAGTTTTATCTTTTTATCTGCAGAGCGCACAGCTGGACCTTTCTGCCATCTTGCAGGGATTGCACCCAGGTGCTGTAGACAGACATTTGATCTTGTTTAGTTCTTTTTCTCATTTTAATTTTTTTTTTAGTTTCAAGGGATATTTCTCCTCACCCTTAGCTCATTATGTACTGGGAGTTGTGATGGAAAGGGACGTTTCGGTTGCCACTGATTTTTTGTAACCTTAATTGTTCTAGAGTGAAATTATTAAATTAGTGGATATGATAGAAACCCCAAGGAAGAGAAATTGTCATCTGTTGTATTTTTTACCAAGGCTGATTAAGAAATAATCTAACCTCTTAAATCACACAACTGTACTTATCTTTGAAATGAAAGCTAACAACATTTTATCTCTTAATGTCAGTGGTTTTAAATCAAAGCATGAAAAGAAGAAAATATTGAACTCCTTAAGTAAGGAAAGCAAAACAGTCCTGGTAGTGCTACTGGAAACAAACTAGAGAAAAACACCAAAGAGATATAGCTGATTTGTGAGTCCTCCAATAGTGTAATTTATTTATTTAACTCACCCCAAAAGATGGAAACAGTCTCAGGAGATGTGTATTATCTTCTCACATTATAGAGGAAATTACACCCAGAGGAAAAAAGTTACTGCTATTACTCACCAGTCCATGATATTTAATAATAACCACCGATTTATATACTGCCCTTCAGGATGATTTAACACCCACTCAAAGTATGTTATCCCCACAACAAAACACCTTGTGAGTTGGGTGGGGCTGAGAGAGCTAGAAGCCGTGACTGACCCAAGGTCACCCCGCTGGCTTCAAGTGGAGGAGTGGGGAATCAAACCCTGTTCTCCAGATTAGAGGCCCGCGCTCTTAACCACTACATCAAACTGGGCTTTTCCATATGATCAACTTGTTCCTGGTTTTTTTAGCAGTCAGTCCACGAGCATTGGAATCAATTTGAGTTTGTCTGCCCTCCTGCATTTTTACAGTTTTCGAGTCAGGTTTTTTCCCTCAAGTGCCTTAAATAGTCAGGATTTTCAAGCAAGGATGCTGTCATCAATAATCAGTGGCTTCACAGTATCCCGCTTTTTATTTTTGTGCATTCTTACATTTATATAAGGGCTGACTTTTTTAAAAAAATTGAAAAAACACACTGCCTGGCTTTGTACAGGGAAATCTAAAAGAGGAGCAGCTTCATCACCCATCCCTAGTTACCTCCCCCATACAAGGTCCAAACCAGAACACCCTGCCCAAACTGGCCAACCCAGAGTGAGGAGGCAGTGGCTGGTATCAGTGGGGCAAACCAACCTCTTTGGGGATCGACCCTAGAGCAACAGCTACTATAAAACCAGGTACGTTCCTGATGCTGGAAGTGGCCACCCATCCACCACACAGACCACCAGGGCTTTTGCAATTTTTTGTTTTTAAAATCAGCACTATAATAGAGCCAGTTTGGTGTAGTGGTTAAGAGCGCGGGACTCTAATCTGGAGAGCTGGGTTTGATTCCCTACTCCTCCACTTGAAGCCAGCTGGGTGACCTTGGGTCAGTCACAGCTTCTCAGAGCTCTCTCAGCCCCACCCACCTCACAGGGTGTTTTGTTGTGGGGATAATAATGACATACTTTGTAAACCGCTCTGAGTGGGCATTAAGTTGTCCTGAAGGGCAGTACATAAATCGAATGTTATTATTATTAATATTGCTATATCAATTTTTTTTAAAGTCTCTAGCCCCTTCCCTTGCAGAAATACAAGGGGGAAAGCATATCTCCTCCATAGGAGGGGCTAGAGACTTGGGGTTTTTTTTAATGAAAGCTGGGGAGTCAGAACCTACTACACCTATCATTACAATGGTATATTGATATAGTGATGTAGGCATTGCATTGTTTTTAAAGCTCAAAAATGAAACCAAGAAGGGGGAGGAGTGGTTCAACGATGATAATAATTTTTGATTACTGAATGGCAGAGTGTCCATTTACTTACATATTTGACAAAACACAAAGCGATTTCTGATTTCTATATAGGAAATTCTGGTTATATTGAATATTGCTCATTTGATTGGGTGCTGGCATAATTACACTTTGAGAAACTTCTTTTTCTTCCTTGGTACAGCAATCTTAAACAATTAGGTTTTTGATTAAGTTGTGATGATAAGGATATTTTTAACGCCCTGTTCTAGAGTGCACAAGTGAATTGAACACTTAATTCTGTGTCAGTATTCAGTTTTTGGTTTGTTCAGTATCATCCAGTCCTTTGCATTTTCCTAGTACTTCCACTGCCTCCACGGATTTTGATGGAAAGGAAATAAAGAAATGGGCATTTAGCAACATATTGATAACACTTAATTCCAAAGCTTTGAACAACCTCTTCTAGTGGTTTCATGGAGACATTAAGCATTATGGGGAACAAGCTGGAGACACGTGGAACACACAAACTAATCGCCACGGAACAGAGCACTATAGGAATATTCAAAGCCAGCATAAAACTCTGTCTTCTAAACCCAGCTTGGCAGAACTGTCAAGGAAACCATGGAGGATAATATCGAACACTGCCAAGAGATTTAGGAGAACCAACTGGAATACACTCCCCATTAGTAAACCAATGTAAATCCTCAATCAAGGCAACCAAGGTGGTTTCTGTGCTCGACGCAAGTTGGGAACCTGATTGACATATGACTGTAATTGGGAATTGATTTATTATCATTGGCTGCTTCTGAGTTTTTTATCATAATTCTATACTGCTTGTGATGTTCAGTGTGGGTTATTTTTATATGTGACTTTAATTGTAAACTGCCTCAATTTTATTGGTGAGTGCATTATTTAAATAAATACGGGTCTAAAAAGAGGTTGTTCTATAGTTCATGAGCATTCATTTAAATATATGCAAATACAGTTATTAATACATATCATGAACAAAGGCTTACAGCAGGCTATGATACAAAAATTAATCCTAAAAATGTGTTAAAACATACAATAATGAAAAGCTCATGCCGCAGTTCTCTAACCTCAAAGCATTCATTCATCCCTTGTTTCCCTGTTTCTTTTCCTTCATTCGAGTGTTTCTTTTTTCAATCAGGAAGAAGAAAAAAACCCCTTTATGCTTCAGGGTCTAAGAAAGACGGAGAAAGGAATCCTCTTTAAACTTAGTTGATCCCTAACTGCTATTTAGCTGGTGCCTCTTCTCTCTACAAATCTGTTACTGATAACTGGTTGTGCTAGAAACAGAATGATAACTTACAAGGCTGGCCCAGTCATGTAATTCCTGTGTTTCAAAAACCATATGTTTAAGCTGCTGCACTAATGGAGCTACACTCTTATGGAACAAAACTTGTGGCAATGACTTTTAGAAAACTTTTGGCAAATGAACATGGTTGTGTAAATCCCTATTCATACAACCAGGTTCCCTACCTGAATCAAAACCATCCTTTTTAGGCCTAATCTAAAAGTCAAGCTACGCAAGATTCTGGACAATCTGTGCAAGAATCTCTGGTGTGTTTCTAATTGCTAATTAGCATGTGTGAGCCCTCCCCTTTGGATCTGGACCAGAAATATCCATTCACACATGCTGTTTTCCTGACCTGGGGCTGCTGTTTACAGTATTAGGAACTCATACAAATAAACAACAGGGGAAGAACATTTGAGGTTAGGAAACAGCAAGGGAGGGGAAAAAACTCATCCCACAGTGCCGTGCCAAATTTGTGTGTGTGTGCTATTTAGCAGTAAAAAAAATGCACTGGAGGATCTGTTCATAGACTTTCCACCATGTTGTCTATTTGGACCCCATAAGTTCTACCACCCTTCAGAGCAAGAGGGAAATTTATATCAGCTTGCTTTGTGTTCCCTATTAAAAAGTTTCAAATATTAAGAGGACTTTGTCCTTTATAAAATAAGGATAGCAAACAGCCTTTGAAAACTATGGCCTTCTCTGGAACCCTTTCCAGCACAATGTAGTAAGAGAGAAGCTGGAATGTAGTAATTCAAGCAGTGTTCGCTGTTGTAGTAGGAAAAACATCTCTAAATCCCTTTTCACAAAACTCTTCCCCCCCACTAATCAGAATGAACTGGAAAAGAATGTTAATTAGCTGTTTGCCTATTGTTTGGTCCTCTAAGCGATTTGCAGCATTACAGTGCTTTATTGAGAAAGCCAGGATTTCTCATGTATTATGCTGAGTCTGGGACTTGCCTTGTAAGCAGCGCACTTGATTTGGGAAGGCTGAAAGATCACCAAATAGCCTTTATATGTTTCTGTAGCATTCAGCACAAACAAGAAGGGTGGGGGGAAATGTCAACATTGTGGACTTAATGCTCCAAATGGGCAGAAGATAAAGACAGGCTTTCAAAAGCTGCAAGTTCTCGTCTGCTGAAGACTAGACAGTGATGGCAGTAATGCTCCAGTGTCTCCTGCTGAAATGGTTGAGTTTTCAGGTCAGCAAAGTTTTGAAGACAAGTTTTCTGCCAAATATCTGGTTTTAACATGGACAATAGCAATGTAAGCAAGCAACACTTCAACCCCCCTGGGCAGACTTGTGTTTAGCTTCCTGTATTTCCTGATACACACCCCTGATTTGTCTCTCATGTTATTCCGTGGTTCCCTGTCCCTCTGGCGCAGCATTTCGGTGAGATCAGGGGGCTACAATAGGAAGGGGGAGGCAGGAATGTTCTCTTGCACTGACAGGGGTGCACTATGTGAGCTTAATTCTGTTAGCTATTTTATGTTAATAGAACGGGGGGGGTGATTTTTGGACTTCACACTTCATGCTGTTCCTGCAGGGATCCCCCGGAAGCTGCATTTCAAGGAGACCAATGGGCTGCAGTGAAGAGGGGGAGGCAAGGAAGTGCCATTCCGTTAACAGTAGTGTCTGCCATTAGTAAAAATTATTGTCAGGATCCAAACCCACTGTTTTTATAATTCCACCTATAGATTCTTATATAAAAATGTGTGTAAATTGATGTAGTGGTTAAAAGCAAGACCTGTGAGCCCAGTTTAACAGTCATGATTTTAGTGGATGGCCTTACCAAGTCATCCTGAGGACTGCTGAAGGCCAACCAAACAAGACATTGGACATCCATGTCTCTTTAAAAATGTATAGATAATTGATGATGGAATCTTAATTTGAACTAGAACCACGGTGTTGGGCAAAGGAAAACTGAGGGTAAATTGATTTCTTCCTGCTAGCATTATTTCCCCTGGTAGATCAATGCTTGAACAGTGCTCTGACAGTTTAAGAAAAGTGATATAAAATACTACTGTTGCCAACCTCTCCCTTCAGAATCATGGACTATGTTACCTGTGCCTGTCTCTTGCCTCCTGAATTATGGACTATGTTATCCGTGCCTGTTTTCTGCCCCCCTGGATTATAGACTCTCTCTCTCTCTGCATGCCTTATGCTGGGCATGAACTGTACCTTGGGACAAGAACCTGGCAGCTAGCAATGACACGCAAGAAGGAAGGATTCTCTGTGAAACGGACTGGGCGCCCCCTGGCCCGCTCCCACAGGGAAGCCACCGCAGGAAAGCCCTGGGCCCGCCGTAATGCCCAGAGAAGCATGCTAGCGACTCGAGCCCACGAACGCACAGAAGCAAACCAGAGGGCAGCCATGTTCTCAGGCAACAGGCAGTTACTACAGACAGTTCTCCCTGAGTCCACCGTTTCACCGCAAGGCTCCTGTCACATCCAAAGCTATGCCTCACCCTGATATGCAGATCACTTGCAGCAGCCCAGGGATGGGAGCGATGTGCCAACTGTACAGGGCGGACAATGGACACTTATCAATACTCCAATCGAACATCAACACTCCAAGCCGATCCCATCAAGTGCAACCTGGCTTCCTGCCAAATCCAATCAACCCGCCCTGCACTCCTTCCCTTCCTTTTGTCCCGTCCCCAAGGGTGTCACTATCACATAATTAGATTCTAAAGTGGGCTATCAAATTCCTGATATGAGCTCATCATATCTCTTGTTAGCCCATTATATCTTTGGCTGAAAACATCCTGAGAGCCATCATGAGGTACCCCCAAAGAGCCCCCGCCTCAGAGTACATTTTGGCTATTTAAGCAGGCTGTGCCTGACACTAGGTGCTCGGTGCTTGGTGCCGTGCCCGGCGCCTGGTGCTGTGCTTGGCCAGGCGCTGCATGCCATCCCCGACCCAGATGGACCCTCTGCATGTATAGTGCGGGAACTGTACACCCCCCCACACACCTCACTGCTAGAATCTCTGCTGCTCGCAGTGATCAGGTAATGTATTGCCTTTCTCTGCCATCGATCTCAAGTGGAAACCTGCTAATGCAAATGTCTCTGTAACTCTTTCCAACCTTTATTTCTGAGTTCTTGTATGTCTGCTGTATGTAAGTGCTATGTCAGGCATATGCAACACTGTTAGTAAACATTATTTATTTGAATATTAGCCTCCTCTTTCTTGTCTGAGTAATCTGAAAGACTGACTCTGGTATACATTGGTTAAAGATCCGCGCTAGCTCAAGCTGAACTGCTTGCTAATTTCCCCTATAAAAATATCAGTTCTGGTAACACTACTGCAATCCTAAACACTCTTACTAGGAAATAAACCTGATTAAAGTCAGTTGTAAATTCATGTGATGAAGGACAAAAATGGTTGATTAATGTATTCATTGTTACAAAAAATGAGAGGGGGATTATCTAATCTCAAATTCCTTTATCTCAAAAAATGATAATACTGAATTGCAACATGATACATCAAGGCTCCCCTTCTCACAGTGCCTATCAAATTCTAATGTTATCCAACTTGAGTATTTTAAATACAGAAGTGGAGTATAAATGTTTGAATAAATATAAAAGAGAAACTACTTCTCTGCTTTAAGGAAACTGCACTGTTGAAGAAGTCTATATCCAGCCTTAATATTACATTGTAGAACAACAAAAGACCGTATTACAGATTATCTTCTGATGAATGAAAAGCAAGTGGCCTTCAACAGGAAATTAAATTTTATATAACAAAGAAAAGACAATTACAGCGCAATCTTAAACCAAGTTACCCCTGTCTAAGCCCATTGAAGTCAATAGGATTAGACTGGAGTAACTTTGTTTAGGATTGCACAGTTTGCTTACGATGGCCTAAAACAGCATTGCTGGTCATGGAAAGGGATTGTAATGCATGTAGCTTGGAAATGTACATTTTCAATGGTAATGAAGCAAAAGTGTATTTTCCAAAACTTTTTAAAAACAGTGAACCGAATCCACTGGGAAGTCCTTCTTTCCATATCCTATAAATGCAACAACTGCACAAGAGCACAGCAACTTGTACTATTTTTTGTTTGTGTTTTAGTACTTGCTCTTCCCTGAAGTCCAATGGGGATTGCACGAAAACAGCAAAGATGCTATAAAATTCCCACTTTAAAAAAAATGCTTCTTATGAGGGAAGCATGGGATCAGCAAGAATCCTCTGAAGCATACCACTAGCTGGATGCATTAAACAGAATCTTTTAAATCCATGCTGAATCTGTTGAATTGAATTGATAACAGGACATCACATGGCCTGACAGCCTTTCCAGCTAAGAGTTATGGAGAACAAAGTAAAACACACACGAGTGCGTGTGCCCGCACACACACCACTCTATATTTTATTAGCAAAATGAAGGTAGCATGGAAGAGAATTGGCACCGTTTTACAGATCAGAACAGTTCTATGAAATGTTCGTTCTCCATTCCCGCATATGAGATTTCATACCAAGAAGGTCCCTGGATTGCCATGGAGGTCAAGTACAGCAAGAACAACCCAGAAGTGGCTGAGAACAAGTACAATGAAGTGATGGTGATGTTACGTGATAGGGCAACTAATCCAGCTGCTGTTGACAGTGCGAGAACAAACCTATGGGGAAAGTGAAACATGATACAGGGTAAGTCTCAAAAGCAGAAGCAGCTTGCAGCTTGGCGTTTATCACAAAGCCTCCCTGCTAGGAATGCTACCGCACACAGTTTATACAACTGTGTAAATAGTGAAAGAGCTCATGTTTTGCCTGACTAAGGCTCCAGTTCTACAGTTAAAGAAGATTGGCTAGGGATGCCAGCTCTGAGCTGTGAAATTCCTGGAGATTTTGAGGATAGAGCCCAGGGGTGGGGTTTAGGAGGGGAGGGACCTCAGCAGGGTATAATGCCATAGAGGCTATCCTCCAAAGGAGACATTTTCTCCAGGGGAACTGATCTCTGTCATCTGGAAATCAGTTGTAATTCTGGGAGATCTCCAGCCACCATCTGGGAGTTACAGAAACTGGAGAGTCCTGACAGAGTAAGTTAACAAAAGAATTCAGGACCACCAAACGACACCCACTTCAAAAGTGAACACTCATATATTCAATACAATTACAATTTGCCAGATTACATGCAATTCATACAATATTCAAAATCCATTCACAATGCAAAGTTATATTAATACATACAGAGCAGAACCACAAGTGACAAAAGGCACAGATTGGACACTTGTCAGCTTCCCTCAAGTTTTGATGGGAAATGTAAGCAGCTTGGCGGAATGTTGGACAAGTGACAGTTGAAAAGTCCATTGGACAGCAGTCAGAGAGCGAAGCTGCGAGACCAGAATGCCTACATTTCCCATCAAAACTTGAGGGAAGCTGACCAGTGTCCAACCTGTGCCTTTTGTCACTTGTGGTTCTGCTCACAGTCTTTGTGACAAGACCCAAAAGTGCTCAGTGCTGGTATAACAAGTAGTCCATAACCACAGCTATATAGCTAAATACATAAATCCATAAACAGAATAACTCAGTCCAATGCAATTCAATGCAACAATATAGCTGGCCAGGAAGGCACTATAGGTCATAAATCATGTAGAATTATCCATCTGACGGGAAACCAGTGCAGAGTCCCGTTTCTGGAATCCCTTTCTCAAAGATGGTATATGCGCACTCCAACGTATCCTTCATCCACTTTTGACTTGCACTTAAGCCCTCAGTAACATGACGTCCGGTGCTGAGTCGAGCGAAGGCTGCATGGAAAGGGCTATGTCTGCAGTTGCTTTGCATGCAGAAGATCGAGAGAGAGAAGATACCTGGCATCTTCAGGCAAAAAGGAATCAGGTAACTGGTGATATGAATACTTCTTTTTGAGGCCCTCACAAGCAGCTACCAGTCAGAGTAAACAATACTGATCTTGACAGGTGGCAGATCAGACTCAGTATAAGGTAGCTTACTGCCTTGTTTTTCCATGTTTTCTCTTAATCCCTCACTCCTCATCCACTTTCTTGTGATTTGTGTGTGTTATGTGCCATCAAGTCGCTTCCGACACATGGCAACCCTATGAAGGAAAGACCTCCAAAATGTCCTATCATTGACAGATTTGCTCAGACCTTGCAAACTGGAGGAAGGCATGCCTGATGCTTCCTGGGCATGTAGGAGGTGACCAGGCCGGCCGGTTCTCTAGTTTGCACGTCATTTTAGGTCTTCCTCTTTTCCTAGCATTATTGACTTTTCCAGAGAATCTTGATTCTTGTCTTCTCATGATGTGACCAAAGGGCAATAGCCTGATTTACATCCACCTATATTAAAAGTCTACAACCGAGGCTTAACATTGATTTTACTTTCACACAGCTACTTATGTACTAGCTCCTTATAGGCACTTTAGTGATAAGAAATAATACTGCTATTAAGAGACTAAGTGTAGTGGTCTCGAAGGAGGCATTCTGTATGCCATTAAATTTGTTACCAAGATTTTGGGGTGAATTTTCTCCCTGCTTTTGTGCTTTTGAAGGTTGAATGCATAGGGAAATGGCTCTACAACTTTTTCCTTTTTCCTTTGAGAATATTGCCCATAAAGTATAGCCCATAAAGTATAGCCACGCCACATACTTTTGCCATTAACACCATAATTTTTTTGTAGAGCATTTGACTACAGTGGCATTTTGCTTAGGGTAATGATTTCATCCCAAATACATCTGTTTAGTTTTTTCACAATATTGTCATAAGGTTAGGAAAAGGCCAGAAAAATGAACTTTACTGTGGAAAATGTGAAAGTATAATCTTGTTTTAGACTGGCCCAGAGCTTGTTCCTTTTTAAAAAATCCATCCAAGAAAATTTGAATTTGAGCATCCCTGGAAGTAAAAACTCAGTTTCCCTGGTGTGCAATTAAAAAATTGTATTAATAAAAATATCAGGCCCTTGAACCAAAAATGAGTAGCCCAAGCTAGCTTTTATATTTCAAATTAAGCAGTATTTGCTTAGACAAACACTTGGAATTTAATTTTAATGAATACCTGAGAGTGTTCTTGTTTTACCTGAGCTCAGTTCTAAATTGCAGTTTCTCTCAGGGCCCATAAAGGTTGGCATTGCTGTACTTTCTAATTAGTTTGCTTTTACAACTGGAGGAACATGGCAGAGAAGCCTCCTTTTTATGTCAAATAAGCAAGTGAAGATTGACCTCAAAATTTCTCTGAAACAAATCAATGAAGAGATTGGAATCATATAAACACACTAAGACTACTGAGCTCTTAATAGAGCCAGAAAGACTGCACAATTCCCACAGCAATCTAGGCAGTCTCTAATGTTTGTGTTTAGATTTAGCTGTGCTAGAAGGCCTAAAAACATTTTGAGTTGTTTTTGAGGTATTTGGAAAGTCCCAAACCATTGGCTAGATGGGTGCAGAGGTAGTGCCATGCAGAGTGTTAAACTTTGTTTTGCAAAGGGGATAAATTTTTTAACCTCTAAAAGGAATGTAGAGAGTTCTCTGGGGCAGACTGTTTGGGGAACAGACATCTCAGCACATTCCTGTCAATTTGAAGGCAGGTCAGATGTTTGCCCCATTTGATTTGGCAAGGCACTTTCAGTGGCTGAGAGTCCAGCATCAGCTGCTTTATTTGGATCTCACTTTTCTTTCTGCGATCAATCTGTTCACTTTCTGTTCCATTCCAAAAGCATTTTTTCATCCCTCTTCACATTCTTAGCCCACTCAATGTGGAAGAAGTTGCTGCATTCCTTCAGCAAGTTCAAATCTTCCCACAGGAAAAAAATGGAGGGAAAACTCCCATCATCTCTTCAGAATGGAAGCCAAGCTTGTTTCTCAAGGGAAATGCAATCATTCCTTGATCCCTGTTTTGACTAACATTTACCTCTTGCTATAATGTCTGAAAGATGAAAAAGAAATTATTGGTGCAAATGAGACTATTCCTTATTAAAAATAACTAAGCGATGCTATTCCTTTATGGAGAAGGCTTTGAGAATTTCAGCCAAACCCATAGCATGAATACCCTTCATAACACTTTTATTTAGCCCTAGGGTTGCCAGATCACATTAAAAAATAAATCAGCAGAAACAGATTGAGTCCACCAGTCTCCCCATTAATGTTGCCAATTAATGCCTACTATGATGTAGCCGTGACAAACAGAATTGATCAATTAAGCTATGAATCAATGATAGACAAAGAAGGAAACATAAAAACTTGGCAAAAATTTCAGGCCCAAAGCAAAAATGTTCCATGGCTGACTTATTACCAAATAGTATCAAGACTGAAGGATCAAATTCCTAAGGAAGACAGCAGGTTGAGAGAAAAAACAATATAAATTATTAATATCTGAAGACTTGCCGCTTCTCTTGGAGAAGATCTACAAAATATTATTGCAATAACACACCAAAATGGAGCAAGTTAAAACTTGTATGATAAAATGGATGCAAAGTTTCAGGGAAATTATTCCAAAGGACTTACGGGAAAATCTATTGGCTGAAGATATAAAGTTTACAGATTGCCAGCTATTAAGAGAAAATTGGTATACTACTCCCAAGGATTTTGCTAGAATTAGTTATAGTGGATACTGCTGGAAATGTCAGATCATGGATGCAACATTTTACCATATGTGGTGGACTTGCAAGGAAACACGTAAATATTGGATAAAGATACATGAAGAGAGACAAAAGTTTCTCAAACTTAGATTTGAATTAAGTTCAAAAGTATGCTTTTAAATATTTTACCATTTAATGTGAGAAAAGAACAAGGAGATCTCTTCCGTTACATTGTGATGGCAGCGAGAGTATTATTTGCAGCAAAATGGAAAACAGATACTTGTCCTGGGCTCCCAGAGTGGAGAGATAAGATTTACGAATATGTGTAAGTGGCCAAACTGACTACCTATTTACATAATAGATCGATAACCGAATTCTGGGGGAAATTGAAGGATATTTTTGATTACTTAGGCAGAAAATAAATGACACAAAAGTTTTACGTAATTAAAATGTGTTAAGTAGAGGGAAGGAGAGGGAAAGAGAAGTATCATGTATCTAGGCTTAGAGATGCTGTATATACAAGATTTTTGTTTATACGTATATTGCTTGTTTAACTCCCAAAACTATTCATATACTTATTGTTTATACATGATTGTATAAGCCTCAATTTAATGTCTAATCAAGAACCTGTATAATCTTCTTATTATGCACTTACTTTACTATACTTTTTTCTTTTTAAATAAAATCCTTAAAATAAAATAAAATAAAATAAAATAAAATAAAATAAAATAAAATAAAATAAAATAAAATAAAATAAAATAAAATAAAATAAAATAAAATAAATCAGACTGTGAAGTTCTTCGCAGGTGCTCTCCTAGACCCAGAGTGATGACGTTGCTCTGGAGTGATGTCATTGCTGGCCACTCCCCTGGCACTCAGATGGTGAGACAGGTGAGCAGGAGCAGGCTGGGCTTGCTGGTTGCTCCTCCGATGCTTGGGCAGGCAAGCGTACCTGCTGCTTTCTGGGCATGTAGGAAGTGACCAGGCCGGCTGGTTGCTCCTCTGATGCTTGGGTGGGTGAGCAGGCTGGAAACAGGTGCCCAGGTGGCCTAGGAGGCTGGGTAGGCCCACCTGCCACTCCCTCAGAAGAGCAGGGGGAGGGGACAGACGCAGCACAGGAAGTCCTGCTGCCACCAGCTCCTGCAGGCCAGCAACCAGCCACTCCTTTCCCCCACCCATAAAAATATCAGACATTTATATTTCCAGTATTTTGACCACTTTCCCCCCAGACAGTTTGATAAAAACCGGACTGTCAGGAGACCGGACACCAGGCAACCCTACTTGGCTTGGTTTTGTCCATTGTCTTGTAGGAAACAAGTTTCTGCTTTGTCCCAAAAGCAGTTTTTTGACTTCTGTCTCATAGCAGTGGAGTCAGTGGCAGTGACTCACAACTTAGCAACTGACTCACAAGAATAACCAAAGCTGCTTCCCCGCTGTAACAATTCTATGTTGCTTTCTTTGCTACTGTGAATACTGTGTGGCAAAAGAGCATTCACACCATGCATTCCCATCCTGCTCCAACCATGCTGCAGCTTCCCTTCCCCATTCCAGTTATGCTAAGCCTATCCAAGAACACAACTGAGTACAGAGTAGCCTGGCCATTTTTCTGTGAACATGGGGTATGAATTTCAGCGCTTTTTAGGATACAAAATGTCTCAGAAAAGCAAACAATTCAAAACGGAGTAAGATTTGTTTTCTACTTCACAGAAATTCTCTTCTAGCGTTAGAACATTAATTCATACACACAGTATCAGAAACAGAATTTTTATCAGGCAATGAAAAAGTGGGATGAAATAGCAGAGTATTCAGGGACTTGGCTAGCATGTAGTCAGAATTGATAGTTTTCACAACAACTTGCATAGCCAGCTGTATTTAAAAAAGTAAATAAATAGCAAATCATTTGGGTTCGATTTTACAACTTGCTTCCACTAAATTGGATCCTAAATGTCCTTTAGGGTCAAGCTAAACAAGACGCCAGGCACAGGTTCAAACCCATGGCTGGTGATGCAATTTTACCTAGGAATAGCAGTTTTCAAAGATACAACTGCCCTGGTCTGCAGGGGAAGGAATTCCCTTGCAGCCCTCCACCAGTCTGCCACAGCCTCTGCTGAGGACCTGGCAACTCTGATTTGGTCCCACATTGGCCTGTGGTGAGGTCTTTTTCAAGTATTAAAATTAAAACTATTAACAATTATTGCAAAAACAGAATGAATCACTTCAAGGATCACAGGTGATGCTTTAGTGGCGATTATTGTCCAGTATATAAATACACACCAGAGTACATTTTAGCAATGCTTGGTTTGCCATGACAACTTTCCATTAGATGGGCCTTACAAGTTCCATGCTTGGAACTCAGCTTCCAAGTGTGAGGGGCCTGAGTCAAATCAGGACGATGGTGTGTGCGGAGAAGGTGCCTGAAGCTCCCCCCCCCTCCCCAGCATTTTCCTGATTGAAAATGGTGCCAATGAGCTTCTACTTACCCCATTAGGGACACTTACATGTATGATTACACATAGGTTTCACCAATGGAGTGAATACTGGCTCTCCAGGGCTGTTTCAGGAAAAAATGGCACCATTGGGGAGGAAGGGTTGTCCTTTCTCTCCAAGCACCACAGTTCCAATCCAGATTACACCCCTGTGTGCTTGGGAATTCAGTTCCATGCACAAGGCAAGGTGCATCTGATTGAAAGTCCTCATAGTGGGCACAAATTGAAGGAGCAAGGATAATGTAATGTATGGTTAGGCTCTCAGATGAGTAGTTGTGTCAATTGCTCTGGTATGTCGAGGTATACATTTCAGTTTGTCTCAGTGACTGCAATTAGCTGGCCTTCAGAACACAAGAGAAATTCCTCAAATTCCTTATTGGGAAAGGGTCATGTTTGTTAATGCTGGGTTAAAATGGAAACATTTTCCGTAGCACACTAAATCCTTCCCTGGGCTATTTTGCATTTCCATGTAGGTTTGTACCATACTGTTAGAAGAGTATATTGATTCTTTTGATTTATTAGGAGACTGTTTCAGTTGCAGTCGATCAATCTCTATGCCAATAAGGGAAGAAATGGTTCTTCTTGCTTTGCTGCAAATTAATTATAATTAAAGCTTGAAGTGAGAAAAGTAAAAGAAGTCTTGATAATTGCATCTTATGATTGAGGATGTTTTTTCTTAAAAGAAAAATCCAAATTTTGTATCAGAAATAGCAAAACTTCTAAGAAAATACAACGATTACAATATTGAATTGTATATAGTTTACGTATTACACATAGTAATGTGTAAGATAAATGAAAAATGAATATTGTATAATGTGAATAGTTATTGATGTAAATAGTTTATTGTTATTAATAATTGTAACTCAGAAAAGTTGATAATATGTTTGTAACTTGCATCTTGAAAATAAAGCTTATTAAAATGGAAAAAATAGCAAAACTTATAAAATTTGAATAAATAATGCAAGTTAAGTATACTTGCATCTATATCATAGATATTATCTATATTATATAATTCTTTTGAATAACTTCTTCTGCATCTGCCTACAGTATGGAGGGTATTGAATCTAGACTAAATTTTCCATTCGCAGAACAAAACTTACCTGCTTTTCCTGTCCCAATGCAGTATATAAAGTCCTCCTCCCGGGGGACAGCGGACCCTAACGAATGGCAAAAGTGAGGCCTGAAACAGGAAGTGGGAATTGGAGGAAATTGTCAACTTACTGTGGATCCAACCCAGGGAAAGAATAGTCTGTAGATTAAAACACTGAAATCTCACTTCTCAATCCGTGGAAATTATGCTCAATTCACACCTGGTTCTTGAACATTCACCAGGCACTTTCCACATTCAAACTTATTCCCATAAGTCTAGACATTCGTTTTTCAAAAATGGAGGTAGAGAGACTTTCATGACACCTAATTCTGAGGTTGTATGATAAACTTGCAGTCAAGAGAAACATGCATGATTGCAACTGGTTGGAGCTGTCAACAGATTAAAATATTTTATTATTATTATTATTATTATTATTATTATTTTATTAATTGTCTGCTTTTAAAATTAAATAAAGCTCAAATTACTGAAACATCAAGATAAGTATCTTTTGGACTTGCAATTTAATAAACCAAGAACAATCCATTATTTGAAGGGCCATCTTTAACATTATTTTTCATTCACTACTCTAGAATTGGAACCAAAATAGCCTGAAAGAGCAATAGATAAAATCTTAACATCATGGCTCCATGAGCTAAAAATGTACAGAAGATGCACTCATCAAAACTGGTCTTAGTTGATTATCTGATTAAATTGACTAAAGGTTGAATTATGGTTTTGTACAAGTCCAATGTGCATCCAGAGAAGCTCTTTAGGGTTGCCAGGTACCTAACTGGGGACAGTGCCTAGTCTTTTAAAAGCCCTGTATCCCTAGAGAAGATACAACAATACCCTATGGCAAAGGTCATGGAACAGCAGGATGGGAAGTTTTGCCAATGCAGGATTTGCATTTGAATTAGGATTAATAAAATCCTAAGAAGCATTTCAGTGTGCGTGAAAATATAACTGCATTAAAATTTGATTTAAGAAGAATTTAGGTTACAGGTCAATCCAGTAGAAAAGGCAGAAACAAGTAAATGGAACTCTGCACTTGCATTAATCATGTCATCATATAAAACTGTAATGACTTTGGGGGATATTGTATATGAGCATTTCAACAACAAGGGCTTGTAAAACTCTGAAACATGCCAGTAGGTCAAATGTGGAGCAATGAAATGGAGAATTTGCTGTGTTGTCTGTATATGTATTGTTTAACACATGGCTGATCTAATCCTTTTTTGAACAGGAAGGAAATGTATTTTACATTGTTAACTGGAGCCAACAGTGTCAGGGAAAGACAGAAAATATGATGGCTGTTTCCTTCACCAGCGAAACAACCTTGCAGACAGATCTTGAATTAGAAACCTCTGCATGAAAGGAAAGAAGTGCAAAGTTGGTGTGATTCATGCTACAGCAAGAAAAATAAAGGAAATGGATTTACAAGAAGCCACAGAGCAATTCTTACTGCCTTGGTTCTGGGGTGTGTGTGTGAATTGTGTAATACTCCAGTAAACCAATGGAATAATCTAGCTAAAATTAAGCAACTCACTCAACAGGTAGACTTACAGCCTGACCATATATGTGCATTTACTCAGAAGTAAATTCTACTCAGTTCAGTGCTAGCTACTCCAAAATAAGTGTTCATAGGACCAGAATCTATTCCAAGCTTGACTTTCCCATTGATATCCGAGAATTAAGAAGTGCTTTACTTTTAAGCCTAATCACACTCAACGCATGTATGAGTGTAATAAAAAGTCCAATGGGTGCTTTCCTAAGAAAAAGGAAATGAGATATGAAGCTTGAGAAGCTGCTAACAGAGAAAGTGTTACCCTGTGGCATCTTCACATCAAATCAATCCCTCCTGGGGCTACTTTCTCTAGGAAAAGCCATCCAGGTATCTGTTGCACATAAACGTGTGTGATATATATAGTTCTCCAATAGGCTTCTTACCCCATTGTCAGTCTTCCTAGTTGGCACAGGCAGGTGGCTATTACAATGCAAATGGAGTCATCTTAGGAAGCCAAAATCTGTCTTCAAAGAGATGAGAAAGTACAGCAGAAGCTGCTGCCTAGTTAAGGAGGCCAAAAAGAACATGGTGTGGGGAAAAGACTGCTGATAGAAAACTATAACAAGAGGAGGTGCCCACTACGTTTGATACTGTTGTAGCAGGAATCAGCTCATATTAAGAGACAGTTAACACTTTACTTTCCAAATGGATTGATCAGTTGCTGTCACTGGGGAAGCTGGCAAGGGTGGAGGTTTGATGATCCTCTTCCATGTGTAAGCTATAAGTGTTAGGCAAGCAGTCTTTCATTTTTGGTTGTCACCCATAAGGTTAAAAAAAGGTAAAGGTAGTTCCCTGTGCAAGCTGCAAGTCATTACTGACCCATGGAGGGACATCGCATCACATTTTCTTGGCAGACTTTTGTTACGGGGTGGTTTGCCATTGCCTTCCCCAGTCATCTACATTTTACCTCCAGGAAACTGGGTACTCATTTTACCGACCTTGGAAGGATGGAAGGCTGAGTCAACCTTGAGCTGGCTATCTGAACCCGGCTTCCACCAGGATCAAACTCAGGTCGTGTGAGCAGAGCTTGGGCTGCAGTACTGCAGCTTTACCACTCTGCGCCACAAGGCTCCTTTGCTGTCATCCATCTGATGCTTTAAAGATTGTTCAAGACTAGGCATGAACCCCTACTCTCACTGACTAGTTTAGAAGAAAGGATGCTTTGGAAGCCCCCTCTCCAAGACTCAATAAATTCAGCTATTCCGTTTAACGGTACATGTTTACAGGGGTTAATTAGACGACTCCTTTTCACCCCTTATCTGTTAACAAGCATCTCCAGTTAAAAGGATCAGGCACTAGGAAATGTAAATTGTAAACAACCTCTGCCTTGGAGACCTTGGAAAGCCACTGCTGCTGATGAATAGACAATATTGACAATGATAGTCAGACCTGGTATAAGGCAGCTTTGTGTGCTTCTGTGACATTTCCAAGTAAATCTGGCATCATTGCTTAGGATCTAACAAAATATGAAGTTTTACCATCCACACAAGGAGGCTTTGGACTTCTTTTTCTTGATCGACAGCTCCTCATGCCAGGCAGCATGACCCTTTGAAAACAGAACTGTGGCTTACAAAAGTTCATACCCTACCACTAATTTTGTTAGTCTTATAGATGATACTGGACTCTTGCTCTTTTCAAAAGCAGTTTGTGACATGGCGTGGATGAGTGCCAACTGATCATAGATTAAAAAGTCAACAATTTCACTAGGCATGCCCAAGCCTATGCACTTCTTCCTCTAATTTTGCTTTCAGCCATTACTCTTTAAGAAGAGTTTTAACATCAGTAATTAACAACTTGTTCCAGTCAGAGGCTACAAACCAAGTTACAAAAATAACATACCACACTTGCATCACATCACTTTTTACGCACAGAAGTGTGCACAGAAATTTATGATGGCTATTTTTAAAACGTGGGATGTCATACTGAGAGAACCAGTTTGCTTCATAGATCTAAAAATCCTCTTTTTTGGTTCTGTGGCAAGAAAAGAAGCAAGATTGCATTGGGAGGGAATTTTGCTTTATTTATCTATGTTATTTATAGTCTGCCTTTCTCACTGAGACTCAAGGTGGATTACACAGTGTGAGTGAGTACAGTCAAATCGAAGGCATTTCAATAAACATGTAATTGGGATATACATGCAAACTGGCAAAGATTTAAAAACCAGCAAAAATCCAATACAGAGCTAAAGAAATACTGGAAACAGAGCATAAGCAATTCTGCAACTGACATATTAAACAACATAGGAACTACCCAGTAGGATCAAACTTATAACAGTAGTGGCGTCTATGGTTCATCAATATTTACAGCAATAATATATTGATAGATACTGAATATAAAGCTATGATAAGATGGAAATGGTCAAATATTAGGGACGAGGTAGACTGCATAACGTACTTAGTTTGTGAAGATAAAGGTGAAAATACTCAGTAGCTGGAATAGAACGTATATTCTTTATTTTAATATTAACTCTGATTAAGATATGTTTTGCGTACTCTGTATTTTAATAACTCTTGTAGTGCAAAATCCTACCCCTCCTTTGACCCTGTAACTCGCCCTGTTTTTTCTGTACCCTTTTTATTTTGGAAATATTTAAAAAAAATTTAAAAAATATTTACAGCAATAGCAGTAAAGTCTGTAGTATCTCCCTATCCCTTTACTGATGGATCTCTCTGAGACCCCTACCTTACAGTACAGCCCTCCTATCTGGGCTGCTAATAAATATTCTGAAAGAAGCTGGCTCTCATTTGTATATTCTTAGATAGGATAAGACAGAAATAAAGCAATTTCTTAACTTTTTTTCCTGGTTACCCTTAGTTAACCATCTCCAGAACAAAAAAAGCTGATCACACAAGTAGATCAAACAGAATAGGGACTTCTTGCACTTCTTTCTGCACTCTGTATATAAATTGTATTTAGTCATGTGGAAATACTAATATTTAACTCTCCCACTGAAAAATATTTTATTAACAAATAGAAATATTTGACTACATGCCAGCATGAGCCCTCCTCCAAACAAATTAACAAAAGCAACAAGATTAGAGAGTCAGCTCTTTTGCCATTAGCTCTTTTGCCTAGCTCTGAAGATTTTTCAGTATTTGGTATGAAGTGTAATAGCAATGCCACAAGGTGTACTGGCAGCTCATTAAACATCTGGGTTTTATGTTTGGTTTGGTACCTAACATAAAGTTTACAATCAGTAGGGGGGAAAGATCACAGAGAGGAAGGGTGGGACTTATGCCAGAATATCTAAATTACTAGATCAGCTAACTGAAGGTTAAGCAGTTTTAGTTGGATGTCTTTCAGACTCTCACAAACAAGGTAGTAGCTTTCTCCTGTGGTTGACACTGAGTGTTCAGAAGTATAATTCTTCTGGATCTATTGACAACAGCCACCTATATTCTTCACGACGAACTTGTCTGATACTTTTAAAAAATCATTTATTTACATCTTCTAATAAATTCAGAACAGTATGTGAGCAAATACACCTTGTTGTGAAACTAATCATACTTTTATTATTATTATTTATTATATAAAAAAATTAGTGACAATTAAGTCCTTGTGGTTAATAAGTTGATTACATTTCTGCCACAGATATACAACAACCTTCCTCCATTGTTTTTACAACAGAAGAGATTTTCAAAGGTAATATATTTTATGATATAGATATTTTAAGTACTTTCCTGGGCAAGCTATTGGCATGGCACCACCCATCAACAATGAGATCCTGGAGTTTGAGGATGGCACCGCGGCCACCATGTCACAGATAGCCAAGGATATCTGTACCTTCTTGCTATGGGCTGCGGAGCTAGAATATGATCAGCGCAAGCGGATGGGGCTGAAGATGCTGCTGATTGGAGGCCTGCTGACATCCCTCATTTACTACTTGAAGTGGCACAAGTGGACAGTCCTCAAGAGCAGGAAGATTGCTTACCGGCCTCCCAAGTGACAGGCCCAGGGGGTCAGACTCCAGACCAGTCAATCTTTGCTGCCTAAGCGGCACAGCATCTGCCCCAGGAATGTATGCACGGGCAGGCAGGTGGACTGCTGCTCCTCAGCAGTGCTTTTCCTGTTATTTAAAGTCTCTCCATCCATCCAGTCACCCATGAAGCCTTGGGAAGAGGACCCTGGCAGACAGGGGTGGCAGGCACCCAATAAGCATGTGTCTTCAATAAATAAATAAATAAATAAGAATGGAAAACTTCTTCTAACTACATATGTAAGCAATGTTACCCAGAAAAAGTCAGTAAGAGCCCCAGCTAGCCCAGTCTCATCAGATCATAGAAGCTAAGCAGGGTTGGCGGCTTTGATCATTACTTGGACAGGAGACCATCAAAGGAAGTCCAGAATCAATACATAGAAGCAGGTAATGGCAAACCACCTTTGTCCGACTCTTGCTTTGAAAACCATAGGGGGTCACCATAGGTTGCCTGCGACTTGATGGCACCAAGGCAGCCTATGTCCTCCTTTAGACATATCAGGGCATTTGATTAATTTTTGATTAATTCGAATTGCTTTCTTGAGTCAATACTGTCATGTCATAAGGGCCTTTAAATGTTATCCTATTTATGTGGAGGCTACTTTTTTCTGAGTGGTTCATGGCTGGACTAACGTTTAAATGATCAAAGAGTAAGGGTCACATGGGTCTTTCCCATAGATTTGGCAACTAGTATACAGTTCCCTTGTCAGGGCCTGGGTGATTTCACTTTATTAGATCATTTAAACATCACCATGCCCAGGGAGGAGCTGCTCACAGAAAAGCAGCTAGAGTAAAGGATCTCTAAATTTTTAAAATACAGCAATTTATAAAGGAATGTATGGAATGAAAATATGGCAGATCCCCTTATGTAGGAGAAGATTTAAAAGCCGTTGTCTTTCCCTGGAATGGTAACCCCCAGGAATTGACGAGACTACTGCAAAAATTAATATATGTGATTGCTAGTAGCTGCACAAATAGCATTTCTATATAATGGTTACTGGCTGGTTGAGAACTTTTCTATGGCTTAAAGATGAGATCATCAAAATTTACAACACCGCCCCCCAATACCTGCAAGCCAACTACAGTCATAGTGATCATCACACAGTTATATATATTCACTCCCTGCACCTGGTAAAATCTTTGTTTTTTGTAATAGTGCGCAGTTTGCATACAGCTGATGTGGTGTGGTGTGATCTGTTTGCAAAGGTATTTTAAGAAAGCCACTATGCTTTTCATGTTCTTGTGGTTCTAATAACACAATCATCATCTCAAGAGAATTGCAATCAAAGGAGCAACTAATATTCCTTTACAAGATCTAATGGAGTTTCACGTAAGAGAAAGGCTACCTGTGTGTGTTTGCTCTAAATATGCCTGCTAATCCCCCAAAGCATACAGTACTGGGATACAATACCCCAAAGACCCAGTTATTGGCGCTCCCTGTATCACCTATTTCGAGGCTTTTAGGGGATGTTACGAGTAAGGATGTTAGAGTAGGGAGCTGCTTCCTTACTCCCTACCCATGTGGGAGGATATAAGAACCTGTTGCAGTTATGTAGCACTCTGAAGTCAGCTTATAAAACTTGAAATAAAACTTTGCCAGCAACAGCCAATAGTAAATCTTCTCAACTTCAAAGCTGGTGTCAGAGAGTGGGCAGTCCACATCCTCTACTGAACCTGTGGCCTAACCAGAGAAGAAAACGCTGCCTCTGCCTAACAACAGAGCTACTGAAGTCTCTTTTCTTTGATCACACGTGATCACGAGAAACTGCTTTAGACTGAATCAGGCTGTTGGCCTATCAAGGCCAGTCTTGGCCGCTCTGATAGACAGCAGCTCTCCGGAATCTCAGGCTTTTTGCATTACCCAATCCCTTTTTAAATACAGATGTCAGGGATTCAACCTCAGACTTTATGTATGCAAAGTGGATACACTACCACAGAACCACACCCCCACTTCTTTGAATAAGAAGGCTGATTATACATCTGTGCCCCCACCTGACCACAAACACAGAGCTAGGAACCACTAAGAATGGGGGGAAAAGAAGAAAGATCTGAGCTAGACTTCAATCCTTGGGACGTTGGTCCATGCTCTTGTATTAGTTTGGGGTCTGGTGAGATTGTTATGCCAGTCAATGTAGAATATTCTGGGGTGGTGATGGCATAGAACGTGCTCTGTCTAAGGCCCCATAGCCCATCAATAGAAAAGCAGCCCTCCAATAATTCAAATGCTAAACTATGGGTCAAGAAAATGGGGTGAAGGGAAGACTGGAGCCCTTCTTCCCCTGCACGCCAGCCCTGATCTGAATTGGCACTTGGGAAAAAAGGTTTCCTTGCTCCTGGTATCTTGTTACCAGAACTGCTCTTTATTATAATGGGGAATTAGCTATAGCAGTCTGTAACTAAATATTAAGCGCGGATCATAACCTATGTTTACGGAGGTCCCGATCCCAGACACTCTAGTGAAAAAGAGGCAGACTACAAATAGGTTCCAAACACGTGTATTTAGTGTGGCGTAATGCCTAAACTTGCACAAGCATACAGAGAACACACAAGACCTAAGAAATACAGGGTATGAAATACAGAGACGTTCGCATTAGCTGGTTCCCAACGATGATAGGGGAAATACTCACTTATCCTGGAGCGAAGCAGAGACACAGCAGCGAGGGTGGCCCAATGCCAGCACTGGGACCACAGACGGACAGCAAGGAAGTCTGGATAGGAATGGCCTAAGCACCGAGTGGTCTGGGAGACCAGCTTAAATACCCCAAAACGTACCCTGGGGCTGGTGCTGTACTTGGTGGTTCTCACAGATTAAAACAAAGGTTCTAATGGGCTACTGAATGGCTTGGATGGGCCACTTTGGTAATCAGATTGTGATAAGTGATACCTCAGGAAGAGGGGACAAAAGAGGGAGGGGGAAATCCAAGTGGGCTGAAAGGATGTTCCAGCGGACAGGGCTTGTCCTGATGTCATCAGCTTCTGGAATGCGGTGGTTTCTTTGAGATGCATTCTCTAAGTGCTTGGGATGGTCAGCACTTAGCTCTTCTCCGGGGCGGCTCCTAAGATATGCAGAGCGGGGCGAGGGGCTCTCGCTGCGGACGTGGTGTGCCCGCTTCGCCGAAATGGCTTCTCAAAGCAGTCTCTTCCTCTGGGTCTTCTGGGTGCCTGAGAACATGGATGCCGGCTGGGCATAGCTGGGGCTGGATAGCAGGCTGCCCGGTAGCGAGGGCAAGCTCGGCGACCGGCCCGCGGGAGGCTCCAGGCGGGAACTGACCAGGGAGCGCCTAGCCAGGCTCGCTGGAGGTTTCCCCGGCAGGCGCCTGGCTGCTAGCAGCGGCTTGGGCCCATATGAGGCAGGCTTCCATGGAGGCAGCGGGAACAACACTTTAAAACACAGTCCAAAGCAGGGAACAGGCACGGTCCGTGGCAGATGGCAATGCAGGCACGGGGCACACTTGTAACAGAGTCCAAACACACACTGGGAATTCCAGATACAGGTCAGGGCAGGGCGGCCCAGAAAGAGAGTCCTTTTGTGCAGTTAACCAGACATGGAGTCAGTGAACTACACAGTCTATAGCAGCAGCAAGGCAATTGACACGCAGGCAGGAAACTGACACGTGTATCAGAGCACACACGTGCAAAGCAATCTTTGGTGTAGCAGTGAAACAGTAATGCAGGAAACTTTAACACAGTTCATGGCAGGCCTTAAAGCAGGGGAGGGGGCCTACTTGGCAACAATTTGTCAGCATCAAAGTCAAGTTGGGGGAACTCTGATCCTGCATGTTACAAATCTTAACATGTAGTTCAGGACTGAGATCGGTAGGAGCCTGAAGGCAGGGCGTCATCAAACTACCTTCAAGCCTGTAATTTTCCTCACAAGTTGTTTTTCTGTCCGTGGATATAATGCTACTGCACCACCCTTCTATGGAGATAAATACTTGAGGTGAGGTGAAATTTTGTGCCAGATGAACTCTCTCTCTCTCTCTCTCCATCTAGCTTTATAGATGGCATGTTAATTTTTCATTGAGGCAGATTTCCAAAGGACAATACAATTCAAAGTTTTTTTTAAAAAAAGAATGTTCTAGTTTTCAAGTGTAGTCTTGAAGTGTAGTCTCTGCATGTTTTCCAGAGAAACCGTAGTAGGATGTAACCGGAAAGTTTGTTTTGTTTTTCTTTTTTCTTTATTTGCCATTGGTAATTCAGTGCGTGGGAAACTCCCTAGTTCAAAGCCTCAGTCTGATTAATCATAGACAAGTTTCTTAATAGAATCAATCGTGTTTGATTTAAGGGCTGCAATTATTCTGTAAAAGGAAATGTCATTGGGAAGAAAATAACCGACGGGAGGAATAAACAAGTATGTTTGCTCACAAGACACAGTCTTAATTTGTTTGCATACCAAAGGAAATACTTGGATGGTTTCTGGGGAGGCAATGTTATGGTCCACGTCAGTAATGGCGTAAAGCCAGTTTGGTGAAGTGGTTAGTGTTAGAGTAGGATCTAGGAGGCATGGGTTCAAATCTTCTCTCTGCTGTGAAGTTCTCTGAATGACCTGGGACCAGTCACTATCACTCAACCTGACTTACCTCACAGGGTTGCTGTAAAAATAAAATGAAGAAGAGAGAACTAAATAGTGGAGCTGGCAGTGCTTTAGAAATCACACTCTAAGATCTAAGGTCCGTCAGAGGCAGGGGGGCCATTTAACTTAGACCTCATGCTCAAAGGGGGCTTCAGTTTTAGCCTCTGGTTATTTTTTGGCATTTGAGAAGTTTTGCAACCGATCTCACTATTTTTGATACCTTACATTGCTTCCATGTGGCATTTTTAAAATTAGGGGCCAGGGGCCTAAGAATCTGGAAGTAGCCTCTCTGGGCTTAGAAGGGCCTGCTCACATCTGGAAGCCCCTTCAGGACCTGCGTCAGACAGCTTCTTGAAGTGTGGAAGAAATGCCCTCTGTAGGAGCTCAGAGGCAGTCTCGTTTGCTCTTTGCACGTGTTACCGATCACCTCCACGGCACTGCGGACAGCTCTGAGGGTCAAGCCTGGAGGCCGAGTTCCCTTGGCCCAGAAGGGGGGGGGGGAAGGGAGCTGCCCTGGCCTGGCTCCTCCCCGCCGAAAGAGTCAATAATTCCTCCCGCAAGAGCTGGGCTGCCAACAAGCGCGGGCACAGTTCAGTCTCTCCCTCCATCAACCACGTTGCAAATTCAACCGGGACCTGCCTGGAACTCCTCCTCCCCTGGCAGGGGAAGACGCGGGAGAAAGGGAAGAGGAGGAGGCAGAAGCAGCGGCCGTGCCTCGAAGCCCCACAGGCCGGGGTGGGAGGGCGGCAGCGGGACGAGGAAGCCGCGGAGGGCGGGCGTTGAAGAGCAGCCGCGCCATGGCCCGCCTGAGAGGAGCGTGACTTGCCAGCACAGCCGGCCAGAAACGCCACGAGGAAACTTCGCGTCGGGACAGCGAACTGCCCCGAAGGGAGAGAAAGCGGGCAGCTCCCGCGCCGGAGTGAGTAACGCGTCTTCGCCCAGCAGCCGCTCCTCTCCAGCTCGGCGCGCCGCGCCTTGGAGCGTCCTGGGCCGCCGCTTGTTGCCCGGCTCGAGGTGTGTGTGTGAGAGAGAGACTTGGGCTGGCAGGCGAAGAATTTAATCCTCCATTCCGAGTTTAAGGCGGGAGTATGGCGAGGAAGGAGGGGACGCGTGAGTTGCAGGGGTATTCCCCAACTGTGCGGGGAAGTAGGAAATGCCCGCGCTTCCTTCCTCCGCCGCTTCCCAGAGACTGTCCTGTTTCCTCCGAGTTGGGGTGTGTGTGCGTAGTGTGTGTTTTTCCTGTTTATTCCACTCCTGGCGGCCTCTTCGCCGCCCCAGGGTACAGGTCAGCTTTGAAGCAAGACACGTTGACAGTTAGCTTGCCTGGCGAGAAGTTTACGGAAACTAGGAAGATAGTTTTAGGTGAGTAGCCGAGTTGGTCTGTTGTAGAAGAACAAGATTCGAATCTAGTAGCACTTTAAAGGCCAACGAGATTTTCAGCGAATGAGCTTTAGCTTTATTTACATTTTTATTTATAAAAAAGACGCTTTAGCTCATACCCTGAAAATCTCATTGGTCTTTAAAGTGTCACTTGACCCGAATCTTGAAACTAGGAAGTAATTCCAAATCTGAAAACCTTTAATTACAATCAAAAAGAAAAGGTCCAGTTACTACAGAACTAAATAACACAATATCAAGTATGGCACAGATGAATGTTCATAAACTTTAGGAGAAGGAAAAAGAACAGGATTTGAGTCCTATGGGACTTTAGTGTCTAACAAGATTATTGGATTTTATCCATTTGGAGTAAACTTTGAGTTTGAAGTTGGCCTGAGTAACATGACAGTCTTGTTGGTCTCTAAGGTGTCTCTGGACTCAAATCCAGCTGTTCTACTGTAGCCCAATACGGCTACCCGGCTAAAAGAAAATTATTCACAATCACTTACAAAGCGTCATCGCTTCTCAGCCTTTTGACTAAGATCAAGTGTAGGAAGTAATTCCATGACAAAAATGTAAGGGGAGTAAGCATTTTTACTGAATCTCATTCTAAAGTAGTCCCTTTTCCTTCCATAATTCAGGCATTTTCATTCAAGTAACACCAGAGAGATTTGAAGAAGTGTGTGCGGTCATATTGAGGCTTGATCGTCAAAGCACAAAAACGTTGGATCTTATAAATTTGGAGTTAATTTTGCATTTAAAGTTGGCCTGAGTACCATGAAGAAGATGCACCGTGTTCCTTAAAAGTAATTATATGGTCTCTCCTCCCCTCTCAATCACTTAAAAGAATTGGTAAGAGGGCTTTTAAAAAAAGTTTTAAATGATTGCTGAGAGGAAATCTAAGTTTAAAGAATCCAGTATTTAAAATCTCAGTGCCTTTTTTTTCTCCTGGATTGTTTTTTGTTTGGTAGTACAAGTGATTTTTTTTTTAAAAAAATGGATAAATACGATGATCTGGGTTTGGAGGCGAGTAAATTTATAGAAGATCTCAATATGTACGAGGCCTCCAAGGATGGCCTCTTTCGGGTAGACAGAGCAGTTGGGAACAACCCAGAATTTGAAGAAACCAGAAGAGTTTTTGCTACAAAAATGGCCAAAATCCACCTTCAGAAACAGCGAGAACAAGAGGAACTGCTGAAAACAGCCTCAGGGGCTCCAAACGGCGGTGCTGGTTTTGGTACTCAGCATCAGTTTTCAAGCCATCCTGTACCTAGAGCTGCCACAGGAACAAACAAACTGCATTTGGGAGAAAATATTGCTAAGCCTCCTTTGGGCGTGTCTTCAATTGTATGTGCAGGACACCAGTTAGCCTTTCCAAATCAGCCCCAACCTTATTCTGATGGAGAGCGGGCAAAGTTATACCAAGATGGCAAGAGAGTCAGTGGTGACCATGGATGCAGTGAGAGCCTGGGAGGCTTGGAAGTTTCTGGAGGACGTGGTTATCACAGAGTAGGTCAGGCAAGTCCATATAGTACAAAAGCATCTTCCCTTGCTCATGAAGATCCCAGTAACAGTGATAACAGGACAGCTATGCAAGGCTGGGGAAAAGATACTGATAAGTTTTCCAGCCTGAAATCTAACACGAGCTCCCATTTATGGTCAAACATGAATCATAGTGATTCGCTGCAGAGAAGTCCTACGAAACTTCAAGCAGATCTCCATCCGTACCAGCAGTCACGAAGTTCTTGCAGGTCTTCTGAAAGTGGGTATGGAAGTCAGGAAAGTGGAGGTGAGGGCCCTGGGCTAAGTCAAAGCTATGACCAAACCCCAGCTTGTCCAAGAACATCATCATTTTCACATGCGTGTACCCCTTTGTCTTCTTCTGTTGGGTTTGGTGATGAATTGTCTGTGGGACTTCCAAAACAGAGATCTTCCTCGTTCTCTGCACACTCTACTCAGGCGTCTTTGAATCAATCTGATCACTTTCATCCAAGCTGTGAACTTGAAATGCTGGCTTCTGGCAACCCAAGTAAAAGCGTTGGTGATGACCAGTTGAGGCATGGTGAGAATTCTCCTTCCTCAGTTTCTAGTTTACTTCCCACTCCCTTACCTCCAAGTGTAGGCTATCAGCAAGCTAATACTCACCCAAAGCCTACAGGCCATTTTGTAGTTCATGGTCAAAATCACAGGGTTAATTGTGCTGGATCTGGGACGACTCCTGAGCAGAATTCCATCAATGTAACATCTCATGGACCAATGATTTCCAATGTTCCAAAGTCTCCTTTTATAGAGGGCATTGCCACTCTGCAGCACGACTGTGGTCATCAAGAAACCTGCACTTCTTCAAAAATAAAATTGCCCTGTCAGACACTCCTTCCACAGCAAGAACAAGGGCCATCCACAGCTGAGTTAAAATTAGAGGCTCTTACTCAGCGCCTGGAGCAGGAGATGGATGCATGCCCTAAGGCTGACTACTTTGGTAGGTATATGTGTTTTTATATTTACAATGTGTTCTTCTTAATAATGTTCAGTTGTACTGTATTTGCACCTGCAGACAGATTTTCTTGGTGTGGCTAATGATGGGGACCACTAATACTTTCTATTATATTTTTGAAAGCTACAATTTTAATGTAATAACTTCAAGAGAAAATCACAAGCTAGGGTAAAATGAATTAAAGGCATGTTTTTAGAAGCAAATTGATATACCAATTTTAACATCTCTAAGGCTGCAATTCACGGCACAGTTCATTTCTGCTGTGTGCTGGATTATAGCCAGGGGTTTCATGTAAACTATGATTTACAAATCTGATGTGGGGAATTGCTTAAACGATTTTTCAGTTATAACAAACATTCATAAAAGCAGGTGATTATGTCCAAAACTAGTGGCAGTTCTTTTTGGTGGCCTGAGAATTCTATGCTCCATGGTAATGAATGGTGTATGCCAACCTGATTTTAGGCTGCTGTGTGCATTTGCAGTCGAGTTGGCAGCCTAGTTGAGCCAAAGTTCTAGAACTGAAGACAATTTAGAGAGCACTCTTAAGTAGGTCTACTCAAAATCCTACTCAGGTCTACTCAATGATGTTTACTCCCAGAAAAGTGTTCTTACAGTTGTACTATAAGGCACATAAAATCACTTGGAAATAGACTTGAATACCTGAATGGCAACTAATATTTGCCATGAGCCATTCTATATGGGTGTGAGATGGGCATAATGCTGGGCGCGGTGGTGTGTGCCTGTAATGCCAGCCTGAAACGGGCATAAGGGCCAAGTTTTGTCATCCTGATGCTCCCGTGTTAAGGTTGGACACTTCCAGAGGGTAGCCATATTAGTCTGTTGTAGCAAAATAAAACAGAAGTCCAGTGGCACCATCAAGATTTAACATTTATTTCAGCATGGGCTTTTATGAATCAGAGCTCACTTTTTTAGATGCTATAGGGAAATTAACAGGAGGGAGGGAAAGGAGATGTTGGGACAGACATAGAGAGGGGTTTGGTGTGAGTCCCATCACAAATCTTTCAGGTGTGGATTCTCTGTGTAAGGGACTGTAATGGATTAGATTGTGACATATAACGGATGATGAGAAAGAACAGAAGTTCTAGCCTGTTTTTCATGGGCTGTAGATAAAAAAAGGGTAATTACATAGGATAAACAGCAACTAATTGAGGATGAAGTTTCAAGGATAAGAAAATTAACAGGCACCGGTAAAAGGTAAAGAACAGCCAATTTAAATGTCTAAAAAAGTAGGTCCTGTTAGGGTTGTATCCTGCCAGTCATCTTTCCTACCCTGCAGAATAGGTGTTACTGTTATGGAGCTACAGAGGTAACACTGAGTTTTTGGGGAAGTGGGGAGTAGTTGTTGAGCAAGTAAATGATTCAGTGGTTGGTTTTCACCTTTGATTTTCTTTAAAATATGCTGTATGCCTCCAATTTCTGTAAGGTATGGTGACTTTTGAGTGTTTGGCACACTTGGAGAAAAAGTTTGAACATTTGGCTGTTCTCATGGAGTTTTTGATGGGCATTTGTGCTTTTCATCTGATCCTAGTACTGATGGCTTTCCATCTACTTCATTGCAAGGAGAGGCAATGCCATCTAGATGAGTTTAATGTATCTATTGGGTGGAAGCCATGGCTCAGTGGTAGAGTGTCTGCTTTGCATACAGAAAGTCCCAGGTCCAGTCCCTGGCACTTCCAGTTAAAAGGATCGAGTTGGTCATGTGAAAACCATGAAAAGCCACTGATGATCAGAGTAGATAGTATTGACCTTGATAAAAACCAAAGTCTTATTCAATATAAGGCAGCTTTGTTGTTCCTTCCATAGTTTAATGAAAAGAAACAAAAATAATGAGAAGAAATGAAGATAATTGCAAGAATATGCAAACAAAGGATGGACTTTCACTTATAATTGTTCCTAATATTATGTCCGGCGTGCATTATGGCATTTCTCTATATGTTATTGCCTTGCAGCCTCTACTGCTGCTAAGGTGGAACTGCCTTTTGTTAGAAACACAATACTCTCAAAGGAAAAAGGCAGCTCCATATCAAGGTCTCCCCATGTAGTATACAACTAAACTTGAGACAAGACATTATGTGGCAGTTGTCCCTGCTGTTTCTTGTAGCAGCCAATAATATGGAGCAGGGATAGGGAAATGTACAGCATGATGACATAAGTTCATGTGATGATTTTATATTACAAGCAGAGGTGTAGTTTCTGAAAACTTTGAAGCTATGGACATTTTTGAAAAAAACCTGAAAGATATGCAATATCCTGCCAGCAACCATTCTTGCCTGCCATTGCTTCAAGAAGCAGAGGAAGGAAATAAAAAAACCCTACTGATGTCATGTCACTCTAGGAATCGCCAGAAATTCTGTGGTAAAACCATAGAGTTTCCAGTGATATGACTTCGCTTTCTCCCCAGAACTGACATCATGGTGCATACAATGCCAGTGCCCCTTCATGTCCCTGCCCCCCCACGCTCCAGTTGGCATGGCCTAGCAGCCATACATATAAAATTATGCGATTTGGCATATTTATGAAATTTAAAGGTATAAATGCCTTCATTGTCTACAGACAAAATTATATATATAGCTCCTAATGAGAGAGAGAGAGAGAGAGAGAGAGAGATGCATAAGGTTGATGATCCTTTCATTTGCTGTTTTTGTGGAGATTGTTTACATTGCAAACTTCAATTCTTTAGCCATGTGGGAAGGGCCATATAAAAATATTCCTGATCTGTCTGTGGTACTCCAATTCTAAACATCTTAAATTAGGCCAGATTCTCACCATCACTTCTGGGTGTTCCTCCCCCTTCCCCCTAGTTTCGATTAGCATATTCTGCAATTTGCATGCAGCTGCTCAGTCCTAAGGTAGATGTGCAGCATGGAGCAAGAGCAAACTGTATTGTATGTTTATGGCAATCATGTTGGACCGTCTTTTCATCACAAACATGATTTAATCCAAGAGAAGGATTTTAAAAAAGTGCTTCACAGTGAACAGAAGCTGTTACATGAACTGGAACCCAAGTGGATTTAGAATTTTCACAAGCTTAATCAATCTGTAGTCAAATATTTACTTGAATTTTTTCTTTTCTGAGACATGGTAAATAAATCTATGCAGATAATAATGTATAGCAGAGGGTGAGTTTTAATGCTTGTCTTCTCTAAATAGTCAGCATTGCAAGGAATATACTTTGGTTTTCTTGGAAATGTTTGTTGCAGAACCATACAATAGTAATTTTGGTAACAGGAGGTCTAGACAGTGGGTGGGCAGGATTATTTTAATTGATACCCTTGAGGAGAAGAGAAGAACTGAGGCTACTTAAGTCCCAGTGGAATCTCATGACCAGACCCCACACCCTCTGGCAATAAGACTGAGGAGAACATGGACAGCTTAGCCAATTCTAGACACCAAGAAGGGTGTGCTGAATTATAAGGGATACATTAAAGATGGCTGGAAGCCTCTTCTAATATAATATTTTGCTGCAAACATTGGCTTTCAGAATAATTTTGCCAGAGGAATCAACTTTGGAAGCACTCCTCCAAAATTAAAATCCATATAGCTTGTCTCTTTTCCTTCCTCCCCCATCTCTGGGGCAAGAGGGACCAGTGATTAGGAGCTGGAAGATATGCAGTATCTTGGTCACATATCTTTTCTGTAATGGAAAAGAACCCCATACCATATTTTCCCTGTATATCCTTCTGATTAAATAATTCTTAAAACACACCTGTGGAGAAAATGCTAGATAGGAGGCTTGCCTCATGAAATGCCTCGGGAAAAGTTTAAATAAACAGGAGTCTTTTGGCATCTTAAAGACAAATGTGGTGTAAGCTTTCATGGACAAGAGCCTACACATTTCACCCTGAACAGATCTCTGGAGGGATGGCATATTAATTTTCTAGATAAATAAATTCACTTCTTTTGATGTTGTCAGTGGATCTTCACAGGCAGCCATTTTATGTAGGGAATGTAGGGTGGGGGGAGAGCAAAGTCAAGGAGTCGTGAAATGCGGGAAGTTCTGGGTGAAAGGAAACACTGTAAATTCCAATATAATCAGGAAAACATTGATACCATAGAATACCATCTAGAATTCTCTCCCTAGAATGATCTCCTCCTGTCTTCTTTCTTACTCTCCTGACAGTTATCTAGGTATAAACGGCAGAATTTGCTTTGAACCAGATAAGAGCAAATATTTATTCATGTTTCTGTTGCAAAAGAATCCATCTTCAAAGCACTTTCACCAGTAGGCCTAGTCGGAATAATGAGGCAGATACAAGGCTTGGAACTAAAGGGCCACTTTATTAAACACAACATTAACCATTAATACGGCAACGGCCGACTGGCGGTACAGATCAAGCCATGGTTTCACCCCTGGACCTCCGCCTTGAGCTGTCTGGGCAAGCAGTGCATATATGTGGTTTGAGAGTCCTAGTTAAATCATTTTAGCCTTTATAAAGGAGCTAGTTGCAAATACAAAACATTCTTCATTGTGTATTTTTATTTGTAGCATAGTGGTTAAGTGGCTGAATTGCGAATGTGCACTCTGCTAGTTTGACTCCCACAACTGCCATGAGCTCAGCAGGTGGCCTTGAGTAAGCCACTCCTCTCACGCCCGGCTCCCCAGCTGTAGTGTAGGGATAATAGCAACATTGACTTTGTTCAACTTTCTGTCTGGAAGAGCAGTATAGAAGCGCAGTTGTTGTTGTTATATGTTTATTTTAATTTTGTTTATTTTCACAACTCATTCTTTTTTGCGTATGGACTAAATTTACTAAGTGAGAAAGAAAATAACTTTCTCCCCCCACCCCAAACCCTGAACAACTTTTTGTTCCCGCTATGTTATAAAAACTAGAATGAAAATAAATGTCCCTTTAAAATCTAATATAAGAGAAATACATTTTTACACACCTGGTATTGGGGCTTCTCTGTTTTATGAAGGACTGGCTTTCCTGATACTGCAGGTAGGATTAAATTTAGAATTTGTGGATTGGGGAGGGGTTGGCACTTGATTCCTTACATCAGAGAAACATTTCTTATACCCTAGTATTAAGGGTATGTACAGCTGTGGTGATGCCCAGACACAGACTACGCAGCTATGGGGGCATCACTCTTAGGCAGGAAGAACTGTTCTATCTAGACTGTTCCTAGTTATCAAGAAAAAGGAAAAGAAGTGAAAAATCACATTCACAAGTTATTTATGCTTGTTGCAATTCACATTGACAAGGTCCACACTGTCTACCACTACCCAACATGCAATAATAAAGTTCACAATATGTACAGTTTACAATAATGAAGTTTACAACATGTACAATTTCCAAAGTCCTGAAAGGGACCGCTCATATATTGCAATATCCAAAAGTTCAGTCAAACACAAGGTACAATCCAGGGCGACAAGGCACCATTTGCAGTAAGGCAAAACTTCAAAGTACAATTAAGAGCAGCAAGGCACCATTTGCAGTGAGGCAAAACTCCGTTTGCTAAGGATGGCAACGAGTATGAGCCGGCAATGTCTCTCCGCTCGTTTCAGACCGAATCGTCTTTCCTCAGGCCAAAATGTCTGAAATTAACAATATACAATGATACTGCAAGCCTCGCATCGAGACCTAATAATTATACATACAAATATCCCAGTATTTTACTTACTAAGAAATCCTATGCGGTTGGGTAACCGTTTCACATTGATTGCTCCGTAAATTTTCTGTGTGCGTTCCCAGTTCCTCCCTAACCTTTTAGCTGATCTAGGGGGACACGCCTTAGTTGTTTAAAGTCCCACCGCTAGCATAAGTTTAGTAGCATGGGGGGGGGGAAGGAAACTGGGTCTACCAGGTATGATGAGGAGGAGGGAGAAGGAGAGGAACAAACAAGGAAGTACAGTTCCTAATTTAAAGAAAAGCCGAAAGATCAGCATCATGATTAAGCCCGTGAGGAATCATGGTGTTTAGCCTGAAGATCCATCTAATTTCTGTCTGGAGGAGAAACTTCTGGTGGTATCCTGGCTTAGTTATATTCTCTAGAACCGAAAATTTAAAGGTTCTATTAGAGGGATGCGCTGAATCAAAATGTTGATACAAAGGGGTGTCTTGGTTATGATTTTTTATTCTTGATAAATGTTCCTGTATACGGAGACGTATCGAACGGCTGGTACATCCCACATATAAGAGGCCACAATTACATTGAAGAAGATAGATGACATTCATGGTACTACATGTAGAAAAAGACCTGGAATATAGGGGGCTACCTGTGAGTGGATGTTGAATGTGTTTCAAATCTATACTCAGGCTGCATACACTGCAGTGACCGCAGGGAAAATGTCCAATAGGGAGATCGTTCTTTTCTACCGTTTTAAAATCCGAGTGAACTAGCAAATCACGCAGACTCCTAGTTCGCCGATAGCCTATCTGCGGTAATTTCTCACATCCAGGTAAGTTATTGAGTATGTTCCAATTTTTTCTAATAATACTAGTAATGGCTCCTGACCTAGGAGTGAAATCAATTGCCCAGGTGATCCTGTCCTGACTTTGATTCCGGGGTCTGTAAGTAAGTAAATGGGACCGTGGTGTAGACTCAGCCTTTTTAATAGCCCGACTAACAGTCCAACTTGGGTACCCTCGTGATCTGAAAGCTGCGCCCATACGCAATGTTTCTTGCCAGAAATCTTGTTCTGTTGTAGCGTTCCTTTTAATGCGGAGGAACTGCCCCACCGGTATATTTTTCTTTAAAGTTGGTCTATGGTGGGACGTATACTGTAGGTATGCTGCTCTATCTGTTGGTTTTTTATAGGGTTTAACTCCAAGTGAACGGGCTGAGTGTTTAAATACAACAACATCCAAAAAAGGAAGATGGTCCGGGCTGCTTTGGTACGTGAAGCTGATGTTGGGATCAATCCCATTAATCCAATTAATAAACCCCTCTACCTGGTCACTATGGCGTAGAATACAAAAAATGTCATCAATATATCGCCTAAAACAGACAATCTCCTGATGGAAAGGATTGGCAGAATGGTCATAAATAAACTTCTCCTCTAGGTGTGCCATGTATAACACCGCAATACTTGGAGCTGCTGGGCACCCCATAGCGACTCCCTTTATCTGGTAAAAAAATTGGGAGTCGAACCTGAAGTAATTCTTCTCCATAATCAGATCTAATAAGTCTAGAAGAAAGCTAGTAGGTGGAAATTTCACTGGACGTTGGTCAAATACATTTTGGATCACCATCCGAGCATCCTGATGAGGGATGGACGTGTACAATGACTGGACGTCCATGGTAAGAAGCTGGGCCTCCTCTGGGACATCCATATTTTCGACTAGATGAATAAAGTCAGTGGTGTCTTGAATATAGGACTGTACCTCTTTAACGGCTGGTTGTAATATACGATCGATGTAAATAGCCAACGGTTCCAAGACGGAGTTGCAAGCAGATATTATCGGTCTTCCGGGGGGGGATTGCAAGGATTTATGGATTTTAGGTAAACAGTAGAATACCGGGACCCTTGGGTCCGGGTTTTGCAATGCCCTGTGTAGGGGCTGATCGATAAGATTATTGCCCAGGGCATTGTCGAGTATAATTTTAATTACCCTTGCGATCTCCTGTGTCGGATCATGGTCTATTGGACAATAGAACTCCCGGTCCTCTAGTTGTCTTAGAATTTCATTTCTGTAATCCTTTTTATTTAAGACCACAATCCCTCCCCCCTTGTCGGCTGGCTTAATAATTATATTGGCATCACGCTGCAATTGTCGTATTGCCGTCATTTCTTGATGGGTCATATTGTGCCACGTATGTAGATCCCTCTTCTCTAGCTTTTCAACCTCCCTCAACACCAGTTTCTCAAAGGTGTCGATTTGTATATCAGACACCCTGGGTGTGAAAGTAGATCTGGATTTTAATCCGTCTAAAGGAGGAGCTGCTGAGGCAATGTTACCAAAATGCTTTTTCAATTTTATTTGTCTAAACAGTTTAAAGAGATCTATACGAGTATTTAAACAACTGTATCGTGGAGTTGGTACGAATCCCAGTCCTTTATTAAGTACACCAAGTTCCACATCTGAAAGAGTCCGTGAAGATAAATTAAACACTATATTCTGTTTCTCCCCCGGCGGAAGGACCGTCCCCTCGCCAAAAAAGGACGGCGGGGTTGGGGGGTAGGAACCACACGGTTTCTGAGAGTGCGGCCCCCCTCTTCTCCAGATAGTTCTGTATCCGAAGGGTCTGTAGTATCAAATTCAAGACCCCCGGAAGTGGATGGTGCCCAGGTCACCCTCTTCTTAGGGGCTGACTCTTTCCAATTATAAATATTTCCAGTAGAATAATCCTGCTTATCGCGATGTAGCTTCCTCATTTTCAGATCCTTCAGCCTTGTTTCACAATCCTTGATAAGTCTATTGGTCTCATTTATTCCCTTATTGTACTCCTCTTCAGAGTAATCTAATTTGAGTTGTGTCTTAAGATCCTCAATTCCCTTCTCTATCTCCTCCCTCTCCTGGGCGATGCGCTCAATAAGTAACAGCATTAAATCAAAGGAGCATTTGTTTAGAATAGACGCCCATCTTTTCTTAAAGGGCTCATCTGTTTTATACATGCCGGGGGGCTTATGCATACGGAGCCCCCTCGGAATGATATTCTCCTGACAATATTCAGTAAGTGAAGCGGCATGTAATGTTAACTTGGTGGACTTGGTCAACTGCTCAGTTAATGACTCCCAATCTCGAGTAGAAGCCCCACCCCTGTTGGAGGACAGGGAGGGGATGATGGACAATATTCTCTCACGTTCAGTGAGGGAGAAAGCAAAAGTATCTCTATAGTCTGCCATTATTACCCTCAATAGTTAACCACAAAAGCAAAAGGAGGGATTCCACTTCCAAACTTGTACACAAGAAAAAGGAAAAGAAGTGAAAAATCACATTCACAAGTTATTTATGCTTGTTGCAATTCACATTGACAAGGTCCACACTGTCTACCACTACCCAACATGCAATAATAAAGTTCACAATATGTACAGTTTACAATAATGAAGTTTACAACATGTACAATTTCCAAAGTCCTGAAAGGGACCGCTCATATATTGCAATATCCAAAAGTTCAGTCAAACACAAGGTACAATCCAGGGCGACAAGGCACCATTTGCAGTAAGGCAAAACTTCAAAGTACAATTAAGAGCAGCAAGGCACCATTTGCAGTGAGGCAAAACTCCGTTTGCTAAGGATGGCAACGAGTATGAGCCGGCAATGTCTCTCCGCTCGTTTCAGACCGAATCGTCTTTCCTCAGGCCAAAATGTCTGAAATTAACAATATACAATGATACTGCAAGCCTCGCATCGAGACCTAATAATTATACATACAAATATCCCAGTATTTTACTTACTAAGAAATCCTATGCGGTTGGGTAACCGTTTCACATTGATTGCTCCGTAAATTTTCTGTGTGCGTTCCCAGTTCCTCCCTAACCTTTTAGCTGATCTAGGGGGACACGCCTTAGTTGTTTAAAGTCCCACCGCTAGCATAAGTTTAGTAGCATGGGGGGGGGAAGGAAACTGGGTCTACCAGGTATGATGAGGAGGAGGGAGAAGGAGAGGAACAAACAAGGAAGTACAGTTCCTAATTTAAAGAAAAGCCGAAAGATCAGCATCATGATTAAGCCCGTGAGGAATCATGGTGTTTAGCCTGAAGATCCATCTAATTTCTGTCTGGAGGAGAAACTTCTGGTGGTATCCTGGCTTAGTTATATTCTCTAGAACCGAAAATTTAAAGGTTCTATTAGAGGGATGCGCTGAATCAAAATGTTGATACAAAGGGGTGTCTTGGTTATGATTTTTTATTCTTGATAAATGTTCCTGTATACGGAGACGTATCGAACGGCTGGTACATCCCACATATAAGAGGCCACAATTACATTGAAGAAGATAGATGACATTCATGGTACTACATGTAGAAAAAGACCTGGAATATAGGGGGCTACCTGTGAGTGGATGTTGAATGTGTTTCAAATCTATACTCAGGCTGCATACACTGCAGTGACCGCAGGGAAAATGTCCAATAGGGAGATCGTTCTTTTCTACCGTTTTAAAATCCGAGTGAACTAGCAAATCACGCAGACTCCTAGTTCGCCGATAGCCTATCTGCGGTAATTTCTCACATCCAGGTAAGTTATTGAGTATGTTCCAATTTTTTCTAATAATACTAGTAATGGCTCCTGACCTAGGAGTGAAATCAATTGCCCAGGTGATCCTGTCCTGACTTTGATTCCGGGGTCTGTAAGTAAGTAAATGGGACCGTGGTGTAGACTCAGCCTTTTTAATAGCCCGACTAACAGTCCAACTTGGGTACCCTCGTGATCTGAAAGCTGCGCCCATACGCAATGTTTCTTGCCAGAAATCTTGTTCTGTTGTAGCGTTCCTTTTAATGCGGAGGAACTGCCCCACCGGTATATTTTTCTTTAAAGTTGGTCTATGGTGGGACGTATACTGTAGGTATGCTGCTCTATCTGTTGGTTTTTTATAGGGTTTAACTCCAAGTGAACGGGCTGAGTGTTTAAATACAACAACATCCAAAAAAGGAAGATGGTCCGGGCTGCTTTGGTACGTGAAGCTGATGTTGGGATCAATCCCATTAATCCAATTAATAAACCCCTCTACCTGGTCACTATGGCGTAGAATACAAAAAATGTCATCAATATATCGCCTAAAACAGACAATCTCCTGATGGAAAGGATTGGCAGAATGGTCATAAATAAACTTCTCCTCTAGGTGTGCCATGTATAACACCGCAATACTTGGAGCTGCTGGGCACCCCATAGCGACTCCCTTTATCTGGTAAAAAAATTGGGAGTCGAACCTGAAGTAATTCTTCTCCATAATCAGATCTAATAAGTCTAGAAGAAAGCTAGTAGGTGGAAATTTCACTGGACGTTGGTCAAATACATTTTGGATCACCATCCGAGCATCCTGATGAGGGATGGACGTGTACAATGACTGGACGTCCATGGTAAGAAGCTGGGCCTCCTCTGGGACATCCATATTTTCGACTAGATGAATAAAGTCAGTGGTGTCTTGAATATAGGACTGTACCTCTTTAACGGCTGGTTGTAATATACGATCGATGTAAATAGCCAACGGTTCCAAGACGGAGTTGCAAGCAGATATTATCGGTCTTCCGGGGGGGGATTGCAAGGATTTATGGATTTTAGGTAAACAGTAGAATACCGGGACCCTTGGGTCCGGGTTTTGCAATGCCCTGTGTAGGGGCTGATCGATAAGATTATTGCCCAGGGCATTGTCGAGTATAATTTTAATTACCCTTGCGATCTCCTGTGTCGGATCATGGTCTATTGGACAATAGAACTCCCGGTCCTCTAGTTGTCTTAGAATTTCATTTCTGTAATCCTTTTTATTTAAGACCACAATCCCTCCCCCCTTGTCGGCTGGCTTAATAATTATATTGGCATCACGCTGCAATTGTCGTATTGCCGTCATTTCTTGATGGGTCATATTGTGCCACGTATGTAGATCCCTCTTCTCTAGCTTTTCAACCTCCCTCAACACCAGTTTCTCAAAGGTGTCGATTTGTATATCAGACACCCTGGGTGTGAAAGTAGATCTGGATTTTAATCCGTCTAAAGGAGGAGCTGCTGAGGCAATGTTACCAAAATGCTTTTTCAATTTTATTTGTCTAAACAGTTTAAAGAGATCTATACGAGTATTTAAACAACTGTATCGTGGAGTTGGTACGAATCCCAGTCCTTTATTAAGTACACCAAGTTCCACATCTGAAAGAGTCCGTGAAGATAAATTAAACACTATATTCTGTTTCTCCCCCGGCGGAAGGACCGTCCCCTCGCCAAAAAAGGACGGCGGGGTTGGGGGGTAGGAACCACACGGTTTCTGAGAGTGCGGCCCCCCTCTTCTCCAGATAGTTCTGTATCCGAAGGGTCTGTAGTATCAAATTCAAGACCCCCGGAAGTGGATGGTGCCCAGGTCACCCTCTTCTTAGGGGCTGACTCTTTCCAATTATAAATATTTCCAGTAGAATAATCCTGCTTATCGCGATGTAGCTTCCTCATTTTCAGATCCTTCAGCCTTGTTTCACAATCCTTGATAAGTCTATTGGTCTCATTTATTCCCTTATTGTACTCCTCTTCAGAGTAATCTAATTTGAGTTGTGTCTTAAGATCCTCAATTCCCTTCTCTATCTCCTCCCTCTCCTGGGCGATGCGCTCAATAAGTAACAGCATTAAATCAAAGGAGCATTTGTTTAGAATAGACGCCCATCTTTTCTTAAAGGGCTCATCTGTTTTATACATGCCGGGGGGCTTATGCATACGGAGCCCCCTCGGAATGATATTCTCCTGACAATATTCAGTAAGTGAAGCGGCATGTAATGTTAACTTGGTGGACTTGGTCAACTGCTCAGTTAATGACTCCCAATCTCGAGTAGAAGCCCCACCCCTGTTGGAGGACAGGGAGGGGATGATGGACAATATTCTCTCACGTTCAGTGAGGGAGAAAGCAAAAGTATCTCTATAGTCTGCCATTATTACCCTCAATAGTGAATTGCAACAAGCATAAATAACTTGTGAATGTGATTTTTCACTTCTTTTCCTTTTTCTTGTGTACAAGTTTGGAAGTGGAATCCCTCCTTTTGCTTTTGTGGTTAACTATTGAGGGTAATAATGGCAGACTATAGAGATACTTTTGCTTTCTCCCTCACTGAACGTGAGAGAATATTGTCCATCATCCCCTCCCTGTCCTCCAACAGGGGTGGGGCTTCTACTCGAGATTGGGAGTCATTAACTGAGCAGTTGACCAAGTCCACCAAGTTAACATTACATGCCGCTTCACTTACTGAATATTGTCAGGAGAATATCATTCCGAGGGGGCTCCGTATGCATAAGCCCCCCGGCATGTATAAAACAGATGAGCCCTTTAAGAAAAGATGGGCGTCTATTCTAAACAAATGCTCCTTTGATTTAATGCTGTTACTTATTGAGCGCATCGCCCAGGAGAGGGAGGAGATAGAGAAGGGAATTGAGGATCTTAAGACACAACTCAAATTAGATTACTCTGAAGAGGAGTACAATAAGGGAATAAATGAGACCAATAGACTTATCAAGGATTGTGAAACAAGGCTGAAGGATCTGAAAATGAGGAAGCTACATCGCGATAAGCAGGATTATTCTACTGGAAATATTTATAATTGGAAAGAGTCAGCCCCTAAGAAGAGGGTGACCTGGGCACCATCCACTTCCGGGGGTCTTGAATTTGATACTACAGACCCTTCGGATACAGAACTATCTGGAGAAGAGGGGGGCCGCACTCTCAGAAACCGTGTGGTTCCTACCCCCCAACCCCGCCGTCCTTTTTTGGCGAGGGGACGGTCCTTCCGCCGGGGGAGAAACAGAATATAGTGTTTAATTTATCTTCACGGACTCTTTCAGATGTGGAACTTGGTGTACTTAATAAAGGACTGGGATTCGTACCAACTCCACGATACAGTTGTTTAAATACTCGTATAGATCTCTTTAAACTGTTTAGACAAATAAAATTGAAAAAGCATTTTGGTAACATTGCCTCAGCAGCTCCTCCTTTAGACGGATTAAAATCCAGATCTACTTTCACACCCAGGGTGTCTGATATACAAATCGACACCTTTGAGAAACTGGTGTTGAGGGAGGTTGAAAAGCTAGAGAAGAGGGATCTACATACGTGGCACAATATGACCCATCAAGAAATGACGGCAATACGACAATTGCAGCGTGATGCCAATATAATTATTAAGCCAGCCGACAAGGGGGGAGGGATTGTGGTCTTAAATAAAAAGGATTACAGAAATGAAATTCTAAGACAACTAGAGGACCGGGAGTTCTATTGTCCAATAGACCATGATCCGACACAGGAGATCGCAAGGGTAATTAAAATTATACTCGACAATGCCCTGGGCAATAATCTTATCGATCAGCCCCTACACAGGGCATTGCAAAACCCGGACCCAAGGGTCCCGGTATTCTACTGTTTACCTAAAATCCATAAATCCTTGCAATCCCCCCCCGGAAGACCGATAATATCTGCTTGCAACTCCGTCTTGGAACCGTTGGCTATTTACATCGATCGTATATTACAACCAGCCGTTAAAGAGGTACAGTCCTATATTCAAGACACCACTGACTTTATTCATCTAGTCGAAAATATGGATGTCCCAGAGGAGGCCCAGCTTCTTACCATGGACGTCCAGTCATTGTACACGTCCATCCCTCATCAGGATGCTCGGATGGTGATCCAAAATGTATTTGACCAACGTCCAGTGAAATTTCCACCTACTAGCTTTCTTCTAGACTTATTAGATCTGATTATGGAGAAGAATTACTTCAGGTTCGACTCCCAATTTTTTTACCAGATAAAGGGAGTCGCTATGGGGTGCCCAGCAGCTCCAAGTATTGCGGTGTTATACATGGCACACCTAGAGGAGAAGTTTATTTATGACCATTCTGCCAATCCTTTCCATCAGGAGATTGTCTGTTTTAGGCGATATATTGATGACATTTTTTGTATTCTACGCCATAGTGACCAGGTAGAGGGGTTTATTAATTGGATTAATGGGATTGATCCCAACATCAGCTTCACGTACCAAAGCAGCCCGGACCATCTTCCTTTTTTGGATGTTGTTGTATTTAAACACTCAGCCCGTTCACTTGGAGTTAAACCCTATAAAAAACCAACAGATAGAGCAGCATACCTACAGTATACGTCCCACCATAGACCAACTTTAAAGAAAAATATACCGGTGGGGCAGTTCCTCCGCATTAAAAGGAACGCTACAACAGAACAAGATTTCTGGCAAGAAACATTGCGTATGGGCGCAGCTTTCAGATCACGAGGGTACCCAAGTTGGACTGTTAGTCGGGCTATTAAAAAGGCTGAGTCTACACCACGGTCCCATTTACTTACTTACAGACCCCGGAATCAAAGTCAGGACAGGATCACCTGGGCAATTGATTTCACTCCTAGGTCAGGAGCCATTACTAGTATTATTAGAAAAAATTGGAACATACTCAATAACTTACCTGGATGTGAGAAATTACCGCAGATAGGCTATCGGCGAACTAGGAGTCTGCGTGATTTGCTAGTTCACTCGGATTTTAAAACGGTAGAAAAGAACGATCTCCCTATTGGACATTTTCCCTGCGGTCACTGCAGTGTATGCAGCCTGAGTATAGATTTGAAACACATTCAACATCCACTCACAGGTAGCCCCCTATATTCCAGGTCTTTTTCTACATGTAGTACCATGAATGTCATCTATCTTCTTCAATGTAATTGTGGCCTCTTATATGTGGGATGTACCAGCCGTTCGATACGTCTCCGTATACAGGAACATTTATCAAGAATAAAAAATCATAACCAAGACACCCCTTTGTATCAACATTTTGATTCAGCGCATCCCTCTAATAGAACCTTTAAATTTTCGGTTCTAGAGAATATAACTAAGCCAGGATACCACCAGAAGTTTCTCCTCCAGACAGAAATTAGATGGATCTTCAGGCTAAACACCATGATTCCTCACGGGCTTAATCATGATGCTGATCTTTCGGCTTTTCTTTAAATTAGGAACTGTACTTCCTTGTTTGTTCCTCTCCTTCTCCCTCCTCCTCATCATACCTGGTAGACCCAGTTTCCTTCCCCCCCCCATGCTACTAAACTTATGCTAGCGGTGGGACTTTAAACAACTAAGGCGTGTCCCCCTAGATCAGCTAAAAGGTTAGGGAGGAACTGGGAACGCACACAGAAAATTTACGGAGCAATCAATGTGAAACGGTTACCCAACCGCATAGGATTTCTTAGTAAGTAAAATACTGGGATATTTGTATGTATAATTATTAGGTCTCGATGCGAGGCTTGCAGTATCATTGTATATTGTTAATTTCAGACATTTTGGCCTGAGGAAAGACGATTCGGTCTGAAACGAGCGGAGAGACATTGCCGGCTCATACTCGTTGCCATCCTTAGCAAACGGAGTTTTGCCTCACTGCAAATGGTGCCTTGCTGCTCTTAATTGTACTTTGAAGTTTTGCCTTACTGCAAATGGTGCCTTGTCGCCCTGGATTGTACCTTGTGTTTGACTGAACTTTTGGATATTGCAATATATGAGCGGTCCCTTTCAGGACTTTGGAAATTGTACATGTTGTAAACTTCATTATTGTAAACTGTACATATTGTGAACTTTATTATTGCATGTTGGGTAGTGGTAGACAGTGTGGACCTTGTCAATGTGAATTGCAACAAGCATAAATAACTTGTGAATGTGATTTTTCACTTCTTTTCCTTTTTCTTGTGTACAAGTTTGGAAGTGGAATCCCTCCTTTTGCTTTTGTGGTTAACTATTGAGGGTAATAATGGCAGACTATAGAGATACTTTTGCTTTCTCCCTCACTGAACGTGAGAGAATATTGTCCATCATCCCCTCCCTGTCCTCCAACAGGGGTGGGGCTTCTACTCGAGATTGGGAGTCATTAACTGAGCAGTTGACCAAGTCCACCAAGTTAACATTACATGCCGCTTCACTTACTGAATATTGTCAGGAGAATATCATTCCGAGGGGGCTCCGTATGCATAAGCCCCCCGGCATGTATAAAACAGATGAGCCCTTTAAGAAAAGATGGGCGTCTATTCTAAACAAATGCTCCTTTGATTTAATGCTGTTACTTATTGAGCGCATCGCCCAGGAGAGGGAGGAGATAGAGAAGGGAATTGAGGATCTTAAGACACAACTCAAATTAGATTACTCTGAAGAGGAGTACAATAAGGGAATAAATGAGACCAATAGACTTATCAAGGATTGTGAAACAAGGCTGAAGGATCTGAAAATGAGGAAGCTACATCGCGATAAGCAGGATTATTCTACTGGAAATATTTATAATTGGAAAGAGTCAGCCCCTAAGAAGAGGGTGACCTGGGCACCATCCACTTCCGGGGGTCTTGAATTTGATACTACAGACCCTTCGGATACAGAACTATCTGGAGAAGAGGGGGGCCGCACTCTCAGAAACCGTGTGGTTCCTACCCCCCAACCCCGCCGTCCTTTTTTGGCGAGGGGACGGTCCTTCCGCCGGGGGAGAAACAGAATATAGTGTTTAATTTATCTTCACGGACTCTTTCAGATGTGGAACTTGGTGTACTTAATAAAGGACTGGGATTCGTACCAACTCCACGATACAGTTGTTTAAATACTCGTATAGATCTCTTTAAACTGTTTAGACAAATAAAATTGAAAAAGCATTTTGGTAACATTGCCTCAGCAGCTCCTCCTTTAGACGGATTAAAATCCAGATCTACTTTCACACCCAGGGTGTCTGATATACAAATCGACACCTTTGAGAAACTGGTGTTGAGGGAGGTTGAAAAGCTAGAGAAGAGGGATCTACATACGTGGCACAATATGACCCATCAAGAAATGACGGCAATACGACAATTGCAGCGTGATGCCAATATAATTATTAAGCCAGCCGACAAGGGGGGAGGGATTGTGGTCTTAAATAAAAAGGATTACAGAAATGAAATTCTAAGACAACTAGAGGACCGGGAGTTCTATTGTCCAATAGACCATGATCCGACACAGGAGATCGCAAGGGTAATTAAAATTATACTCGACAATGCCCTGGGCAATAATCTTATCGATCAGCCCCTACACAGGGCATTGCAAAACCCGGACCCAAGGGTCCCGGTATTCTACTGTTTACCTAAAATCCATAAATCCTTGCAATCCCCCCCCGGAAGACCGATAATATCTGCTTGCAACTCCGTCTTGGAACCGTTGGCTATTTACATCGATCGTATATTACAACCAGCCGTTAAAGAGGTACAGTCCTATATTCAAGACACCACTGACTTTATTCATCTAGTCGAAAATATGGATGTCCCAGAGGAGGCCCAGCTTCTTACCATGGACGTCCAGTCATTGTACACGTCCATCCCTCATCAGGATGCTCGGATGGTGATCCAAAATGTATTTGACCAACGTCCAGTGAAATTTCCACCTACTAGCTTTCTTCTAGACTTATTAGATCTGATTATGGAGAAGAATTACTTCAGGTTCGACTCCCAATTTTTTTACCAGATAAAGGGAGTCGCTATGGGGTGCCCAGCAGCTCCAAGTATTGCGGTGTTATACATGGCACACCTAGAGGAGAAGTTTATTTATGACCATTCTGCCAATCCTTTCCATCAGGAGATTGTCTGTTTTAGGCGATATATTGATGACATTTTTTGTATTCTACGCCATAGTGACCAGGTAGAGGGGTTTATTAATTGGATTAATGGGATTGATCCCAACATCAGCTTCACGTACCAAAGCAGCCCGGACCATCTTCCTTTTTTGGATGTTGTTGTATTTAAACACTCAGCCCGTTCACTTGGAGTTAAACCCTATAAAAAACCAACAGATAGAGCAGCATACCTACAGTATACGTCCCACCATAGACCAACTTTAAAGAAAAATATACCGGTGGGGCAGTTCCTCCGCATTAAAAGGAACGCTACAACAGAACAAGATTTCTGGCAAGAAACATTGCGTATGGGCGCAGCTTTCAGATCACGAGGGTACCCAAGTTGGACTGTTAGTCGGGCTATTAAAAAGGCTGAGTCTACACCACGGTCCCATTTACTTACTTACAGACCCCGGAATCAAAGTCAGGACAGGATCACCTGGGCAATTGATTTCACTCCTAGGTCAGGAGCCATTACTAGTATTATTAGAAAAAATTGGAACATACTCAATAACTTACCTGGATGTGAGAAATTACCGCAGATAGGCTATCGGCGAACTAGGAGTCTGCGTGATTTGCTAGTTCACTCGGATTTTAAAACGGTAGAAAAGAACGATCTCCCTATTGGACATTTTCCCTGCGGTCACTGCAGTGTATGCAGCCTGAGTATAGATTTGAAACACATTCAACATCCACTCACAGGTAGCCCCCTATATTCCAGGTCTTTTTCTACATGTAGTACCATGAATGTCATCTATCTTCTTCAATGTAATTGTGGCCTCTTATATGTGGGATGTACCAGCCGTTCGATACGTCTCCGTATACAGGAACATTTATCAAGAATAAAAAATCATAACCAAGACACCCCTTTGTATCAACATTTTGATTCAGCGCATCCCTCTAATAGAACCTTTAAATTTTCGGTTCTAGAGAATATAACTAAGCCAGGATACCACCAGAAGTTTCTCCTCCAGACAGAAATTAGATGGATCTTCAGGCTAAACACCATGATTCCTCACGGGCTTAATCATGATGCTGATCTTTCGGCTTTTCTTTAAATTAGGAACTGTACTTCCTTGTTTGTTCCTCTCCTTCTCCCTCCTCCTCATCATACCTGGTAGACCCAGTTTCCTTCCCCCCCCCATGCTACTAAACTTATGCTAGCGGTGGGACTTTAAACAACTAAGGCGTGTCCCCCTAGATCAGCTAAAAGGTTAGGGAGGAACTGGGAACGCACACAGAAAATTTACGGAGCAATCAATGTGAAACGGTTACCCAACCGCATAGGATTTCTTAGTAAGTAAAATACTGGGATATTTGTATGTATAATTATTAGGTCTCGATGCGAGGCTTGCAGTATCATTGTATATTGTTAATTTCAGACATTTTGGCCTGAGGAAAGACGATTCGGTCTGAAACGAGCGGAGAGACATTGCCGGCTCATACTCGTTGCCATCCTTAGCAAACGGAGTTTTGCCTCACTGCAAATGGTGCCTTGCTGCTCTTAATTGTACTTTGAAGTTTTGCCTTACTGCAAATGGTGCCTTGTCGCCCTGGATTGTACCTTGTGTTTGACTGAACTTTTGGATATTGCAATATATGAGCGGTCCCTTTCAGGACTTTGGAAATTGTACATGTTGTAAACTTCATTATTGTAAACTGTACATATTGTGAACTTTATTATTGCATGTTGGGTAGTGGTAGACAGTGTGGACCTTGTCAATGTGAATTGCAACAAGCATAAATAACTTGTGAATGTGATTTTTCACTTCTTTTCCTTTTTCTTGTGTACAAGTTTGGAAGTGGAATCCCTCCTTTTGCTTTTGTGTTCCTAGTTATCACCTGATAACTCTGTTAAAGCCGCGGTGCTATAGAGTGACAAGTCGGTCAGTTTTCTTTAATGCGATTTATTCTTGTCTTGCCTATTGTAAGCCTTGTTCTGTAATACATCAATTTTATGCGGTGTCATGGTGGTGTGAGGCTAGTACTCAGGGAGGTGGGGGTGGGAAAGGAGTATTGAACAATATAATGTTTTGTTTTGTCCAGTTCTTCTTCTAATACCACTAAAGCAATCTAAGAAGCATTTAGGATATTTGAAGAACTAATCCTGCCTCACATGAGCCTGTGTGTCAACGTGTTCTTTGCAGCAACCTATGCTTGTCTGTATCTTCCTTTTGGGAGGTTAAATTGATCACAGTTCTTGCAAGGGCTTTTTTTGTGGCTTTACTATTGAGGAGTGAACTGCTAGGCACATTGAGGGCTGTATTTCCTTCTCTGTCTTTTAGGAGAGCTTGTAAGCTAGTGCTAATTTGGAAGACTTTCTGTGGATTCTTGGATTTGTTGTAGGTTAAAGATCACCAGACTTTTCTTTAATGAGAGCTACTTCTATCCCATGATACCCCTTTTCTGTCCAACTTGTTACCAAGTTTTGATTTGTCCTAGAAACAGAACATCAACTAGAAGGTGCACCAGGAATGAAGCTATCAGCCAAGCAGCAGAGAGGGGGAAAAAATCTCACAAAATAAAAGCTTTTAAAAAGCCTACAATGTATTTTTTCTAGGTATGCATGAGCTAACTATGTATGACCCCTGTTGTAGATTCTGCTGATATTTTAGAATAATGGATATGATTTTGCAGGAATATTAATCTTAGATCTTATTTTTTTAAATGCATTTTGTAATCCATTTTAAGTTTCAGAAAGGACAGTATATAAATAACAAATAAATATTATATAGAACCCTCTTGAGCCTCAATGGAAAAGCTTTCTCTATAATATTTTAATAATAATAATATATTTACCCAAGATAATATAACTCTTTCCCAGGATATCAATATTATCATTGGTTGGGCAACTTTATATGTGGGTTTTATTTTTCTTTCTTTTCAGCCTTGCAATTGGAAGTGCAAAATGCTAACATAGAAAACTTAGTTATAGATAACTTTATGCTACTTTTACTGCCAAGTGCTCATAATATAATTTGGAGAAGTCCTTAACGTTTAGTAGAGAAATAATTGCAGGACTATTGTTGGACTTAGGCTGAGGCAAATATTAAACTGAGGACATGTTTGAGAAAGGGGAAAAGGTAATTATATGGCTTTTTCACTAAGTGTGTGTTCTGGAGAGATCATCTTAACTAGAAGTCTTGTCATCCTGCCCACGTCTCACGTGAGGCACTGTGGTGCACAACGAAGCAAGACCTTTATTTGGAAAAAAATACATGACGTCTTTACCTAGTCCTATTTTTAAACAGTCTACACCTACAGTGTATGTTGTCACAGCTTGGGGTGGGGAAAGCATAATGCAGGATGTAAGTGCAGGGTGCAGAGGCTTCCGTTTTAAGGGGCAATGTCAGTAGTTTCACGGTTCATTTCACCGAGCAAACTTCAGAGTGAGCTGGTATGCTATTGCAATTGTAGACTAAACAATGAGTCAGTAAACTCTTGGTTATTTAACTCACTTGGGTGACTTTTGGTAAGTCAGTATATCTTCAATTTTAAGCTGTTATTTGTAAAATATAATAATAACATTTGATTTATATACCGCCTTTCAGGACAACTTAATGCCACACTCAGAGTGGTTTACAAAGTGTGTTTACAAAGTATTATCCTCACGACAATCACCCTGTGAGGTGGGTGGCGCTGAGAGAGCTCTGGAAGAGCTATGAATGACCCAAGGTCACCCAGCTGGCTTCAAGTGGAGGAGTGGGGAATCAAACCCAGCTCTCCAGATTAGAGTCCCGCGCTCTTAACCACTACACCAAACTGGCTCTATTATAGTGCTGATTTTAAAAACAAAAATTGCAAAAGCCCTGGTGGCCTGGGTGGTGGATGGGTGGCCACTTCCAGCATCAGGAACGTACCTGGTTTTGTAGTAGCTGTTGCTCTAGGGTCGATCCCCAAAGAGGTTGGTTTGCTTATCTAATAATTACCTATCTAATCTAATAATTTAAAAAGTCTAATAACAAATTACCTATCTAATAAAATCTAATAAAACCACATTCTATTAATCACTTTCGATCCTCTGTGCTTCAGAGCTTGGTGTAGTTAGATAGTATAGCACTATTATTTTATATATACGTGTGCGCACACACATGCATAAAGGTTGTGCATTGTACACTGGTTGCTGCTTGTTTCCCCCCTTTCCATCTACATGTTTTAGACTGGAAGGCTTTCACCTCTAAAATAGTTGGTGGCAATTCTGTGCACAGTTTCTTATTAGAGAAGCTGAGCTGAGTGCTGCATAGAGGTTGATTACCTACCACTTCGTTTGACTGTAGCCTGGAAAATTCTAGGTCTGAAGTGTACAGCAGTGGGCAGGGATTGTGAGACAAACACAGCCCTGTCCCTCTGCTGGAGAGGGGAAGGTAGAAAGAGGAGGTTTCTGCTCACTTTGCACTGTGCAAGGACTGCCCCATTTTGGGGGTCCCAGTTAGAGGGAACCACCCCCAAGGTGGCCTTAATGGCCAATTTGGCCCTGGCAGTGGCAGGGGAGATGAGTGGAGAGCTAGCTGTGCCATGTTGGTTGCATGGTGGTCTCCCTTTTACCATAAAGCATCAGTAGTATTTGAACGCATATTGAGGCAGCCAAGCAGTCAACCTTAGCAGCAGTGTTCTATCATTTAGGGTCTGCTCTTTTCAGTCTTCAGGAGGCAACTGATACTTGCTGCCAGTGGCTAAGGAATTGGCACAGTTGCCGGACTGTTATCTCTATGAAGCAATTTTAGATAAACTCTTTTGTTAATAAAACTGTCATTAACAGCCTTCCTTGGAGGGCAGCTGCTCCCAGTCAGTCATATTCAATCCTTGTTATTTACTCAGAATAATTGTTTAATTTTTAGAAATCTGATTATTTACAAGGTTCTATACTCTAATGAATGTGAGAACTTCAGAACCTGGAAACTAAAATCAAGTTTTCACAGCTTTGTGGGTAGGACTGACATTTTTGGAGGATCAGATTTCGTTACTGTCAGCTGTAAAGCCGCTGATTTGTAGGCCTTGTGAGGTAGGTCTTTTTCCGGTGGCAACATTTCTTGTGATTTATGATGAACAACCAACTCTGATAAGAGCCAAGGCATGACTTACAAAGCATGTTTTCAGTCCAGCTGCACTCCCAAAGGTTCCCTTGTTCAGAGACGAAGATGTAAGTTGAGCATTTACTTTCCACATAATGCTAAAGGGAACAGAGACATCTTTGTGCAGGGACAAATCTCCCTAGAACCCAAAGTGAAAGTTATTACTTGTTTCTGTTTTCCTTCCAATGTATTGCTGCTGTTTTGCTCAGATTTTAAGGATCTAGATTTTAGTGTTGCCTCCCCCTTAAAAATAATAAAAAAATACTATGCATCTAAACAAATTTCCTTTCATGTCATGTTTGTAGCTAAGACAGAAGCAAAAAGAAATTTACACTGTTTGGAGGGTGAAGAAAAACTCTGCTTTTAGATTCATACACACATGCATTGGCAGCAGAGGGTAGAGAATATATAGCATTGTGGTGCTCTCCTTGCAAATCCATTTCTGTTAGGTTGCCTTGGACCCTGGGGAGAGGGTGAAAATGCGAACGTCTCTTGTTTTGAGAAGTAAATCACTTATTCCCTCTCTCTGCACACTAGATTACAGGTATTTTAGATGATTATACTGGATTATGGTGTCTGTAATATAGTTGCATATATATATATATGAAAACTAGCTTGATACCCATGCTTTGCTACGGTATTTAACTACTTTAAATCCAGTTATAATACTTATGAGTATGTAACATTTTTTGGTTTGTGTGTGTGTGTTTTTTTTTTTAGTTGACAAACTTTTCAGGGAAGACTAGAAGGTGCATTTTACCTCAGGACACATTCAATGACTCCCAATAGCAACTGCTTACTGTTTAGAATGTGGGGGTTAAGGACCAATCAGGCCACATACGAAATGACCTGTGTTCCAACGGCAGGGGGGGGGATGAGGTGTGGAATGTTGTGAGCCCAATCAGCCCGTATATGCAAAATGACCTTGAAAGGCTGGTCCAATCAGGGAAGAGTGGCCTAGCTGGTAGTGGGCGGGGGTGCAAGCAGGCAGCAGCCTGCCAGTCACACAGGGAAGCTGTATTCCTTTGGGAAAACACATTTTAGTCCTTTTTATTCCTGTAGTGGGCGAATTTCTTAAAATCCCTTCTTAGTGGGTGTTTACATCATGAAAGGAATGTTTTCCCCAAATTTCATGTTTCTAGGTCCAGGGGTTTGGACTGGGCATTGATGAGTCAGTCAGGACACTTGTCTTTTTATATAGATATAGATATAGATGTAGTTGATGTCGTAAAGTAGCAGTGCCACTGGTCTGAAAAGAAAGCACATCTGCAACATTCAGTTTTGCAAAATGTTTGAAATTTGGATGCCCTTTTAAGAAAACAAACAACCCCCCCTAAATCTGAATTTGTATCTGGGTGGGGGGAATACCTAGTGCTGATTACAGATGTACACAGTTGTTTACAATTGCCAAAAACTGCTAAGTTTCAGAAAGTGTATTCAACATTGTCTATGGCAGTGGCCTTTTCCAGGAGCCCAGCAAGTGTTTTTTAGAAAATAGGTGGGGCCAGGTGAGGCTTTTGCCCAGCAGGACTTCTGATTGCTCATTGGAGATTTGATTGGCTTTGCAGATTTTTAAAAGCATTGTTTCAGCAGCACTGCCACCACAGCGCAACTATCTTCATTGTGTGACTGAAGCTGAACTCTGGCCATCATTTTGTCACTGGTATTGCCTACTGAGGGAGCCATTTTCTGACAGCCATTTTGTGGTTGAGCCCATCACACTGAGAATTCCAAAGGTGCCCACAGGCTCAAAAAGGTTGGGGATCCCTGGTCTATAATTAAATATTTCTCCTGGTAAATCTTGAATTCTAACTCATTTGAGGAAATTTTAATAGTTTTTTTTTTAAATGGTGATCCTTTGATTGCCAGTGAAGCTGTGTCAGTGCAGATGAAGGACTTGTGTAGCAGAGGTCCTCCATCAACAGTGGATAGTTTATTTTCAGTTTATGTAGGCCGGAGAGTGTACATAATGAGAACAAGGTAGGGTTGCTAGCCACCCTATATTTAAAGCAGAGGATGTGGTCACTAGGGAGGCACTGGGGGACCTGATCTGTATTTCTTAAGCATGTGCTCCAGATACCCGATGATGTTACTGCCAGCTGAAAGCCGGAAGCTATATGGTCTCAGCAAGGCCAAAACTGGCCCCAAATAAAGCTTGGAGCCGATTTTGGCTCTGCTGAGACTCTGTAACTTCTGGTTTTCAACTGGAAGTACGTTATTGGGGCATCCAGAATTCATGTGTGCCATTTCAGTGCATACTTTGGTGGCTCCTGTCCTACCTCCCCACTCCTTTCCCCCCCTTCCAGCCAGTTGACTGGGCAGGGGTGAAAGATGGGGACGAGAGATTCCTCTGTTCCCAGCAGGGGGGCTGACAAACCTAGAACAAGGTGTGATCTGTGGATGATGAGAAATCCATGGAAGGAGTAGTTTAAAGGAGCCCGTAGTGAGCTGTCTACCAGATTCATTAATGGAGAAAAATGATCCCATCAAACGGGAAGACCTGGAAAATATGAAGAACCCTAGTCTTGTCTGAAAAAGATGCACTCTTTGGTAGCTTGGTATAATTTTTCCTTGGGTGTCTTGACTGTGCCATGCAATAAGTTTCCAAACTGTTGCCCTACAAAGGCTAACCGATTCAGCTATTAACACTTTGACTTAACCCCCCCCCCCCCCCGGATTTTCAGTGAATGTAAATGATACTTGGGCCGTTCCCACACAGCCTACCTGAACCTGGAACGCTGCGCAGCATGCAACATTGCGCAAAACTCACGAGAGAAAACACGATCTTCCGCGTTTTTTTCGGCATGCTGCGCAGCGTTCCCGATTCAGGTAAGCCGTGTGGGAATGGCCTTGGTTTGTGTTCTCTATATGATTTTTGGTGCTTTCTTTTTTCCTTTCTTAAGAGTCCAATATAGAACTCTTCAGATTTTTATTCTGAGGTGACGAAGTTTTCCTCAGGGTTAACAGTGCAGTCCTAAGCAGTTACATCCTTCTAAGTTCATTGCCAATATTTATTTATTTATTAAAACATCTTTACCCCACCTTTCCTCATGGTTCAAGGCAGCTTGCAATATTAGGCTTAGAAGGATATGTTTAGGATTACACCACAAGGTAGGACAGGAAAGAGTGTAGGACAGGAAAAAGTATAGCAAGGTTTGGGGGTAGGCAAAGTTGATTAACTGTCTTCAGAAAGGTGCAGAATTGATGAGAGTGTGAAGGAGGGGGAGATTTGGCCTGCTAGTGGCATACATCTTGAAGCTACCTTGAATTCATATGTGCCATGTAGCTAGTCTCTGCCTGATGGCTGCATTTAGCTTCACCACAGATTGGCTCCTGAGTCTTGGATATGGGACTGAGAGTCTGCCTTCTTTGTGTTGTGTGGATGGCAACAGCTTAAAGAAAACAAACTTAGACCCGCTGCTGCTGAATTAAACACCACTGTGCCAACATTCTTTTGGTACTTGGTCAGTTTCACAGAGATGCATGAATTATGTGAGGCAGCAAGAAAGGTATGTTCCATTAGAGTGCCTGAAGTATGAGGCAGTGCTACAGCAGTTAAAGTTGTCTGTGTCGAAGATGCCTCTGTTAGGATTGGTCACAGCTGGAGAGCTGGCCAGAAAGACAGCTGGTACATCAGAATAGACAGCTTGTCTAACATGGCAAGCCTCCATTGAAAAATATATACCGAACTGAAGGGCGTGCGCATCTTTGCCACTGCCTATAATTAGCCTAGTTTGTGTTGCCACTTGGGCGAACATGGTAAATGCTATGATACTGGTGGCAGACACATGGATATTTGTGAAGTAATATCCTTATTTTTGGAGTTGTTTACTGCAAATGTAAGGTGCGTTACAGCAGCCCTTAAAAATTTTTTAAATGGCTTTTAGATATTGGGGAAGGGGTGAAGAATATCTTGTTTCTGGGCCTTTCACATTCTTATATTCTCAGGATTCTGATAAGCCATTAGATATGAGTTTAATGGATATTCCCAGAATGTCGTTACCCTGTCCCCCACGCCCAGTCTCGGTGGCTCTGGATAGAGTTATCTGACAGCCCCATCCAGTGGGCTGTGGAGGTGGCTGGCTGTGGATACAACAGCAACACCATTGGTCTGTTCCCTGTGGACATTCTGCAGGAGGAAATAACACCAACCCTAGGGGAAGGGCACTTGTGTGGCAGCAGTGCCCCCTGCAGCAAGAATCTGGCCAGCAGCAAAAGTGCTGCTCGCATGCAGCCAACCCTGCTCGATGCCACATACCCCCTTCCCCTAGAAAAGTTTTTTAAAAATTAAAAAAGAAGCCAGGCCTGAACCCTTGGCCTTTACACCCAAGGCTGGCATCCTAACTCTGGGCCAAGAAGGCAAAATGCAAGGACGCGTGCCATCAAGGCACCCTGTGGAAGCTCTGATGCCACTACCAGCCACATGGGGCCAGGCAGAGGACATTGCAAAGACAGGCATGGCTTGATAGAAAGGCACTGGGGTAGCGTGGCTAGAGCCCCTGGTTTGATCCCCATGTGGGAAGAGGCTAGTGATAGGCAAATGCTTTGGAGCTGAAGTCTGGCCATTCGAACAGGGGAAAGAGGAGATCCATGGTCTTGGCAGGGATATCCCCTTACAGCCCCTCCATGCCACACCCATTGCAGCAGCAGCCCATCCACCCTCGGACCCTTATGCTTCCTTGCCTCCAACCTGCATGGCTTACCTAATGCCAGCAGTGTTGTCGGGGAGTCTGGGACACAGACAAGGCCTCCCACCCAGTGCCAGAGTAGCCACACATCTCCATGAACCACCCATCAACCCGTTCACCATGTGAGCTGCACACAACAGCCAGCAGACTGTGTGTATGGGAGAGGAGGGGGGACCAATATGTGTAGTCATTCTTCAAGGTGCCACTGGACCTGAGTTATACTTTGTAGCTGAACAGATCAGAAGTCCTGTGGTACCATAAAGACTAACAACGGTGATCCCAGCATGAGTTTCTCTGAATGAGAGCCCATCCCCTCTGACCTGTAAAGGGGAGACCAATCTAGGAAGTCCTAAGGGGAAGTCATGGCTGGGAGCATGGAGCAAATCTTATCCGCTGAAAAACAGACAAGGACCAGAGTTGGACCACATTCCAAACTTTATTGAACAGCGAATCGTGATGAAGTCTGATGAATGGGGTTGTCAACTCATTCTGTCCAGTATAGCTACTGTGCCTTCACGAGCTGCTCACGGCAGGGAGACAGACTGAGCTGCACTGTCACAGCATGCTTGTGAGAGGGGCCAGCTTGCCAGACGGATGGCTGCCCAAGGCAGGAGGCTTCTAAAGCTGGCAGACTGGCAAGGACTGCACCAGTCATCTTCCAAGGTTGCCTCCCTGTTGAGTCACCACTTGCATGGAAGCCACCTACAGTGATGACAGTCAGCATGGAAGCTGAACCCACATTAGCCATGCCTGCTGGGTCCTGGCAAGGTCTGCCGTTCCACCCCCATGGGGAGCTTCACTTACTGATCCTGCGAGGAAGTGCTTTGCAACTGCAACAGCTCCATCTGCTGCTGCTGCATAGAGCTCCAGTCCTGCAAGGCAATGGGTGCCATAGTTGCTTGGCCAGTAGTTCCACAGAGCACGGTTGGGGAGCTGCCAGTCACCCCAAACCACAGTTGTGCCCTGTCCTCTCCTGGGGGGGGGAAGGGGTGCATGGTGAGGAATGTGCTGGCAACCCAGAACGTGCCAGCCAGCCTGCCAGCAGTCCTGCCCTCCTAACTGCTCATCTGGGTATGTTTTCCTGGGAGTATGGCCCACTGCATGATATGGGGTATACCGCTGGGTGAGCCTGGCTTGGGACCCATTGCTAGCCTCAAGTGCAAGTGCCTGCATTTTTATGGTGGCTCCTGGGGTGCATGGGAGAGGCGAGGTGGACTCCATTCCTAGGACTTCTGGACTCCTGCTCCTGCTCACCTATCAGTGCATGGTTGGGCCTCCAAAGACAGTTGTTAAATGAGACACACATTAACTGTCAGGATCTGTCATATTATGAGAGCTGAACCTAACTAACGCCATATTACATTGGGTAGTTGTTTAGTCTTTCTCTCCCTCCGGGTCTAGCAATGCCAAGATCGCCTTTCCTTGGGAGAGGATGCTGCGTCTTATCTGTTTCCTTCAAAGCCAACCTTGACGAACCAGCTTTCCCACAGATGAGCACCCAGCAATGTGAACTATGGGGGGAGGATGGGAACGGAGGGTTTGATGTGTAACAGCTTTCGTTTTGTAATTCATTCCTAACAAAGCTTTTGCTCAGCCAGGATTATCTGGGTCCTGGAGTATGGATACCTAGGCCTGAATGCTGTCTTTCAATAAAACCTTTTTGAAATCAAGAGACCTTGGCTTCTTGCAGGGAGGAGGGAGACAGACTCTGGCTATCTGGGATGCCATAGCCTGACATTAACCACAGGGCATGGGCTTACGTTCTCCCCCTTGGGTGATAGTGTTAAGTGCACCTTCAGAAGTACCAAGTGTCCTCTCTATGTCTCTCCCCCCATTGGAATGCAAGGCTGCAGGCTCTAAATGTGCACAGCAATGGCCTCTGAGACAGCGTCCTGTGCCGCTTGCCCTACCTGATGATCCGTGGGGCTTCCTGGCTGGGATTTATGTAGTGAGGTGTGTGCGTGAGTAGTTGTGGGGAAGTGGGTTGGGCCACCTCTGGGGAAGGTTGTGATTGGCTGTAGTTGGTACCCTGTGCTATTCTAGACCTTGTGGGCACAACCACAACTGTGAGGGGCTCCTTTGCCGTTCCTCTGTGGAGTCTTAAGAGAAGCGTAGTTTGTCCTTTGACGGGAAGCAGGAAGCAAAATTTTCCAGCAATACTGCTGCTGGCCAGTTTCTCTAGTTGCCTGTTATAGGCATGGTCTGCCCCTTTAGGTGACCTTATATTTCTTAGGCCATGTGAGCATGGAGGAAAGTTACCATGTCCTAGCAATAAAGCACACTTGTATTTGTGAGGAAAGTTTTAGCAAACTGGGTTTTTTTATTTACCCCCCCCCCCGCCCCAGAAGACAAGGCGAATAGGACAGGCGCATCTTAAAGTCTGACATTTTCATTGCAGATGGCCTTTGTTCCTGTGAACAAGTTTGCATATATAATGGTAGATGTTACAGAATATATATATTTTTGATGAAGAAAATAAAAATCGGATTTTCCCTTTTTCCTCATTTTGTTGCCATTGCAGTCAATCTTTGCCTACGTTCAAACATTGCCAGCTGTATTCTCTGGTGAATTTTGCAAAGTTGAGAATCCTGATTGCCCCTTTTCAGATACATGATCATATGAAATCATCAGGGCACTTTGTCCCAGAAAAAGTTTGTGGTTGGAACTTGAAAGGATCAAAAATGAATTTTTAAAAACTGAAGTGTTCTCTGCCTAAGGTTGCCAATTCTGGCTTGGGAAATTCCTAGAGATTTGGGGGTGCTGTAGGGTGCCAGGCCCCCAGTGGGAGGGGGGACCTGGCATTCGCTCTGCCCTGGGAGTCTTCCTTGCACATGTGTGTTCATGTTGCTTCTGGGAAGTGACATCGTCACGGTGACCCAGGAGCGTGCCTGGGAGGCCGGTTCCCATGCCCCTACACCCGCCAAGTGAGTGGGGAGGGGCGGAGGATGGAAGTGGGGAATCCCCTGCCCCCACTGGTGGACTTGGGATCCCTAGGGTGGTGGCTGGGGAGGGACTTCACTTTCTCCTAGATGCTATAGTATACGATAGAGTCTACCCCCTGAAGCTGTCATTTTCTCCTGGGGAACTAATCTCTGTAGTCTGGAGATATCAGTCTGGGAGGACTCCCAGCAGCGCTTGAAGGTTGGTAACCCTAACTCTTCCAGGGAGTGGGTAACTTGGATCAAAAGAAGAGCTTCCTAATCTTTTTCAGCTTGCTTCTTAGGCTGTGGATTGTAATCTCATTGTGGTTTGGCATTGCTCATGTAACAATTTTCAGACAGAACTTTGGCTGAATGTGTTGGCAGTAAATGTTCTTCAGATGCACTCACAACTGTGGTCATGTTAAGAAAATTGAGGCCTGTTTTTCAGCTGTAGTGCTGTCTGTGTTTTATGCAAGTTTCAAATTGTATATCTTTTCATTCCCTATGACTTAACAGATGTAAGTATCCTTAAGCCTTGTGAAGTTTGATGTATTGTTGGTATCACTTTGTTGTTGTTATACAAAGGCCAAAATGTACATGTAGCTAGTCTAGTTTTGTTAGAGCTTACAATTTGTAACACACATACACACACACACACACACACACACAGAGCCAAAGGTTGTCCAAGGACCAGTACATTTATTTTCTATGTCATTAAATCTTGGGTATTTGGACTTGTCAGCATAATTCCTGCCTCTTTTTCCTCCTGCCACCAACTTTTGTGTTCAAGAAAATTGCTGCAATGTTACTGATATTATTGTTGATTGTGTAATCTTGTGAGAACAATGCTGAGTTGGTTCATGACAGACTGGGGTTTGGGGGGTTTTCCCCACTTTATTTTCAAAAAATAGGAGTAAAGTTGCCAACAGGCCTGGAGAAAGAAAACGCCCTTTCCCTTTAATATAGTCTTAATGGGATGTCATTTACCAGGTGATGTTATTTACCTCCATGCCATGAAAAAAACTTCAGCTACCATTTCCACATATTAATACTCTATTCAAGGGACTGCAGGCCCACTGGCAACCATATTTAAAAGTTTAATTAGTTCTATCCATTTTAAAATTTGAAGGGGAAGGGCACAGTGGACATGCCTAAATCAGATATGATGTATCAGGATATAAAAGATACTGCATGGCTTCCTGTGCTCTGTAATAGCACAGGTTTGCAAGGGCTTCAGAAACTGTTGATTTATTCTATCATGTGCCTAAATCCCTTAGATCTTATATAAAATTGAAAATCAGGTTTGCCCATTAAAGTTGAAATCAAATGAATTCAGGACATGTACATGCGTGCATACAGAAGGGGCAGGGAATACAAGTAGGTACAAAAATATTTAAGTAGAAGATTGGTATCTGTAGAGTGAATATACCCTGAAGGGACATATAAACAAAGAAGATAGATCAAGATGGGTAGCCGTGTTAGTAGAACGGAGCAAGAGTCCAGTAGCGCCTATAAGACTAACAAAACAAAGAAGAAGAAATGATCTAAGGAATATGGAAATATTTGAAAGTAAGTAAAAAAAGATTACAGTGAAGATGAGAAGAGTATGGAAACCTGTGCAGAGAGCAGTAGAAAGAGGAATGAGCAAGAATGTGATTAGATAGTTAATTTAATTTATTAGATTTATATTCTGCCCTCCCCACACCAGCAGGCTCAGGGCAGATTACAATTTACATACATTTAAAATACATCTAACAATTACACAGTTTAAAATTATAAATATCTAAACATCCTAACATTTAAAATACACATATATACATACATGTATATAATAATAAAATGCATAATAAAATAATAAAGTGCATAATAAAATGCACTGTATGCATACACAAGGCACCTCCCTTTCACCTTCACTTTCACCAGAGCATTTACAGTGGAGATCAACAGATGGCGGATGTTGCTAGCGGGGAGGGCACAGACCATGCTCGACTGGACGGGGGGACTCCACCTAGCATCAACCATACGCCTGGCGGAACAGCTTTGTCTTACAGGCCCGGCAAAAAGACAATAAATCCTGCCAGGCCCTGGTCTCATTAGACAGAGCGTTCCACCAGGCTGGGGCCAGGACCGAAAAGGCCCTGGCCCTGGTTGACGCCAGGCGGGCCTCCCTGGGGCCAGGGACCTTCAGCAGATGTTTGCCGTTAGAGCGAAGAGTCCTCTGAGGCTCATATGGGGAGAGGTGGTCCCGCAGATACGCTGGTCCCTGTCCGCATAGGGCTTTATAGGTTAATACCAGAACCTTAAACCTGATTCAGTACTCAGTATTCAGTAACCAGTGCAGCTGACGCAATACCGGCGTTATGTACTCACACCTTGATGTTCCGGTGATGACCTGCGCTGCTGCATTCTGTACCAGCTGTAACTGCTGGATGAGGTTCAGGGGAAGCCTGAAGCTTGAACTCTTCTACTGCTGCCTAGAATAAGAAAAATGCCAGTATTGGTAAATAAAATTTGCTGTTGTCACCTGTCATTTTGTCAAGTTTAATTGTAAAAATTAGGCATAAGTATTGGCTTGGGTCATAATTGTTCATCCATGCACCACCATGCTGCAGCTGGTTTAATATGGTAGTACTACTGCAAGTGCTACAAGGTTAGCACTTATTAGTGATAGATTGGTGTTAAATCTGTTATAGCTGCTGCTAAAATATGCAGTGTATGTTCTGAGCATTCATGGGGGACCCAGATTAGAGACCTAGTAGTTCTGTTTGTCTGTTTGCTCCAGTTATCTTTACCATGCGAAACACTTTCATATCCATTACTCAGTTCTAGTGAATTAATTCATTGGTTGTTGTGGGTTTTCCGGGCTGTATTGCCGTGGTCTTGGCATCTTCGCCAGCAGCTGTGGCTGGCATCTTCAGAGGTGTAGCACCAAAAGACAGTGACTGTGACACTGAGAGATCTCTGTCTTTTGGTGCTACACCTCTGAAGATGCCAGCCACAGCTGCTGGCGAAACGTCAGGAACTACAATGCCAAGACCATGGCAATACAGCCCGGAAAACCCACAACAACCATCGTTCTCCGGCCGTGAAAGCCTTCGACAATACAATTAATTCATTATATGAAATGTACAAATGGAGAAGTGTGATTAATCTGGGTATTGGGAAAATAAAGCGAAAAGTGGCTTGTTATGATCGTCTTACTGAATGGTAATCACAGCAACAAGGTGTTTTGACAGATCAGTTAAAACAGTCCGTAAGAATGTTGTCATTCAACAAGTGGTTCTGAGAACTGGGTCTATTCAAATTCACTGTGCTATTACCATCAGCAGAGAACATCTGCGCTTCCAGATGGAATTTATCATAGAACCCACAGGGCGGGGATGGCAGGGAATAATCTGGCACAGGATATGGAGTCATATTGAAATTTAATTTTAAGAAGTTGCTTGGGAAAGGGAAGGACCAAGGATTTGGTACACTTCCCACTTTTTGATTTATTGAGAAGTATCAAATGCTAGAGAGAAATATATTATGATTTAAATTAACTGACTCTAAGGGAATCTTAATGCCACTTCCTGGATTAAAATTTTAGTTTCCACAAGTCTCTTGTGAGGGAGAGACTGGGTCTCTGCGGAGGAGTTTCCTGAATTCTTTGCAAACTCACATCTGTCTTTTGAGTAGCCACATGTGGATAATAAGCTCTTCCTCAATCATGATTTGGAATAATAATAATAAAAAACATTGAGGGGAAAGTCCTTATTTTTGTTTTACTGTTAGGGTAATCAGAGTGTACAAGCTGCAGTCCAAAGGTGGATAATATTTCCCTTACAGCTGGCTTGCACATTATATTGCAACAAACTTGCGTTGGCCACCAGATATACACTTAACAAGGAGACACATCCAGTCTTTATTTGCTCTTTGATAGGTGTTCTAAGACCACACTGACACTTTTTAAATTATGCTTTTAAAAAAAAAATCTTGTATCTAAAACAATGTGTGACAGGTAAACTCAGAAAAACTTGTTCTTATTCATCACCAACAGTTCACCCACACCCCCAAGATGGATGAGGAAACACATAAAGTTAATTCAGCAGCATTCAGAACATTATACACATAGGGTTGATTCCTGCCAGCTTTCCCCCGAAATCTCCCCCAACACCTGTTCTTACTGCAACCCCTGTTTCGTAAGGCTTTAGTACATGAAGGTCCTATGATCCCCAGCGTAGCCTTTTTTTGATGCTCAAAGAGACCCTTCCTTCCATTTTCACCAGCAGAAAAGCTGGCTGAATCTAATCCATAGTTTGCTGTGGCTTGAATTTTTGTTCCTGTTGCATATGTAAGGCAAGGCTTCTATCTTTCTCATGTTCTAGTATGACCAAGAACAGAAACTTATGCAGGAGTAAACATTGAAGATAACAGTTTATTTCCTATGAATTCTGTAGGACAAAATAAATGAGTTGTAAAATGGGGGGGGGAGTGAGTGGAGCAGATGTTGATACAATTGTGGGGGGCAGAGAGAACAGTGGGGCAGATATTGATTCATTATATTAGTACAGATGGCAGTACTCCTGGTCCACAGCGTTCATATATAGAATTTCTTTTAAGGGTGTCTATTTGACTCCTGGTTCAATTTATGTCCATGACTAAATAACAAAGATAAAAATCATAATAATGTATGCTGTTAGGAAATGGAAACCATTATCATGGCTGGGCTTCAATATATCTTCCTTTTTAGCCACGGTGATAAAGAAACAAGATTTTTGTGAGTTTAGATAATTTAAAGTTATAATGACGAGTTATGTCTATGTGAATTGGGTATGTTCAGGTGTACAGTTCATATTTTGTTGGTGTTTGTATGGCTTATGGCTTCGGCCGGAAAAGCAATAAACATATTATTATTATTATTATCTTGCTCAGAGACTCGATTCAGTGCATAAATGAAATGAACAAACCAAAGTCAAATATTTTCTTAGACTTTCCTTGGCATACCTGTTCCCAAAAGCTGTGATTCTAAACCTATTTTCTAGGGAGAAAGTCTCATTGAACTTTGTGATACGTAATTCTGAGTAGACGTGTAGGATTGCACTGATATGTTCGCATGCATATTTGTGTTTCCCACCCTATATCTAGTCTTCTTGAGCAGTTCTGTTATAATGAGATGTGTTAATACATTAGACAATGTACTGATGTGTTTATACTGAATTAGACACCTGCTTATCCTCAGTAAATGTGTCCAAATACACATTTTATCTGCCATCCAAATGAAGGACATCCAGGACGGGGGAGTTCCAGTGTAGTTGCCTGCTCTAGAAATAGTTGGCAGCACATAGCAGAGGGGGCTGCTTTCTGAAGAACTGGGGTGGGAGTGGTAGCAGAGGCACCTCGGGCATTGTGTGTTATAAGTCAGAAGTCTTGAAAGTAGAGCACAAGTCTAAATCACGGCAAATACTCCTCTAGCAAAAAAAAAAGGGGAGGGGGCTTGCACACACATGTAAATTTAAGATTCGAAAAAAAATGTGATGTCAGATTATGATATAAAGTCTCACAGTTTGGAGGGGGGCACACAGTAATTTATAAAAGATCTGTAAAAGAAAACTTTACCGCTACCATATTACTGTAGCTGTAGTATTTCTTTTCAATATAATGCAACATGTTTTGGGTGGGGTGGGGTGGATTAAAAAATTCCCAGGGTTGTTGCAAAAGCAGACTTGAAAGCAATTCTCAGAAGCTTTTTAAGTTGCTAAATAAGTATCTGTATTTTACAGTGCAATCCTATGCAGAGTTACTCCAGTCTAAGCCCATTGAAATCATTGGATTTTGAAATCAGTGGGCTTAGACTGGAGTAAATCTGCATAGAATTGCACTGTTAGTGTTTTGCATTTGATGTTCTGCTGTATGTAGGCGAGCAAGCATATCTCCTGTTGTTAACTAGCCAAGAACTCTTGAACATAAACAGCCTGTGAGCGTCTTCAGACTTCTCTTGGGATTTCTACATCTGACTACAAGCTCTCTCATTCTCTCTCTCTCTCTCTCTCTCTCTGACTCAATCCTGATGGCTGAGGTGATTTGATATTATAGTAGGCCTCTGACTAGGCAGATCTGTAGTAAATGACATGGCTGCCATGGGTTTGCCTGTTGTGTGTTATTCACACACCTTTGAGGTGTGAGAGGCAGACAGACACCTCCCCCAGTGGCTCTACAGAACAAGAGGGTGATGTGCCAACATAGGAATAGTTCACTGTTAGCAGAACAAGCCATTTGGATCCACTCATTTTACAGACAACAATAGTCTCTCAAAACAGCTCACATCAGACACAGGCCCCTGCCTTCAGGCCAAAGCACAAGACAAGGAAGAAGTGGAAGGAAAAGGCTAGAGGAGAGAGAATTAGCCTGACATTGTCAGAAAAAACAGAACATTTTCTGGAATTATGCTGACTGATTCTGTCTAGCTGAGAGGAAGGGGGAACAATCTTCCAGTGGCCCTTGGTCCTCTGGGCGGTTAGCAGAGCAGAGATTTTTCTAGTGAAGGGTATGGGGGGAAAGAAGCAAATGTTCTGCAGCTGCTGTTTCTCTGCAGGATAGCTGAGGGCAGATTGGTCTGAGTGGACTGCAACCTCCAAGTTGTCCTGACACTTTCCAGTTGTCTAGCAGATGCCAGAGGGCCTTCCCTCCTGATGTCTGATAACTGGACATCTAGCACAGAAGAGCTCATCCTGGCAGAGGGGGGGGGAGCATGTTGCTCGTTCTCTGGCTGATGGCTGGCAGAGAGGGCTTCGAGGCCTTGGAGCAATTTAGTGCTTGGGGATGCCTTTTTGAATCGGGTCTGTGAATAACTCATGTGATATTAAGCCCCTACTGGATACTGGTGTCCTTGAGCTTTCAAACTGGAGCTGGAGGGTTGCCAGGCTCCCTTACCCTCCTGGTGGGAATGGGAGGACCCTGCACTCACCTTCTCCTCTCTCCTCACACATAGAAAGTACATGTCCGTTTGCTATGATGTCACTTCCAAAAAGTGACATCATTGCATAGGTGTGGGGGCCTGCTGTGAAGAGCAGGAGTGCTCTCAGGTTGGCACGATAATGTCACTCCCAGGAAGTGACGTCATTGCACTGCCCCAGGACTGCGCCTTTCCCCCCTGCCGGCCAGGTGAGTGATGGTGGGAGGAGGGTAGATGTCATGGCCCAGTCTGGGCTCAGTGAGAGCGAGGACTCCTCCTCAGGAGGAGAGGGGCTTTGTGTAGCCAGCCAGGACTCCTCAGGAGAAGAGGAGCTCCATGTAGCCGGCCCTGACTCAGCAGACGCTGGTAATCAGGATCCACAGCTGCTGGCTAATTGGAGCCTACAGCCAGCAGCTGAAGCAGAGCCATCGGTACTCTCCAGCCCCAGCACCACAGGGGAAGCTCAGCCAGGGACTTCCACAGGGGAAGCTCAGTCAGGGACTGCCAGCACCACAGGGGAAGCCCAGCCAGGGGCTTCCACCCCCCCCCCAGGTTCGCCCACGCGTAAAGAACGCCGCAGACAAAGGCTGAGGCTGGAACTGCAGGAGGGACGGTGCAGTGCTCGTCTCCTGAGCCGACGCCAGCTGCTGGAGAGCGACGATGAGTAGCATCAGGATGGAGCCCCAGCAGCTGGCTGAAAACCACGCCTGGCTATAAAAGCCAGTCAGGAGCGACAGCCAGGCGTGGAAGCAATGTGTCTACTGCCTGCAACCATTCTGTGTTCTGTGGACCTTGCCCATGCCTGCTTTTGGACCTGGCACTATTGGTAACTGACCTTGGACTGTGCCTGACCTTGCTCTTGGACTCTGGACTCACTTCTGGTATTAGCTCATGCTCTGACCACTGCTTTGACTTGGCTTTTGGCTCCTGAAACTCCCCCTGGACTTGGTGTTGAGGTTTGGACTTGAACCACCCTGCTTGGGCTGGCCCAGCCCGTGACAGTAGAAGTGGGGGAACTGGGATCTGTACTTCAGATGCAAATGTAGCGTCTGACAAGGATCTGGGAAATCCAAGTTCTCTCTGAATACCCACTCTGCCATGGAAAATTGCTTGGAGACCTAAAGCTAACTGCACACTTTCAACCTAGCATACCTCACAGGGTTGTTGTAAAGATAAAACGGAGGAGACAAGAAGGCCAAAGCCACTTTGGAACCCCATTGGAGAGAAACGCTGGGTATAAATGAAGTAAAATAAACAAATATACCATGCTTCTGTATACAGTAGAGCAAGAGAAAAAAATAATTGAAAACTAGTGGAATGTTTTTGAGTATAGTTTCAAAATGGGGACAGCTGTAGAAAAAACATGTGCTTTATTAGGACCAAAAAAAATCACCTTCTTATAGAGCAGGTTCAACCTTTTGGCAGCCAATACAATTTGTAGGGTTCCATGCAGTATTCAGCTTGTATCCAGTGTGTTGCACAAGGAAATCTCTTTATGTTCTCAGAGAGCCTTATTGGGGAGAGGAGGAAATGAACAAACCCCACTTCAGATAAGTAAAACCGTTTTATCAGGTAAAATTATTCTAGTGTGTTCCCAACAATACATGCATTTATCTTCTCAGTAGTGGAACATAGAAGTTCTTATGCCCTTTGTTGTTTCTTATGTAATAGTTTCAACAGTAAGCTACCCAAATCGTTAATATTTGCATCAGTTTCCTGTGCCCCCATTCACTGAGGTGAGTGGCTATGAAGAACAGGGCTTTTTCTGGAAAGACACCATTCCCGTGGACCTCCTGCTTGCTAATTTCATGACACTTTAAGTTTTAGGAACCTAGTGAAAACATTTTATTTTCCTGTCAGTTGATAATTAGAACTTTTTTCCGGCTGTTTTTCATCATTTTTGTTTTGTTTTAGGTTGTAATCTACTGCATATATATTAAATCTGATACTGCTGTTGCTAAAGAATTTGTACTGTTGCCTTTTATTCTTCTTCAATGTTTGTTATTTGTGGCTGTTTTTTTATTTATTATATATACTACCTCAAGAGGCTTTTGGCTGAGGGTTGCTGTAGAAATAACTAAATATATTCTTAAGCAAAGTAACATTTCTTCCTTTCTTGAATTTTTTGAATTCATGTCTATCTGTTTTCTTTTAAAGGAACCTGCGTGAAGTGCAACAAAGGTGTTTATGGTGCAAACCAGGCTTGCCAGGCTATGGGGAATCTCTACCATGATGGATGCTTTACTTGTGGTGCATGTAGTAAGTGTCTATGTAAAGAAAGTTTTTCTTGGCTTAAAGACTGGGCTGGGGCTTGCACAAAATGTGTAGTATTGCTCTAGAAGAAGTAGGGGGATTCGGTGTTGGAGGCCACTGAAGTTGTCCATATGCCAGTGTCCCCCCACTAGAAGGGGGCCTGCCATTAATCATTTCCCTTCAAGTAGGAAATGATTGCTTATCACTTCCTGCTGGGCAGCAATTCCAGTTGAGAAGTGGCATCTTGACCAATGTAGCACAAGGAAGTGTAGGGAACTTGCAGATAACAGGGTGGTTGTGGTCTGTGGGTTGCTGGCCATCCCTCACTTAATATGGAAATGGAAATCAAATGCTGCTTTTTAATCTGAAAAACTTAAATCTGTTAATATTGCAGTACAGTTTGCATTATTGTTGCTTTTATTCATCTTGCAGGTAAGTGCAAAAAAAGAAAATACCAGTCTAAAACCAATTTTATTTGTATGCCTTCATGTGCTGCTGATGTATCTCCGTTCTGGCTTATATCCATTCCTTCTAGCTCTGCCTGTTTGTTCAAAGGTGTACTATTGACCCTTTGCCAAATTACAGTGCAATCCTAAAAAGAGTTATTCCAGTCTAAGCCCATTGAAATTAATGGTCTTAGACTAGAGTAACTCTGTTTAGGATTACACTGTTAGTCTGTCCAGAATGGCCAAAGTAAATCTATGTAGCTGGGAATTGTCTCCCTTAGACGGTGAGTCTTCTGCAAGAATCATAAATTGTGGTGCTGTTCAGTGGTCTGTTAAGTGCTCTACTACCTGTTTAGTTCCTTCCTTGTCAAGTTGCTGGTGTTGTTTTAGTTAATAACAGAAACTTAGAATTCCATCCATTGGTAAACAACTGAAAAAGAGAGTTGCTGGGACTTACCTGAAACTATACTCTTTGAGCCCTGCTGTTCAGTAATCATCCATTTTTGGGAGTAACTTGGGGTTGGGGGAAAAGACATTTTGCACATTCTTAGAGGTGCATATATGTTCCTGCGTTGATCCAGGCATTGAAAAAGATTTCAGAGCTGGCTCAAATTAAAGTTTTCATTTAGTTTGTCATTGGAAATGAAAAAGTCTGGCAGCGCATCAGAGTGAAGGTCACCTGCTCAAAGTTGCATCTAACTGTTCCTTGGCAGAGCTGGAAAAATAACTCGTATACCTACTGTATCATTTGTCTTTCTTTTTAAGCAGATATTACACTCATACTTACCTATATTTAGAATGATGTTTATTCATATATATCCAGTGCTGTAAACACCACCTGGCTTATTAATACATATTTTGAGGTATTTGTTCCCTTCCAGAACAAGAATTCCTTTCTCTCTTGTATTTAGAGTTATGGTGAATGCTTCGGTACTTTAGGTAATGGTGGTTTACTCTAGTAGATTTGTGAGTCTGTGAAGTGTAAGTAAACTTAGTGTGTGTTAGAAGTGTTTTTTTTTTTTAATTGACACATTCTTGTCACTTTATCTTTGAAAGGCTTAATCCTGTCATTTTCAAAATTACCTTCCAGGAACCTTTACCTATTTCTCTGCCAAGGACCTTTGTGAATTAAAAAAGTGTTTTGGTGTATGTTTTAGGGTGCCCTGATGGGTTTAGCTAGCAACAGAACCATGCAAACGGTGTGTGTGCCATAGAAAGTATCTGACACCCTGAAACTAGACATTTAGAGAGGGAGAGCAGAACTGGTGTGCAAGCTGCTTGGCAAGGAAGTTGGTCTCCCATTAATGAACTTCTACTTGAGGAACCTGTTATAAGTTGAAAAACTCATTATTGCATGTAAATTGTTAATTCAATTACAAGAAAGTTGGTAAACAGAGAAGGGAAATCCTACACTGTTTTTGAAAACTAGTATTTTCTTCTCTGGCATCCCATGTTTCATTTCATTCTAAATACGCTTCTGGACCCGTTTGGTGCATTGGCATGGGTTATGTTATCTGATATCTTGGTTTTCTTTTTAAATCTAAGCTGTCCCCATCTTGATCAGGCTTCTGTTTAAAAATATGTGAATAAGTAGGATTAACTGTCCAGTGCTGCAAATAAGTTTTAAATTCTCAACTATAAATAGGTAAAACATGTAGAAGTAAATCCCATTTATTTCCAAGAAAGTATGCTTAAGTTTGGTGTTTTAATTTGGTGGCTATGTATTTTGGAGTTAAGTATGAATACTTCAGATGTATAGTTAAATTTTTGTGCTACCATACATGAGAACCAATTCTCACTTTACTTGGTAACCAGTTTTTCCAATATGAATACCCTGGTGTTACCAAGTGTTACAGTTAACACATAAAGTGCAAATAACAGATATGCATCCTTAAACAACAAGTGACTTACAGAGTTGAAACTTAAGCATGTTCTAAATACGTTGTATTATGCCACAGAAGCAAGCATTTTAAATGACACAGTATGCAGTTTCGTCTGCCAAGAGACCATTGGGCCTTCTAACACTTGTAGCCTAGTTTAATACATTGGTTACAGACATCTTCCAACATGAAGCCTTTTCAGCAGTGTTCCCACCCATAGAGCTGATTAGGCTCGGCATTTTTGAATCATACGGTTCTCATGTTTTTGTGCTGTGTGAGCCATGAGGTCATCATGGGAAAGATGAAGGCCAAACAAAAGTTGAGGAAGTATTTGAAAAGATGGAAAAGATTTCGGGCAAGGTAAAGGATTTTATTTTTTGTTTAAATTGAGGTGGAGTGGGACAGGATGTTCCAGATGTTACACAAATAATAAAATTCAAAATTGGAGCCAAAAGAAGCTCTAGTCTTGGGAAAAGGTGAATTATGTCAGCAAATAAAAATAGAATTTTGGCCTGTTGCTTTAATACTGCCTTGATAACAAAGGTGAAAATTATGCCTGAGGAAAGGGGATGTGCTGCTGATTTTGTGTGTTTGCCAGATTACAGCAATGAATCACATTCCATTATATGTTTTGGAGAGCTGAATTATAGCGATACTGTTCTGAAATGACTTAACTTCCCTCAGGGGTCCCAAATATTATATAGTAAGCCTGTTTCATAGAAATGGCCTCCACTAGGTCACCTGTATTCATTTGTAGCTTTTGGAGGATGGATTGTTTGGAGGTAGTATTTGATAACAGCTCTGCCACTGGAGATTCTTTAATTGGATAGGCTTTTGAATGAACCTGGCTGCCACCATTAGCATGTGCTCTTCTCTTGAGTTTACAGCCATAGCTTGCTCCATGGTAAGTTTGCTGATTAAAGAGAACCAGCATTGTATCAAAGAGACCTGAATTCAAATTCCTAGTCAGCTAACAAGCTTACTCAGTGACTTTGGGCAAATTACACTTGGTCTAACCTATCTTGTTCTGAGGATAGAACAGGAAGGAGGAGCATGTATGTTGCCCTGAGCCTCCTTGGAAGAAAGGCAGAATAAAAATCTATTAAGTTAATGTGTGCTAAAGTGTTACAATAGATAGCCATGGCTGGTTTCACAATATTCAACAATTGCTGTGCGCGGCCTCTAGCTATTAACTTGCTCTGTTTCCATGAAGTGAGCATAATAGTTTTACCTGTTCCTACAATGTATTGCTGCAGTGCTTTATCATGACTTCCTGTTTCTTCCTGGCAGATTAAAACAAGTTAGTTTAAATTATCTGCACACATTATGACTCTTCTTTACTAAGCTGGTATTGTTTCTGATGGTGCCTCCTTACAGTATAATTTAAGTGAGTGTGGGGAGGTGTACTCCCCCCCCCTCTATCAAAACAGAACTTTTCTGCACAGGTTGTACCTTGTCTCTTAACTCTGGCATGACTGGTGGTAATGCTGTTATATTTTTGTTTGAATGGCAGACCTGAACATCTGTCTTCAGTGCAGTAACAGATGTCTGGTGGCTGGTGTCTTTTTTTATTACTAAGAATAGTAATAAACATTTTTCAGTAGAGGTGAGGGCATTTTTACACTGTGTTTCACCAGTGTGGATTTGTTCCTTGTAAACATGAAAGGTACTGATGCAATCTTGTGCTTTTTAATCAACACCGTGAATGCTCCGCAGAAATCTGGCATGCTTTTTAATTTCAGTTCTAAAGCCTTTCTGGATTTGTTTATATCTGTGATGGCACATGCATTTTAATAGATAGATACTTTTGATGTGAAACATGTGTTGGCTTGTGATCATTTTACAGGCTGCCCCCCATCCTCCTTCAGTGATTTTATGGAAATAATTCCCAAAGCTAGGGTACCTTTGCGAATTTTGTGGTGCGACAGAGTAGCTTGTAGTGCAAAACATAGCATATGTTTCTAGCCACTTCATGAGTTCCCAAGCCATAGACTGAGACCCCTTTGGGGTATAGGCAGTCTTTTGCTGCTTGCATGGCTTCTCAGAGTTCCACTGAAGCCAGTTTATCAGTCAAGGCAAACACCTTTGATAATATCCTTGATGTTCCTTTTATGTTTACCTTCTAGCACAAGGACGGGAGGGGCGGGGGCTGCCGTAAACTACTCAGATCAGCTGGGGGGATAAAAACATAAGAAGAGTCCTGCTGGATCAGACCAGTGGTCCGTCTAGTCCAGTATTCTTTTGCATACATAGCCAACCAGTTGTCCTGGAGGGCCATGCCATGTTGGGCAACAGGTAGAGGGCAGACAAAAGGTCTGGCCTTTTGGGTAACTGCTGCTGCCTTCTAGCACTGGTGTTCAGAAATTTACTGCCTCTGAATATGGTGGTTCCCTTTACTCACCTTAGCTAGTAGCTATTGATGGACCTATCCTTCATGAATCTGTCTGACCCCCCTCTCTCAAAGCCACATATGATGGTGGTCCTCACTACCTCCCCTGGTAGTGAATCTCACAATTTAATTGCTCATTGAATAAAGAAGTACTTCCTTTTGTCTGCCGTCTACCTGTTGCCCAGCAATTTCATTGGATGCCCCCCCCCAGTTCTAGCATTACAGGAGGAGAAAAGGCTTTTCTTTGTCCATCTGTTAGTCAGGCTATGTCTTCCCTAAGCAAGCTTGGGGTAATGCAGAAGAGGGCCCTGTCACACGGGTCTTGAACCCTGCTTTTTTGGGTGTTCCACACTGATCTTCATGCTTACCTGACCTGTGAATGGTAGTCACCCCAGGAGCAGACCACATATGTAGAATAACAACTTATTTGTAAAAGCCCATAAAGCTAGGAGTGCAACAATTTGCAACCTGTTTTGTATGAATTGCCTGGAAATCATGGGCTTAGCTGATGAAGGCTTGAGCAAAGAGGAGGAGTTGGATCTGCAACGTAAAAAGACATCTGTGGAAGATGAAGAAGCAGCGTTTTTGAGGTTGTTGCTAAGACACGAGGAAGTGAACAGGGCCCATGGAGATGGGTTACAAGATGCATGTGTGTATGTAGCGTAGAGGAGTTAGCCGTGTTAGTCTGTAGTAGCAAAATCAAAAAGAGTCCAGTAGCACCTTTAAGACTAACCAACTTTATTGTAACATAAGCTTTTGAGAATCACTCTCGAAAGCTTATGCTCCAATAAAGTTGGTTAGTCTTAAAGGTGCTACTGGACTCTGTTTGATTTTGTATGTAGTGTGTGTGTGTAGTGACTGAAATTCTCACTTTTTTAAATGGAGGGATGTCAAAGCAAAAATACAATTGAAAGTAGGTACAGAGGTTTCTAAGAGCAGAACCACAAGTGACAAAAGGCACAGATTGGACACTTGTCTGCTTCCCTCAAGTTTTGATGGGAAATGTAGGCAGCTTGGCGGAATGTTGGACAAGTGACAGTTGAAAAGTCCATTGGACAGCAGTCAGAGAGCGAAGCTGCGAGACCAAGATGCCTACATTTCCCATCAAAACTTGAGTGAAGCTGACAAGTGTCCAATCTGTGCCTTTTGTCACTTGTGGTTCTGCTCTCTGTCCATAGAGTTAGAACTCTATGTTCTTTTATCTTGAATATATCTGAATATTTCAGATTACAGGCAATATGAGTTTTTTTTAAAATCATGATTTCATTTAGTTTTCAGGACGTTTTTCTCTTTCCAGATCATTTTCCTGTATGTTGGGCAGCAGGATAATTATAAATGGGTAAATGGGATGGTTGTGCCATTTGCAGAGATCTAATTCAAATATTTATTTATTTACTTACAGTCCACCTTTCTCACTAAGACCAGAGGTGGATTACAAAATTAGAAAACAGTGCAATCAAAACAGTATAAGAAATACTATGAACAAAACAGTGCATTGAAAACAAGATAATACATACAATGGTTCAATAAACTACAAGCCTGTTTCCTTTATTAAAAAATGAAACCTCCTGTCATCTCGTTTTTGGCTCTATCTTGTTGCCCTGAGTTCTTTCTGAATTCGCATAATAAGCATAGAAGAACCAGTGCAAACAGAGGAAGCAGTTAAAAGAGCCGAGATTGATACAGACCACAGGGTAGCTGCCAACCACCAATTTACCACTGGCTGGTGTGGGCTCAGGATTATGTTTAGTCCAAACGGTTATGCCAACATGTCCTTCCAGTGAAGTGAAAATCAGTACTTTTGAGCTCAGTAGAATTATGTCTGTGTTGGTAAACTACAAGCAGCGGGCCTTGTCCCTTGTTATTATAGAGGTCAAAAGTGTAAATGCATGTTGATGATATGGGTTGTGCTGTCCACTAGGTATAGAGTGGTTTCTGGAACATAAAAATATTCTCTTACAGTCTTTTTAAGTAGCAGGAAGACAGAACGGTATTCTAAAAGATCCCATCTCTTTAAATGAACCAGCCATACGCAAAGTACAAGCATCAAATATTTTAATTGTAAGCTGAAAAAGGGGGGTGAAGATGTCCTGTAATTATGGCTTGTAAAAAGGACAGTAGAGCTGGCAGAGAGCATCCATTTATGTGAACTTCGGGTAGTTATGAGGTGGATGAGCTTAGCAAACTGATCTTGCCAGAAACCGAGCACAGAACCACTTGCTCTTCAGTAGTAGTTGATTATTTATAGCACAGCCTGTGAATTAAATAGATTGCCTGATGAATGTATATAAGAAGATACCAAGGCGGTTGAATGGTTAGAGTGTTGGTCACAGATCTGGGAGATCCAGGTTCAGATCCCCAGGTAACCTTGGACCAGTCACACAGTCTCTGACTAGCCTGCCCCACATGGTGATTGTTGTGAGGAGAAAATGGAGGCGGCAGTGGTGTGTTAAGCTGCTTTGGGTCCCCGTTGGGGAGACAAGTGGATTGTAAATATTGAAATAAGTATCCTCTGCTGATATCTTTACAGACATACCCAGCGGGTCTGATGTGATATGAATAAAGTATGTCTCTCTCTTTATCTTCTTATTTTAAATTAATATCACAGATCTATAGGAATAAACAAGAAACTGTTTTGGCATTGATATTTCGATTTATTGTGTTCATACATATTTCTGCACTTGATGTAGTGGAGTAACTGCGAAGACCTGTTGGGATTAGTACCTTGACAAAACTACAGTGACCTTCCCCCAAAGGTATGATATTCAGTGAGGCAAGTTGTTGTAGATACAAGGGTTTATAGTGTAAATTGTGTCATCCTGTCATAATCCCGGTGCTTCAGCCAAGTTTTTAAAAATAGACACAATGCAGAATTCCTGCTCACTGACTTGTCTGTGTCACATAACGATAGCAGCAGCTATCCAAGATTTATTCTTTGCACTGGATGGCACTGCATCTAAAACATATTGGAGTGTACTGCTTTCCGAGGAAGGATGTCAGGCTCAGGTGTATGTGTTTCTGTCTCTCTCTCTGTTCCCTTGTGAAAATAATCTGCTGCACCTTTGACATGTGCTTGTTTTGATAACTGCTTAGACTTCTCAGACATTTAACGCGAGGCATGCATTTTTGGAGATTAATTTGAGCTGGAGTTTTGAGACAGCCTGGAAACTTATTTTAAGCACTAGTAATACCTTCGTGATAGAATGCCAGTGTGAACATTGCCAGACTACTGAGTAATTGCAGTCATCAGGTTTGTGTGCATGTGGAGAAGGTGTTGTAGATCAGAAGATGCCAGCTCTGCTCTGCGTTAAGCTCTTGTGCCTCCCATTTTAGAAATCCAAGCCATATTGATACGTTGGAACATACATGTGGGGAGAGGGAATGATGCTTAAATCAGCCATCAAGTCTGCTTCCGGAGCTGCATTTTAAAAAGGTGGTTGAAGAATCTGCTGTACTCCATCTGTTCTACTGCTGAGTTACCTCTTTGTCTGACCAGCTTCCTTTTTATAATTTTTCATTCCAAACTATGAAATGGACTTGGATGAATTCATTTTTATGTGATGATGAAGTGCATCCAGCAAACATCTTCGCATTTGTGTCTTATGGTGATAACATGCATTGTGTAACGTTGAAAGCACCCAGAGTGGTATGCATGTGCATAAGTATTTTGTTTTGTATCTGCTGCTTTATCAGTATTTCTGTCTGGAGGCGCCCTCTGGTGTCAATGGCGGCATTGAGCTTGTTGGTAAAGTGGAACTTAATTGTATTTCCTAATCTGGTTAGCTTGGTATACCTCAAGGGTATAAAATTAGTCTTCGGTTGACCTAAAATGAGTTGTACCAGTGGCAGCACCACCATTTTGATTATTTGGTTTCCTTTTTTTTAAGAGAAGGGGAAAGATTAGAGAATAGAGAAATGGATCAGAACAGAGTGGGAAAGATGGGTGGACATATGCTGTATAGGTTAAAAAGACCCGAAACTAACCTTTAATCCACACCTGCAATATAAGACCTGTGTCAGATTATAAAACATGGAATGAGAGCCAGTTTGGTGTAGTGGTTAATTCTAATCTGAAGAACTGGGTTTGATTCCCCACTCCTCCACTTGAAGCCAGCTGGGTGACCTTGGGTCAGTCACAGTTCTTCCAGAGCTCTCTCAGTCCTACCAACCTCATAGGGTGATTGTTGTGGGGATAATAATAACATACTTAGTAAACCGTTATGAGTGGGCATTAAGTTGTCCTGAATGGTGATATATAAATCAAATGTTATTGTTATTATTAAAAATAGATGCATCTTAATATGTGCGTGATATGGAGTCAGTGGTGGCTGTTGAGGTCACTGTGCTGTGATATAACATGATGTGTGCTATATCTCCCTATGCAGAGCAGTTCCAGGTTCCCAGATAACCAAGGACCAAAAGCAGGGAGGGTGAAGCTGCAGCCATTTGTATGCTCAGCCATGGGGTGACAGAGAGCCTCTCTTGCTTTGCCTAGTCCTGTGTGTCGTGGCATTAGAAGGAAGACCAGAATAGCTCAGCCAGCAGCTTATAGCCAAACCAAGCAGTGGTTCTTCTCTTCCTCTCCTCTCCCCCCCCCCCCCCCGACAAGAGTTTTTGTTTATTGATTTGGGAATTTACACCCTGATTTTCTCTCAGTGGGGAGCCAGAGTGGATTACCAAAACACATTATAACCTAACAACTAACCGGGATCCAGAGGGCTGGCATATTACAGGCTGCAGGCAACAAGTCAAGGCTCCTTTCGCTCATGCCAAAGTCTCATACCTTTGACCATGTCCAAGCTTAATACCTGAAGCAGGGAAGGAAAACAAAAGCTCAGCTAAGATGTTAGCGGGCTGGCAGAGATGTTTGCCCCAATCTCCCCCCCCCTACTTTTGAACTGAAGCAACAATACATTTTTACTGCAAGTTGAAACAGGTGCCTCGTTTTTGTTTTCCCATCACCTCTACCTGATCAGCTGCTATGACGTGTGGGATTAACCATGGCTTCTTTGTTGCTTAGCTGAATCAAAAATGCATTTTTGTTGCTGGCTTCTTTAAATGGTGCCAGAAAATGTACTTACCAGCTCTTGTTCCCCCTCTGTCGTTTCCCCCCCCCCCAGGTCGAAAGTTGAGAGGGAAAGCCTTTTATTTTGTTAATGGGAAGGTGTTCTGCGAAGAAGACTTCCTGGTGAGTGCATCATCGCCGCTTCTTCCTTGCTGTCAATCAGGGAGGAGGAATCTCTTCAGTATAATGGAGCAGAAAAGAGTTACTTCAGAGCTGTAGAGCACCTTGTGGCCGTGGGTCAGGCTTCGTATTCTTCAGGGGCTTCCTTGCAGCATTTTGATAAACATGTCACTGTAAAGACTTGAGTGAACTGCAGGGTGGATGATTATCCACCCTCTCTGCTTGTATGCATGTACATGTTCTCTCTATCTGATTAAACCTTTTTTGTGAAAGATGAGAGGCTCCTAAACTGAAGCAATCAGCCGTGAAGGCCTATTATTTCATAACTGCAGCTTCGTATGTATTTTATTCTTGCATAGATGTAAGGACCGAAATGACAAGTACACATTCTGGATTTTTGTGGAGGAATTTTTTTAAAGTAATAAAAAAATGTTGTGGGAGGGAGCATTAGAGTGGACAAGCACCCCTGTCAGCCAGTGTGAATTCAGTTAAAGTGATGAAATGTATATGTTTTGAATTGGCCATGCAGATGTTGGAAATGAATTCTCTCTTCCTTTTTTTCCCCCAATTAAAGTATTCTGGGTTCCAGCAGTCAGCTGATAGATGTTTTGTTTGTGGACATTTGATAATGGACATGGTAAGTTACCTTAGCACTTAGCACACACAGAGAGAGGAAAAATGTGTTCACAACCTTATTTAACTAGGTGCTAAAATCCAGGTAGCATGAAGACAGATTTGGGAGGGATAGCAACATAAATCTCTTAATTTGCATTTATATGTTAGAAGCAGAAATTAAAAATGCTTATGCTTATTTTTAATATCTTGATTATGCATAAATATGCAGATGAGAAAAATTAGCTGAAGAAGGAAAACTCCCCCCCTTTTTTTTAGATGGTGTAGGGCATCATTTTAGAGCGGAACTACAAGTGACAAAAGGCACAAGTTGGACACTTGTCAGCTTCCCTCAAGTTTTGACGGGAAATGGAGACATCCTGGTCTCGCAGCTTGGCTCTCTGACTGCTGTCCAATGGACTTTTCAACTGTCACTTGTCCAACATTCCGCCAAGCTGCCTACATTTCCCATCAAAACCTGAGGGAAGCTGACAGGTGTCCAACCTGTGCCTTTTGTCACTTGTAGTTCTGCTCTTAGAGCCATTCCTTTCTGTGCTAGATAGAAGGGCTGCCTGTCAAGATGGTGCTTGACCTCTGCAGCTTTACAAGGGCCCCTCTTGAGTTGATCTCTCTCTCTTCATTTCAACAAGCTGTTAATTATGTTAAATCTTATTGATGATTCTTGTGCCCCAGTGCTGATGCTTCATTTTTTTCCTGTTTGGTTGCTGCTGCTTTTAAAGCTTATTGGTGAAACTTAAAATATTATTTTGGATTTTTAAATGGTACTGAATCATGGGAGTAAATGCAGAGAGGCAGTATGCAGATATTTTAAATACTTAAATGGTGCAGAGAATGTGCAGCTGCCACCAGAAAACAGTGAGCCTCTCCTTCTTAAAGTCTCGTAATAATGTCTGTGCTGTTTCCCCAGTCATTCAAGCAGCAGCCAGCAAAAGCAGCAGTGGCAGAGAATCTCAGAACATAATGCATTTTGCAGTGCCTAACCTCACCCATTTGATATAGCAGATAATGTGGCAATCTGCTGACTGGTGGGGCCTTGGGTCATCTGAGGCCTTGGGCCACTATGTTCATGAAGAAGAAAAAAACCTATGTCCATTGGATAATCCCAGGCAAATTTTCCTTAAACAGAGATTAGTTCATGCACCCTGTGTGAGGATCTAGTATGACAGAGAGCCAGTCTGATGTTAAACCCACATGGAAGCTGCTCGGAAGAGCCTCCCATGAAGACTAGTTTCCACATAGCAGCTGTAATGTGTTGAGATGCTAACCACAGAGATCATTACTGTGGCTTGGAGGCCTTCACTGTCCATGCAAGCTCTTGTTGCAGTTGTCATCATACACATAGGCACATGCTTTCTTTCCTATGGGTTGGTTCCAACCAGTTTTTCTACAGGAAGGAAGAATTCCCCTTTGCCACCCAAGAAGGCTGTGCTGGGGGTTATAGATGTAAGGAACAAGCCTGTGTCACTCACTGAACTTTGGTTCATCCTGTTAAGTTGTTGCAGGGCTGGCTACATGGCTAGAAGAGTCACGTGGGAGCTGTAGTAGGGAGGGGAAATGAGTGAGGTTAAGTGAAAAACTTGGCTAGATCCAATCTAATAGCTATTGTGTGGGGCACCTGTTGAGTAGAAGTTGTTTGAAGAAACTCTTAACTGGATCAGCTCTTGAGGATATAAAAACTAAAGACCATCTACCTGGAAATAAGCTGTTTCATGGTTCCCCTTACAGTGCCATGGATCCTCCATTTTCTTTTTCCATGCCTGGGACAACTTACTTTCAAGATCTACTGTTGTCCTTCTAGTCTGAACATTATTAAAGTTGCATTCCTTATCATCATAATGCAAATGATCCTAATTTTGTTAGTCCCCCATCTCAAGGATTTCAAGTAGGGTATGGTTTTATGAAGAAAACTATTCAGGCTTCTTACATTGTTCCTTACAAATATTGCTACTATATGCCCATACAGCCTTTTGCAAATTGCTTCCTTATTGTACTCTTTTAAAACTATCTTGGACTAGTTACTTGTAAACACTTTTCTGTCTCGTCTTACAGATTCTACAGGCTCTGGGGAAGTCGTATCATCCTGGTTGCTTCCGTTGTGTGATCTGCAATGAATGTCTGGATGGAGTGCCATTTACAGTAGACAATGAGAACAAAATCTACTGTGTTCGAGATTACCACAAGTAAGATGACAAAATAAATTCAAGGAGAAATTTCAGAAATAGGCAGCTCTTGAGCAGACTTATCTGGAAGTCACTTCTATTGGAATCTGTGAGACTTGCTTCTCTGATTTCATTTCTAAAGGGAGCACACATTGGCTCTTTTCTTTTGAACAGATCTGTGTACGTACATGCTGGATATACATGTGTTCATTGTAACTTGTCAGGAGGGCTAGTGAGAGACTGTTGTCTTATCAAGGTCAGTATTGTCTGCTCTGACCAACAACATATCTCCAGAGTCTCATATGAAGGACTTTCACATCACCAACCATCCTCTTAACCGGAATTATTGAGGACTGAATCTGGGACCTTCTGTGTGCAAAGAAGCTACTCTGCCTCTGAGCGACAGCTTTTTCTCCACTTCTGTGCAAATTGATAAATGCCCCTATGGTCTCTATGTGATTGATTATTAACAGCCTTTGGCCATATACAATAGATTCTGTACTAGTGATAAATGCCCCTGTGGAAGAGAGTTAATATTAAATTCTTGACCTGTATATTTTAAAATGACAATGCCACTACTGTTGTAGTTGTCTTGTTTCCCTCCTGCAAATCTAATGGGCTCAGATAGGTAATGGATGAACAAAATGGCAAAGGAGGAGTTAACAGCCCCAGCACTGTACATGTGAGGCTATACATTAGGTTAAAAAAAAACCTAAGGAGAGATCTATGTCAGGGTCTCCCGCGTCATACTTAGTTTGACCCTGAAGCTTCAGGTTACAGCCATTTCTGAGTCCCAAAGCAAAACCGAGAATGTTTTGCGCAATAGCCCACACAGCACGTCATTGAAGTTTAAAACTAGCTGCCGCTTCGTATTGCCCCTTCTTATCAGGTCTGTGCAGGGCATGGCTGTTGTACGGGTCTAACAGTGCCATTCTAAAAACACTTTCCTGGGAGTAAGTGTCACTGAATTTTATGTATTTATTTAAACCATGTGTATGCTGCCTTTCTACCCAAAATAGGGTCGCTAAGGCAGCAAAAATTAAAACACTAAAAACAATTTTAAACAATTTGAATTTAAAATAGTGTAAAAACAATTCAGTAAACACAGACGGACACACAGCACAAAAAACACAACATGGAGGAGGCCAATAACACCTCTTGGAGGTATGTCAGAGAAAACAAAAAAGTCTTCACCTGCTGGTGGAAGACAGCAGTAAAGAGTCACAAATTTCCCCAGGGAGGGAGTTCCAAAATTTTGGTGCCATGATTGAGAAGACCCTTTCTTGAGATGCTGCCCACCTAGTCTCCGATGGCAGGGTCACCCGAAGCAGGGCCTCTGAAAATGACTCAAGTGAGTAGATAGGTTCATATGGGAGAAGACAGTGAATAGACCAAAGTAGGTCTCTGAGGGGGCTTGCCTAGGATTGTTCTCTGTATTTCCTGTCCTGGAGAAAAAAGCAAGGGCCACCACAATAAAAGCTATGCTGGTGATCTTGGGACTTGGGTGTGTGATAACCGTGTGGGACAGGAGCTGCAGTAAGGAGGGGCAGTGGGCAAGATTGAGTGAAAAAGCTAGCTGGCTCCAAGCCCCAGTTTCCCTCCAAAAGAGCTACTAGGTTTGTATTTTTCCAAGAGAGCTGTGGACCTTTATCAAACTTCTCAGTACCCTCACAAAACTGTTTTTTTGGTAGAAGTCATGTCAGTTTAAACCAGTTTTAAAATTGATGTTAGTTTGGATTCATCTTTGTAATGTTTCTCTGCAGAGTTTTGGCTCCCAAATGTGCAGCATGTGGCCTTCCTATTCTGCCCAGTGAGGTAAGGAATTATATACTTCTCCCAGTGTTCAAGTGTGCTGCAGCCTGCATTTATTTATAACAATCTTCAGTTAAGTCCCCACATTCGTTCTTGTCAAAGCATAGTCATTCTTATGTCCTATATCTAAGATGTGACTTGACTTGGTCGTGATTTATTTGTCCTGTTGATTTCAGTGGAAATTGGTTGTGACTAACTTCAGCTGAACTAGGGGGCCAAAGGAACAATGCAATGAAAGTTAATTGCACACAAGTCCCATTGATCTCAAAGAAATAAAGCACACAGTTAAATTCCATTGATGTCACAGGCACAAAACACTTTCTGATTTGCATCAAAGATACTCATGCTCTTCTCTGCCCCTAGCACCCCCCCCCCATCCTTGTAAAGAAAATTCTGAATTGAAACCAGAATAAACTGTGCCCAATAAGCAAGCGTGCAAAATTCTTGTTTCATAACGTGAGGTTCTTTGGCATGGAACTTGGACTGTGTGAGGTTGCTTCTTTTTCTTTGTTGCTCAATACATAAAATCCAAAATATGTAAGTATGCTTGGGAACAACTTTTTAAACAAAGACACTCAGTAATGTTAAATGCTTCTCATAGGGAGCACTCCTAAACAGGTATACTCAGAAACAAGTCCCGTCATTCACTGCAGCATATTCCCAGGAAGGTGTCCGTAGATTGCAGCAATACTGAGTTTTGCCTTGGCTTAATTCAGTGTGCTCAGGAGTTAGCCTGCGGCCTTTTGAGATCTCATCTAGGGAGGCTGCAAAAGCTTCACACAAATTTTGTCTGTAGGAGTGTTTAAAAGTTGTGTTCGCCTTCTCCCCCCAGCAGTCTAAATGTACCAGCCTTCACTTTGCCACAGAAGAGTTTCACGCAGCCTGAAGCAATTGCATTTCATTTAATAATTTCTTTTTGAACACTTTCCCCCTCCCTTTGGGTTTGTTTCAATGCTTACAGGGATCTGATGAAACTATTCGTGTTGTGTCAATGGACAAGGATTACCATGTGGAGTGCTACCGCTGTGAGGTAGGTCAGCCTGTTGCTTGCATAAAACATCATTACAAATCCAGGCCAACTATATTTAGAAAATGTATATGGTGACAGCTAAGAACATGTGTTGCTCAATGACTGGAAGATGTCCAAGAGGGATATACTTAAAGACTTTCCAAAACCTATGAGTGATGTTTTTCCAGTCAGTGAGAATATTGTTCAATATCCAAGTCGCTCTTCAGATGTGTACCAAGGCCATGCTGGTGAAGGTGGGTGCCGGGAGCTTCCTTGTTTTTATAATTATTGCTGGTGGTCCTCTTACATTGGAGGCCATGCCTTAAAAAACCATTATGCTAGGGGAGCATCTTGTTTGCCAAGATGGGGTGTCCCTTTTGTCTGTGCAGAAGTCCTCCACTGCATATGCAGAAACTCCTTAGGAGACCTTAGGACCAAAGTCTGTGTGTTGAAAGGGATTCACAAAAATAAGCTCAATACAATACGCTCAAGTTCCATTCTTGAAAGCCTTGGGCATCCAGTCATATACGGTAAGTGGTTTTGCCATTCCAGCATCTGAGATGAGGGATGCGATGCCCAACAACTTGGGCATGCCCAGTGGGATTTTTTTTTAAACAAGTGGCTTGTCATGTGGCATTGTGTGAGGCTTCTGTTTAAGAATTTTATAAACCTGAAGCTCTTCCAGTGCCCAGAACTAGTTGCGATACTCTGACCCTGGTCACGTTGGGTCCTCAGTTTTTTATTGGGGCTGGCAACTGTCACCAGTAGTGATGCTCCCATCCTCACAAACATGTTTGAAAATCCAGATGTACCCCATGCATGCTGTCTTATCTCAAGTCGTCGATCCTGTATGCTCATATAGATGACTTGTCCATTTAAAATTATCAGTATTTCAAGTGTGTTTTAGTTTCCATACGTGGTGGTTTTCATTGTCACATAGCCAGCCGACTAGTAGATGCTGTTGGCGCACCTTCAGAATTCGCCTGATGGTTGGCATTAATGGGAACTGTGTAACAGGAGTTCCCATCAACCTTCAGAAAGATGTGCAGGGGAAAACTGGCCTAGGGACTTAAAGTGTTTCCTGTCACTGCTGAAATCCTTCTCTCTGGAAAACAGAAGGAAAGCCAGTTTGATCTTACAGTGGAATTACTTCTGATGACTGTATTAGGACTGTCGGCCAGCCCAAGTTCCTAGGGCCGAACTACTGGTTCCCAGCTGCCAACATAATGAATATTCTGGCTTTGTCCACCGATGTGATCTGGCTGGTAGGTAACTGCAGGAAACAGGAATGCTACGAGCTCCTGTTGAAGCTGGTTCCTTCCACCGAGATGGAGACTTGCTGCCCGCATTCCTGAAAAACCGAGAGGGGCTCTGTTTCCATGCAAGTCAGCTGAGCCTGAGAGGGGCTCCCTTCTTGCCTTCACAAAGAACTTGTACATTCCTGACGTGCCCTCAAGGCTCTCTGGACCCCAGCACTGCTCTCAGCCCACAGGAGCAAAAAGAGCAACCAAGAGGAGCCTGTGTCCTTGCATGGCTTCACTTTGTCGATTGATTGTAGCTGCAGGAAGAATTGCATTCTTCCCCTAAAAGCAGACTTTGATTTATTTTTTAGTGACTTTCTCCCAACGGAAGTGGTAGTATTGGGGAAATACTTGGATCTCTCTGCCGCACTGCTCATTTGTTTTAAACACGTTCATCCACTAGGGTGGCCAGTTTGCTGCACCATTTGAGTTAAGATGCGCATAAACACTTGAAGTTGTCTCAGTCAAACCACTGAGCTATCACAATCAGTATTGTCTGCTCTGACTGGCAGGAGCTCTGAAGCACAGGTCTTTCGCACAATTTACTACCTGATCCTTTTTTAAGATGGAGATGCCAGAGATTGAACCTGGGACCTTCTGCGTGCAAAGTGGAGGCTCTACCAGTCCCATCACATACATATTCCCTGTACAAGATTCGGGTCCAGTAGCACCTTAAACGCCCTGACTTGGATAGCCCAGGCAAGCCTGATCTCTTCAGATCTTAGAAGTTAAGCAGGATCTGCCTTGGTTAGTAATTAGATGGGAGACCTCCAAAGAAGACCAGGGTCACTATGAGGAGGCAGGCAATGACAAATCAAGTTTGTTAGTCTCTTGCCTTGAAAACCCGAACAGGGGTCACTGTAAGTCAGCTATGACTTGATGGTACTTTCCGCCACCACCACCACCTTAAAGACCACTTAGCTTATAGCTTAGAAATCTAGTTGGTGTTTAAGGTGCTACTAGACCCAAATCTTGCTCTTTTACTACAGACCAACACAGCTACCCACCTGAAACTATATTCCCAGTGTAATAACGTTTTCTTGAGAAGCTCTCAACTCTCATGAGAGTAGATTCCGTGACGGTTTGTGGGAGACAGTTGCAGTAAAGATCTTAGCATTCAAGGAGATATTTTTTGAATGTGGTCTCTGAAGAGATTCTAAGCATCTCATGTTTTCATTGGGGCAAACTGACCTTTACATCAAAATCAGAGATGGGAATACCCTGTGCCTTGAAACATAATTGTCAACAACTATGAGCAGCATCTTTGAATAATAAAACAAAAATGCATGCATCGATTTTTATTTATTTATTTATATCATTTATAGCCTGCCTTTCTCACTGAGACTCAGTGCGGATTACATAGTGTGAGATTAGTACAATCAGTATCAAGGACATTTCCATAAACAATGTTATAGGATAAATAAAAACAAGTTTATTAATAACAACAGCAACAAAATTCAATTTATATACCGCCCTTCAAGATGACTTAACACCCACTCAGAGCGGTTTACAAAGTATGTCATTATTTACAAGTTTACATCGGGACCTCAAAGCGTAGCATCCAGACAAGAATAAAAGAACATGAAAGGCACTGCAGACTTGGCCATCCGGAAAAATCAGCAGTGGCTGAACATAGCCTAACTCAAACAGGACACAGTATCCTATTCCAGGACACTAAAATACTTGACAACACTTCCAACTACTTTGTCAGATTGCACAGGCAAGCCTTTGAAATTCATAAGCATAAACAATTTCAATAGGAAAGAAGAGACTTTAAGAATGAATAGAGCATGGCTTCCAGCCCTGCAAAACACCAGGCTAACGGAATACTCCACATTCCACAATAGCCCTGCAGAGAAGATTAGTATATCAAGCACCAATCCATATGCAAAAGAACCTCCTCAGGATACAGTGAAGCCTCCCTCCATTAGCATTCCACACCCTGGGAAACTCCTACAGGGTGACTCAGCCCAAACCCACTTTCCTGAGTAGATATAAATTACCTGCCAACATCTTCTCCACACTGTGACACCGAGAGATCTCTTTCTTTTGGTGCTACACCTCTGAAGATGCCAGCCACAGCTGCTGGCGAAATGTCAGGAACTACAATGCCAAGACCATGGCTATACAGCCCAGAAAATCCACAACAACCATGTGTCATTATTATCCCCACAACAAAATACCCAGTGAGGTGGGTGGGGCTGAGAGAGCTCCAGATAGCTGTGACTAGCCCAAGGTCACCCAGCTGGCTTCAAGTGGAGGAGTGGGGAATCAAACCCAGCTCTCCAGATTAGAGTCCCATGCTCTTAACCACTACACCAAACAGGCTATGTCTTTTACAAAGACATGGCATTAGCAAGGATCCAATATGGAGTTGAAGAATTGCTGAAGCAAAACATAATCAATTCTAGGACTGACATTAGACAATATGAAGCACAGGTAGTATATAGGTGTATAAATTTAAAGTAACAGATAACATGTAAGGCAATATAGTGGTGAAGTCTATGGTCCCTAACTCATTGGCCAAGCATCTGAGACCTCCTCCGTACAACACTGCCCTCCTGAGTATAAAGTCTTTTTGAATAATCCAGTTTTTTTGCATTGTTTGTGGAAAGTCAGGAGTTTGGGGGCTTTCCTGACCTCAGGCAGGCCGTTCCACAAGGTAGAGGCCACCACAGAGAAAGCCCATGTAAGGGTTGCTGTTGTTTTGCGCGTGTGCACAAACCTACCTTTAAATGTACACACAGTGCATTTAAAGTTAGGGCTTTTTTTTAAAAAAAAAAACCCTGGCAGTATCCTTGATGTAAAAGGTTTGGGGGGCGGGGAGTGGTGGGTGTTTCCTCCCATAAGATTGGTTATTCCAGAGTGAGATGCAGGATTTTAAAAATTTGCTTGGTAATTTTAAAAAATGAATTTGTTGGCTGGTTCCCATCCCCCAAGCTAGCAGGTTTTTGTTTCCCAGCCTTCCTTGTGCATTTACTTTGATACATTTACACATTGGTGCATGCCACACTTTTAATCTCTGCCTGGGTGTAGTAAGTGGGAATGTTATTCCAAAAATACAAAAATCTCCTCAGTGCCAGTAATTAGGACAGTTTCACTGAGGCCAGGTCAGGGGTTTAAACAATCGACTTCTGAGCATGCACCATCGGGCTGCTGCTTCAGAAATCCTCAGCTGTGCATGAGGAAAAGCATCATATGAATCTGAAATAAATAATTGCATATGGAGTAGAAATTTCTGGGTAATAAAAACTAATTCTTAATTATGAGTGTTGCAAGGAAGTATTTTGCGCCCTCTTGTTTTCATATTTTTGTGGCAATTCTGTTCATGTGTTTGTCTTGTTGATCCAGTCTTTGTATTTCCAACTCTGGGATATCTCCAACCGCACACACATGTGAAGTCTTAGTTCTGTCCTCTTCTTTCTTGCATAGGACTGTGGAATGGAACTCAATGATGAAGATGGACATCGCTGTTATCCCCTGGGTGACCATTTGCTCTGCCACTCCTGTCACCTTGTGCATATAGAGAAAGGCACAACTCCTGCAGCTGCATACCGGCATCATTACTAGTCAGCGCTGCTAAAGACCCACCCCAGAAGCCTGGCAAAGAAACTGTTGCTGTTGCTGTTCTTTGAGGTGCTCATTTCCCCCAGTTGGCAATTTGCAGTTAAGAAGATTAAAGCAGCTTCACCTTAAGTCCCATGCTTTATGTGCTAGGGAAATTCTACACACAGGATGTTTCTGACAAAATTGAAGCTGCATGTATGGGTTCTTGTGTGGCCGTTTTTTGAGAGTGGGTGGGGATAGTATCGATTCTTCCAGTATGGGAAGACTATGTAGTAAGTAGAATCAAAACAAATTGCCTAGCAATGCCTATCCTCCCCTTAATGCCAAGTGTATGTAGTGACACCCAGATCAGCAGGTCTATTGATTTGGGAAAGGTGCATCTAATTGCTCTGTTTTTGTATCCCTAAGCCAGTTATGGAAACACACACAGTTTCCCTGCCCCAGACAGTCCATGTAATGAGTACATACTCACCTTTTTGCTTGACAAATTCCATTCTTGGAAATGTACCATTAATGTGCTGTATTGAGTGTGGTTTCTTATTAAGAATGTGGTAGCTCAGTTCCCAAAACTTGGGAGTACAGAATAAAGCTAACTGCACTCCTTTCCCCCCCACATTTTAAAGAGGTATTTCTTGTCTTCCCCATGGTAGCTACTAAGCTCTAAAAAAGGCACAAACACTGAAAATATTTATGTCTTGGTGAGAGATTGGTGTGCTGTTCTCACTGTTTTAGAAATCTAGTCCTTTAAGTTGGCCCTGGTACTCCAGCATCTGCTTTGCTGTGAAATAGCTGGTAGTTGGATTGAGGGGCAAGGAGAAAGACTGAATATGTAGCTTTCTGTTTCTCGTAATCTTAATTATTTGGAGCACTGAGAATAACTTAAGCTTATAGAGTAGACTTGACATATTTGGGGTCTGTTCGCCCTGTTTGGACTGACACCTAATGGAGAGTAATTTCAAGAATAGTTTCTTCCATATTGCCCCTCTAGCAAGAAGAAAATGGCTATTTTCCTCTTTTTAAACTCCTATACCTTAAACCATGCCTTAAAGTTAAGTGTGTTTAATAAATATGATGTGGATTATTGAATGTGTGTATTTTTTGCAACTAATGCTTGAGTGAGAGTGAAACAGTTGTGTGGTTGCTTTTTAAAAAGTTGCCAGAAGTCTACCTGCTGATTACGCCAGTTCAACCTAGACTTGAGTGCCAATTAACTAAGACTGCATCAATTCTGCGTTGTTTTCTATTTTAATAGGGCCACATAAAGGCACCCTTTACTTCATCATGAAGTTGCTATAATAAGCTGATTTTGGAGAATGGTCTTAGAAGTTTTTAGCCCAGGATTATAGCAAGGGAAGTGTGGTTTATTTAAAGTGGGGAAAAAATAAAGGTTTTAGTCAACACAGTAGCTGTTAGGAAATTATTTCAGGGGTGAACCTTCTCGCCCCTTGAATTATAAGGTTCCTGAGTTTAGGCAGCAGCATGATTTGGCTTCCAGGCAGGCAGTTTCTTCCATGACATAACTTTAGGCAGGCAGGAGCCTTCTCGTTTTCCTACTTCTAGAAGCAGCATTCCTTCCTGACCTTGCAGTCATATCTTCAGACTAGGCTTATGCATAAACCAAGGGCTTCAGTCCCAGCAAAATCCTGATCGCAAAGAGACACCACATTGGAGCTGCTGTAGCATAGCGGTTAAGTGGTTGGGATGAAAATCAGCATTCTGCTGGTTTGAATCCCACTACTGCCATGATCTCGGTAGGTGGTGTTGGGTAAGCCACTGCTCTCAGCCCCAACTGTATTGTGGAGATAACAACACTGACTTTGTTCACCGCTCTTGAATGGGCCATTAATCTGTCTAGAAAAGCAGTATACTTACTGGTGCATGTCTGTATGCAAGAAGCCTTTTAATCCCCCTCCTTTCCAGAATAAACAACCCTCTTGCAGAGGCCTTCTCTTAAGCCCCCCCAAACATTGAAAAAAGGCCACAGTATATGGTAAGGGGAAGGTAAAGAAAAGGGTCTTGAGAGCTCTCTGGCAGTAGGTTGAGCTATTGAGGTTCAGTCTTTACTCAAAGAAAAGAATCTGTTACGGTAGTTGCTTAGGAACATGTAGAGAGTTCACTTCTAATGTCTTTAAAATAGGGCATTTGCATCAAGAACTTCATGTCATGCATCTGCTACTGCTACAGATTATGTCATTGAGAAGAATGGTCCACGACTACTGGTCAGGTAGAAACAATCCTGTTCCCAAATAGCAAGCTTCTTCTAGTCATTTGTGAGACTGGAAATTTTGCAAGTAATAAAAAGCCGCATCATATAGTATCTTAATCAAAGTCATCTTGTGACTTGCCACAGCAGCAACTTTTGTTACCTTCTTTCAAGTATAAATGCTAGGTGCACCATTGGTCTTAAGATTACACTTCAGCAGATCACTTGGCTACAGCTAAAGATCTGTGCTGCACCCTTTTGCGGAACACAGTACCCCACATGGACTTGGTTTTTCATTATTCAAGATACAAACACAGAAGAGGAGTCAATACTTAGAAAAGATTGAAGTTTTTTATTGTTCAAGTACACTGTACATGGATGTATGAAATTCAACCTCTTTGCAAGCCTGTGGACACAGATATCCTTCCAGTTTCATACCTACTTTAGTTCCAACAGTGGAAGTTTTCGAAGACTTCCTCATTGCAAATAGTTCTTAAAAGGGGAACACACCAGGAAAACCACTTAGCTGTTCCAAACATACCATCAGATAACAAAGCCATTAAACATTTATTCCACAAAATTTTTATACTTCCTGCATACTTGATGACTTGGATTTTTTAAAATTTTCATACTCTATTTTCCCTGTATCCCGTGAACAGGAGCTTTGTATATTACAAGTGATTGTGAAAGGTATTATTTAAATCAAAAGAGGCCAAATGAACCATTGCCATTTGCGAAGACTATACAGTATGTTCAATCATAAATCACAATGAAATCACTGCAGCAACATGTTGTGTTTTACCTTGCAATGACAAACTGCATTAGTCCTAGCCCTCTACATGTTTCCCAAATATTTAAACTTCATAATTGCAATCTTGAATATACAGCTGTAATTATAGGAAATATTAATTGCACAGCACCTGAAGCCGATTCATGTTTGGTTCTGAACACAGGTAATTAGGAAATGGATGACAAACTCATTTAAAATTGGTCCTTGATTCAGATCTAGTATTACTATAAAGCTTGGAAGCACTAAATTTGAGACACACATTTATTAGTAACCAGCACAAGGCTATTTTTTTTATAGCTTAACCATTTTTAGAGACCATTACAATTGAAATATAATTACATCATGCACAAAAAGCAAACCAATGCTGACCAAGTGCAAACATGGAATTTAGCCAGAGAAAATAGACCAAATGCATATTCTCTCTTCCACATATTATGCCCACTAAAACCAAGGCAGAGTAAGCAGCATCTGGTTCGCCAAATCTATAGAGAATTTCTACATTTGTGACTGAAGAAACAAACAAATATTTGGACATTTAGCATAAGAGGGACAAAGCAGCAGCTTTATATTCTTTGATTCCATTTACATCTTTTTTTTTAAAAAAAAAGGACTGAATTTTAACATTTGAGTCACACTGAAATTTTTCATCTAAGGACTGGAGTCATTAAAGCACTGCAAGACATATTCCAAACAAATTCAATGGTTCACTCATCCTTTCAATGAACAGAATATTGCATCAATAGTCCCATAATGGGCAAGAGAGACTTGAACAGGGGGAGAGTGGGAGGTCTTTATTTTTAGGGAATGCTGATAGATACATGGTACAACCCTGCACATGTTAACGTTGAGTTCTTGTCTGTAAGGACACCCAACGAGAAGTTTAATTTAAGCAGCACAATGTGTTATTGTTAACAAGCAAGGCCTTTCCTATCAGATAAATGTAAACCAGGTCTGCCTTAGCAAAAGTCAGCAGCAGCTAGCTCTCAGTAGAACAGCATATTCTTTGCAACTCTGATGAGTTTGACAATACTATGCTGCTGCTGAGCTGCAAAGCTTGGCGGGCCTTTTAAATTATGTGGTTAACACGTGACAGGACTACAGAATTATTTCATTTATATCTTTTCATTTCCCTAATGTTGTATGTGCAAGCTCCTTGGCGAATGCAATACTCCAGAAACCATTGTAACTAGATCAGTCAGTCACCTCCACCAAGCAACAAGCTGGATTCACTTTTTCAAAGATGAAAGCTAAAGAGAACACAGGCTGGTGTGGAAAGCAGGTCAGTAGAGGCTCCAGGACTGGCTTGAGGAGTCATCCCTACCAAGCCGCTTTCCACACACACAAATTCAGTCCATCTTCTCCTTCTGGACTAGCTTAGGAGCATCTACAAAATCCTTGCCATTGTAAAGGATGATAGCGAGAGTTCCAAAGCTTGCACTTCCCCAGAATAGGACATAAGCCAGTGTCTCTGTCCATGTATCACCTGTGGAACATAATAAATGTCCTCTCTTTTATACAAGAGTAAATATTTAGGAATCATAACAGCAACTAATTAACTGAGAAGCGGAATGATTAATTCTGCTGTAACATTTCAGATCTGCTGCATGTAAAGCAAACTTCTCCATCGTAAGCATGTGGACATCAACTAGCATCATCATCTTGATAGGAAGTTTAGACTGCTCTGTTAAATGGCTTCAAAGAGTTAAGCGCATCGTGCAAATAATATTATTTGGTCATAGAAGGCAGCTAATGGAGGAGATACTGCCATTATCAAAAACTTCCCAAATGGCTCTGAGCAGTTCAGCTGTTGTACATGAGTTTAGACAAGGGTGCAACTAAACAAGAAATGGGACAATGTAAAAGAAACACAAAAAACAGGACCAGTTTTCCTTTCCCCCCATCCCCGGTGAGAAAACGATCATCCTTATCATGTGTATAACACCCTGAGAATTTTCACCCGTCAAACATAAAATGCTAAACACTCCAAACTTTTGAACATCCAAGGCAAGCTGTTCTAAAGAGTGGGGGTCCAGCAGCTGACTATGGACTATGAAACGAACTGGGCATGAACCATACAAAGAACCAGAAATGGGATTGTGGGCTGGAGCCTGGCTATGGAAGAAAAGATTCTTCCAATTAAGTAAATTATCTGGCAGAACGTTTAGGTGTGTTGGGATGGCACATGATGACCACTGAAGCAAATGCAGTCATTAAATATCCACCTAAGAAATGACTGGCTGCAGTTCTTTCCCCCATGTAACAATTTTTGCTAAGGAACTGTCAATTCCAACAGTTGTGATCAGCTCAGTAGCAGTTACAATACTGAGGAGATCTGGAATGCCTGGATAAGCCTTGTTTGCTTCTGCTCTCTACTTGGGTCAAACTATAATGTGGAAGAGGACTGACCTATAGGCAGCCTAATGCATAGGAGACTGCGGAGTCTTGCGGGGGACTGGTCTAAATTTTCTTTAGAGATCTGCCTTGGTGCTGACATTCAATGAGGCCACGGGATTCTTCTTGGATCTGCAGACTGTTGCTACACCAAGCTCTTCCACCATGTTAGGGCACCTAAGCCCATTAATTACCTTATTTATCATATCACCAATGAATTTGCTCATTCCTGGCCTTAAAGACATATTTCGAGGAGGAGTGACTATGACCATTAGCTCTTCACGCTGCTGTTATTTAGAGCAGTAGGATCTGAGACCAGATATCTGGAAAAGCGAGCTCTGACTGTCAACAGTTTATACCCTGAAAATCTTGCTTGTCTTCAAGGTGCTACTAGTCTCAGATCCCACTGTTTTACTGCAGACCAACACGGCCAACCTTCCTGAAACTAGGTTATTAAGGGGTGTGTACAAAGATACAAATTGCACACACAAGCAGAGTGATCACTTACCAGCCATTAGCAAACAGATGATGCACATTGAGAACGCAACCACCATGATAATTGGTAACTGAGAAAGAAAAAAGAAACAAGTTAAGTGACACAATACATAAACAAATGTCCCAAAGCTGTGTTACATCCTAACTGCAGTGTATGTTGTGCTGCAGGCACCTTTAATATCCTATTCCAAGAGAGATACTAAGAAGACATTCATAACGCATCTCCATTTTGAGAATGCTTACCCAGAAATCTCATGGCTTTTTAAAGGCGGCTGATGGTTGTGCCAGAAGCTTCTTGGATAAGAGCTACTTCCTCAGGTGCAGCCAGTTCCAGCCCATGGACATTTATACGCAGCACATTTGTTGCTTTCAAATTATCACAAAACATTTTGCTAGATTTTGCTACCCTTCTGGGATGTTATGTTCCAATTTCTTAACTTTTAAGCCCTCACAGAATATGCTTTACAATAACTGTGTACACTAACGAATAAAGAAAATGAATTTTCATCTTAAGCAAGTTTCTAGCACAGAGTTGCAGAAATATGATTGAAAACATAGGATCCACTTTTATGGACGAGAGGAAGTTTGGACAGAATCAGTTTTAAAGGAGAAGAATTGTACCTGGATTCTGCTACGTATAAAATTAAAAAAGCCTGAGTGAAGCTGGAATCTTGCCTCTTGAGCTACTTTTCGGGAATCCCTCCCTTCTGTCTTTGGTGGCTTATCAAGTTTATTTCTAATTTAAACTAAGGGGATGCTCAAGCGACAATCTCCACATTATTCTGTGGGTACCAAGACTGAGAATGAGCTTGCACACTTCCTCTCTGCATGCAGAAGTGGCTAAAACGAAGGAATCCTGAGCAACTGGAATACTTTCTGAACGTACTACACAAGCTGGTTCAGGTCCAATATGCAAGGACATGAGTCGTTGCATATTGAACCTGAACCACCTCACATTTAATAAAAATGGCACCTTCAAGTACAGACACTCATTTCTGTAGTGAGGGGAACAAGGAAGGGAGTGCAGGCATCAGAGACCCGCTGACACTTTTGATGCACAGAGAGACGAGGCTGGCTGTTAGATGCAGAATGGATCATTCTGGACTTAAAGTAGTGAGGAACAGTGGCATTCTTCTTTAAGGTATCAAGCCCTACATACAGTATTTGGATAGCTGCTGTCACTCCTAGTCCTCCATTACTGAGAGAACGTACCTTCGTATACTTAATCTAAAAGGTAAACAAGTGCTAAAACAAGAGGTGTATCTTGCAGTTCTATTCAGCACACTGTTCTTTGTAGAACAGAAACTATACCATGGTGAGGGGCAGGGACAGAAAAATAGAGGATATACTTTTTGATTAATTTGCTGTAGCTAGCCACTATTTTACAACTGCTTTGAACTGCAGAAAGATCTATATTTTCCTCCATGTTATACAAGTGGAAGCTGGGGAGTTCAAGTAGTGGTCCATTTTAAAAAATATGGACCACTTATGTCTTTAATATACATAAGTTAAATTATTAATGTCTGTAGTGTAAGTTCTACATTTCCTTTTCATTTTTAAGAGAATCAATATAAAAGAGAGAGTTTTCAGGTCTTACAATTGCTAAAAGAGACTTGAAAGGACATGGGCACCACTTCCTGAGGCTACAAGGAGGATATATTGTGATGGCAGTAGAATGGTTTCTTTTGCAACAGGCCGCTAGATCTTAGCAACAGCACAAAACCAGGTAATCCGAACTGACATTTAAATGCCATTCTGTGCACAGTACAAAGCTTTAGTATTATGGATTTGGAGGTCAAATCCAGACAGCCAAGAACCCTGCAGAAGCCACTTCAATGTTTATTGCTTGGTGCCTGCAACTGCATAGGGAGAAAAGTGCCTTTAGCCTCTGACCATGTGGCTAACCCTAGAATTACCTTCCCCTTCTACCTACCCCTGTGGGGTCAAAGCTGTGGATAACCACAACCTCATGTGGCTTTAGGTGCCAGGCCAAATGCCTTGAAGTGATTTTCAGAGTCTACCTTCAGGACTGTCAACTTCTTTTATGTTTGTAAGTATATAAAGAGATATTTTATTCTCTTCTTCACAGCAGCCCTAAAAGTAAGGTTCTTGTGATGCACCACCTCCCTAGCAATATTGTTTTCCGCAGCAGATAAAATCTGTGTCAAGAGGCTTAGAACTTCTGAAGAGTGCAGATAGCAGTTATGACGCCATTACGGGCTCTGCGAAGTCAATACATTGTAAATGCGAATTTCAAAATACCATTTTGTGCCAAGTCCCTCAACAGGGAACTCTCCACTCAGAGCAGCAATTAATACTTGCCTGCAATTCTGAGCGGATGTGAATTTCTGCTGATGGAGACAGGGGCAGTATTTCTATTTATATCCTCCGTTCTGGGCACATGAGCAGAGACTAATAATTCAGCACTAGCTCCCCAGGTAGAGAGCAGCTCAAACAGCATCTGGCAGGAGGCCAGTGGAGGCACACCGCAGCAGCAGCAGCCACACCTTCCTTACAGCTGCTGCACTTATTGTGCTGTCACACTGTCAGAAAGCTGCCCAGGTGGCAAGGGGCAGGTGTGCGGCAAGGAGCTGGCAGTGGCCTCATTTTCTTCTCCAGTCACTCCCCTCAGAGCAGAAGATTTTCCACTGTGTTGTGCAGCAGCACAGATGGGTCCTGCTGCATAAAACAGGCAGGAGAAAGGAACAGCTTGCATCACCCAAAGCAAAAAATGCTTCTGTACTCTAGCTTGCTTTTACTCACTTTTTATTGATATTCATTTTGTTTTTATTTGTTATTACTGATACCTTTTTAATTGTTCTACTGTTTTAACTATGAGCCACCTCAAGTAGATCTGGGAAATGCAACAAATTTTCTAAAAAATAAGGGGAGAGGTCTCTCAGTACTGTACTAATCTCACACTGCGTAATCCGCCTTGAGTCTCAGTGAGAAAGGCAGACTATATATTAATGACATAAATAAATAAAAATGAATAAATGTGAAGATCTCATAAAAACTTAAATATCCTTACAGCCAAGAATTTCCAGTCTTTCTGCACACGAAAGGGACTGACAGAATCTACTTCATCCACAGAATAATTTCCAAGAAACAGATCTATTGCATCCTGCCAAAAAAAAAAACCTCCAATGTTAAATAGTCTTGTGTCTTCATGTAACATAGTAATCCTTCAGGATCTTCAAAATTCAAATGCTTTTCCATTATGAAATGTAAACCCTATCTTTCTACTTAGAAGCACTCAAAGCAGCTCACAAAACAGTAATAACACTGAAAAGAGCAAGATTATCGTAAAACGACATAGTTTACCAAGGCCCCACCAATTTAAACCGAGGATTTTAAAGCTACCAAAAAAGACTGACAGGCCAAGCAATACAAATCACAAAATTGTTAGGAGAACGGCCTAATTTACTGGGAGTGCGAATACCCTAAAAGGCCCTTCAAAGCACCTGCTTTTATTGATTTCTGGAATCCATCAATGGGGACATGGCAGCTGAGCCTCTGCAGGAGAGAGTTCCAGAGTGCAGGGCCACAGCAAAGAAGGCTCTTTCCCACATGCTCACCATCTCCCTTCGTACAGCATTGGCACCCGGAGTTAGCATCTGCCCCTAAAAGCTCAAACCACAGGTGTGTTCCTATGGGTGCAGGCTGTGACCGGGATGGGGCTGTGGCTTAGTGGTAGAGCATCTGTTTCACATGCAGAAGATCCCAGGTATAATCCCCAGCATCTCCAGTTACAGCATCAAGTAGCAGGTGATGTGCAAGACTTCTGCCCAAGACCCTGCAGAGTCTCTGCCGATCAGAGTGACCTCCAAGGTCACCAGTATAATTTCTGCAATACAGGGGAGATGCGCCCCTTGTAACGAGTCCTTCTTAACAATGAGCAATGATCCCCCCCTTTACCCCTCTCCTTTCACAAGGCTTCTCCTATGTCCAGAGAAGCTTTCTCTCTGCTGCTTTGCCACATCTCCCTCTTCTCTCTCACGGTCCTCCTCCTTCAGACATATTTAATGAAACCTTTCCTAAACCACACTAGTCTTGCCTCAGCTCGTCTACCACCACTCTTCTTTCCCTGCCCCAACACCACATACTAGAAATCCCCAACCTTTTTCCTACTTAAGTTTCCCTTAAGCTCAGGGCACAACCAACGATGGTTAGAACACAAAAGTAATATATAGCATGCTTTCAGCGCCACCTAAAACAAACAAAAATTAGTAACCACAAACACTGGAAAGTTCTTACCTGTCTAAAACCATCAGAGAAGTTGTTCTTGTAATAACGTATTAGTGAATTCCAGCCATCCATTACTAGACCCCACTGAGTTCTCTTCCCAGTTCTAAATTTGTAATGAAGATCAAAATGGTAAAATAAATAAATAAGCATCTCCAAGGACAAATCAGAAAAGGGCAGTGCTAAATTCTTGAGGATACTGAACAATGAATTTATAGTGTGTTCCTTGCCTCCCCTAACTTTGTGGGGAAAACAGATCAGGAATTGGTCAGACTGGCAGATATAGGCCTTGAGTCCCTGAGGAAAAAGTATGGAGTCCTTCGGTCTTTTAGTTATGATCAACTTCCTTTAACACGTTCAACCTAGTTTCTTACCCTACCACACCTCTTAGATAAACAAATCAAAGCTAGCAGAGCCCACGGTGACCAAAATGGATCCACTGCAAAGAGGTCAGAGCATTAAACTACAACCAGAGAGAGCTGCATTCAAATCCCCACTATTGCACGACACATGATGGGTGATTGGTTGCCTGTCACTTTCTCTCAGCCACTTTCTCTCACTCCACAACGGTTGTGAGGAAAATGGGAGGTGGGGGAAGACCCATACATGCCACCACAAGCTCTTTGGAGAAAGGGCAGGACGAACATTTTGACAAATATACTTCCTGTTTCCATTTGCTCCACAGCAACTATAGCAGCCTGCTTACATAACTGTTTGAATACTAAGATATACTAAGATGCTAAGACACTGAAGTGACATCAGTGGACTCCGTTAAGCAAGACGGGCTCAAACTTACCTTGTATAGTCCGTCTTTAAGGCACCCGTTCCGGCGTACTGTTTGGCACAAGCATTTGCATTGTCAGCCCAGGCTGTGAACAGAAAATAGATCCTTTTAAGATACATACAAAAAGAGGGACAGCAAACAAGTAGCCCTTAATGATTCACCTGACAAAACAGACAAACCTACCGTTTTTATAGATTTTTTCAAATTCTGCTTGCTCTTCAATTCTCTGGCCAACATGCAACACACCTAATCTCTACAATGACAAAAAGGAGAGTGCCACTTAGAAATTCATTAGAATTGTGACATTTCAGTTACATGTAGATAAGGGCATACGAAGCTGGGTATTTCTAGCATATCCCCTTTCAAGGTGGTGGTTATGGGTTGGATCCAACTAGCTTTTATGCTTGATCTTGCCCAGTGCCCTCTTCACTGTCAGCCCTGTCCTGTGTGGCTTTCAGTCCTCCAGCATTGCCTTCTGGATGGCAAGAGAGGACCCTCCTCCCTTTTGCCAGAGAAGAGCTGGAAGGCTTATGATGACTCTAATGCACCAACCATGTGCCTTCAACGTGGATCTCAGAGATAAATAAAGCTGACAAAGAATCTCAACCTGCAGCTGTGCTTGGAGAGAACGGCGTGCTAGAAGGCTCTGAATCACATTTGTCCGATCCAGGCAGTCCATACAATTACTGCGGAAGGTTCCTTCTTGCTGCGTCACCATCTTGCCATCAGAGTCCACTAGAAAGTAGCTGAAACACAACGTAACTTGTGTAAGAATGCACAACACCTCATTTATACCTTAGGAGGCACTCTGGCACTAGGAAGTACCTACAGTTGTTAACACTGATGAAACAAATTAACCCTCTTAAATTAATCTGGAGAAAACAGGTTTTGGTTGAATGACTGAAGCTGCAATTGTCTAGCCATTTAAGTTCTAAGTTGGTTTGAAATGTGACAAGATTTTCTTTCATCTAAAATTATGGTCACATTTCGAAGAACTACCAAACAAGTTCCATGAGTCTAAGGAATTTTTTGACCTTCCCTCTTTATTGCCATTTTTAAAAACCAAACAAAGGTAGGTAGGTAATAAGTTTATTATATGGCCATAGGCCTTTACAAATTACATTTGACAACATAAACACTAATTTGTCAGAATCGGAAAACGAAGTAAAAGTCTCTAATGTCTTAGCCAGAAATTTGTTCCTGGGCTCCAAATATAAAGGGCAAACCAAAATATAATGAAGGAGTCTTCCACCAAACTTCTGCATATACAAATGCGTCGTTCCTGTGGTATTTTTAAATAACATCCAGTAAGTAGCTCTGTTGGCATAGGTTTCAAAAGCTATATGACAAGAAGGCCCACTGCTTAAAGAAAAGACTCAAATATCCCACTGGATGTACACAAACCTCATCTAAAGTAACTGTGGCTTTGGCTAGCCTATAAGTGTTTCAGGAACAAAAGCAAAATATGGCAGCACCCAACAGCTGGTCGTAAAGCCCACTGCCTACAATGCTGCTGGAATTAGCCATCTTAGCACAGATGCCACAAAACTATGACTAAGTCCAGTTAATGTTGCTTTCAATTATAGTAATGTTAGGACTCAGTTTTGAGCTATCCAAGGGATATTTTAAAAGGAAGGAAGATTAATTCTGTTTCTTTTATGATTGAAAATGCTCTGATTCATCACCTTGGTTCTCCCAGCTGGAATTCTTGCTCCGAGAGCTGTTCTTTTGGTACAATGGCACTTTACAAAATTCTGTGACACCCACGCAGCTCTAGTGCTTAGGGTTTACATCTTTACAATAAAGAGTTTGATTAAACAGTTACAGTTAAATGCTTCATCCTGATCCGCCAGCAGAATTAAAAGATTTAACAAAGCATCAACCGGTACCTACGGACTGGATTATCTCTGACTGCTCTGCAGCTGCGGCCTTCTCATATATCAAAGAAGCAACATTTTAAAAATAAAATGTTCTTCTCTCTAATACATCCGCCCCAAATCAGACAAGTTCCTTTCCACAAGAGAGATTTAACCTTATTAAAACAAGAGCGTAATTTTGATCATTTCTATCAGTTAACCGAGTGGAATTCAACTGTTCTCAGGAAATTCAAATGGTATGAAAAGCTAGCTGCATAACCAACTTCAACAGTATTCTGCCTCATTTCACACACATCAAATTTGAGAAGTACACCATGCAGTAGACCACACCTTGAGAAAAGCTGGTGGCAAGATTCCATCACACTAAGATCTTCACACGAATTGCTTAAAAACAAGCAGAGAAGCCTTAAAAAATTTTTTGGAACGCAGGCCTAGGTTCAAAAGGAAGAGATCTCCAGCGACTTTCAATGGAATTTAAACACAGGTAAGTGGTTCTGGATCATGGCCCAGATCACTAAACTTACAATATTACCAAAATAATGCTATTCTCATAAAGCATAAAGCATTCGTTTATTACTGGTATATGCTGCGCATAATCTAGTTATTACGTAACTTCTACTAACCACAACAAAATGCCTGCACACTGCAGTTGAATATATTACCCAAATTCATCTTGTTGTTCAGCGAGTCGATCTAATAAAACCTGGAGCCGTTCCCACCTCATGCGACTGCATTCTTTATGGAAATCAAATGCTACGTATCTGGGCAGAGAAAGCATACATGTGAGCTAATTATATTTTCTACAGGAATTTCAGTTGGGGAACGGACAGATTTCTGCTAGCAGAGGTGGAAACATGACAGCCAATGCGGTGGTGTTACTGAACTAGAAAAAGCATACATCCCAATGCCTAAGAAAAATAATTTAAGGCAAACTTTACCATGTGCAATGCAAAGTTTCCCTGGAACCAACACAGTGTCTGTGGTATCTAGAAACAGGTCTCTGTCCTCACTCCCCATCTCAGATTAATAGGACAACCCTAAGCAAAGTTACACTTTTCCAAGTCCATTGACTTCAACAAGGTTAGAAGAGTATAAATCCATTGATGTCAGTGAACCTGGAAAGGTGTAAGTCTGCTTAGGACTGCAATAAAACACCCCCCTCCAACAGAGTTCCCAAGGTACTACCAATCAAAATCCGTATCATGGCAGTACTGCAAACAACCACCATCTACAGCTACGCATTGCCATGGAACTCCACCACTCTTATTATAGTACTTTCTCTAAGGACTTTCCAAATAGACAGCCAGCTTCAATATTCTCTGCACTCCTTCCATTGTGGTTCATCATTCTACTGTACAGCACCGCCCTTCATCTTGGAGCTTTCCATATGGGCAAGCTTAGAACTCACACATGTCCATTTCAGTAAAGAAGTAGAGCTGGGGCTATTATTTTCATTACTAGGAATGGAGCTTCAACTCGCTAAGGGCAAATTTTGTCCCAACTTTTATCTGGCTGCACATCTTCATTTAAAATCCTTGGCAGGATGGGCATTTCCCTCAAGGGTGCTAATGACACAGAACCTGGCTATTCGGCTTTTATATACAGATATTTAGTCTTCTGGACAGCAGGTAGCAATATTAAAGCAAACGCATTTCACTTGGCAAGTACCTGACCATTCCATTTGCCAAGCTGTTTACCATTTGTGAGAAAGTTTGTTCAAGAGGCTTTTCTGAGCCCTTCTGGTTAACCTGTGAAAAAAAGACACACACGTTACATACTGTAGGCAACAACAAACACATTCCTTTGAACTTCATCCCAACTATGCAAATTAAGATCATACCAGGTTAACAATCACTTGTTTCCCATAGCTAATAATTTGAGAGTCAAAGTGTCTTTGGAAGCCATCCATCTGAAAAAGAATATAGTACATGTATGTATTCACAGTATTTACAAGTAGCAGCATATTTTAAAAAATCCTTAAAGAAGAAAATAGAAATCGGCTCAGTATTGAGAGATCACAGCAGAGATCTTTCTAAAGTGATCCAACATGTCATTCTACTTACAAGTGGATTAAACACAGTGTGCACTGTTTTCATGAATACAGTAGATGCCAAGATTATCTCTGAGAGACAAAATGCACTCAATCTAGTTAAATCCTAATGCTAGCTAAGGGCTCAACCCCCTCCCCCCTATTCTTTTGTTTCGTCCAACTCCACAAGCACAATTGTTTGCTCTGCCTCTCGGGACTGCTGGCTCACCAGCTCTGATAAGTCTACGACAACTTTAACTCAGTGGGCCAAAAACTTTGAAATTGTATTCCTAAGGCTACAGAACCCATGGCCAAATAACACACTGCTGGTGTATATTTTCACCATGGGCTTTTGAAGGTCATCTTGCTGGGTGCTAAAGTTATTTGTAGAGCCTTTTGAAGAGAGTGGGCAAGCAAAGTTAACCAGAGTGGGACTGTTACTCTTACACATGAAAAGCTAACCCAGACAATGTGCTGCTGAAGTGCAAGCTCTAACGTAGCTATGCACTCATCAGATCATCTCAGAATGATCTGACCAGGCACTGGCTTTGGTGCTGACCAGCTCCCTTCCCAAACTGTACACAGAGAGAACTGGGCCTTTCCAACCCAAGGGCATTCCTCCCTTGCACCTGTCAGGCAACACCAACTATTTCTTCCTTGAACTACAGGCTCTCAAATGGCTGTATCCCAAACAGATACATAAAGAGAGTGAAGAGCTAGCATTATCTTAATAGTTTAGTGAAAGGATGATTGTTTTCCTAGTGAGAATGCAACTCCAGAACCAGACTTCAGGAGGCAAACAGGAAGACTAACAGTAACACAGAGAGTTTTAATGTCCCTCATCTCATGGATTTCACTGTTAACTTTGATTTTTAAGCATAATTCCCCAAGGATGAAAAGGGCTCCCACATCAACCTATTGCAAAACTGAGCCCTTTGCAGTCTTCAGAAAACAAGTTGGCTTTCCAGGAAATCTTACAGAAGAATACATAGGAAGGCATTTTCTCACCTGACTATACAGATATGGACCAGGCTGCATGTTAACCCACCCCCCTCAAAGAACCAGTAGAAAAAACATGAACATACATGATTTACTGATTTGCTGATCTGTGGTTTTGGTTTATATTTGAGGTTTGGTCTCTGTGACCAGAAAAAAGGAATTGATCCCCGTGTCTGGAAAACAAATGAGGAAAAAAACAAAACAAAACAAGGAAGTGAAGCACAAAATTGTGAATATCAGCATAGCCTCCTAAATAGCCTCTGCAAAATACAGGGGCCAAGACCACTTGTTTGCCAAACAAAAAAAGTGAATCAATATAACAAGGAAAAACCCTACCTGGACAAAAGAAGCTTTGCTCCCATTGTAATGCACAATTTGTTCCGTTTCTACAAAGTTAGCTGCGTGTCCTTCGGAATCGATACCTAATATAGTAAGAAATTGAAATTACAGCTAGTTAGCTACAGCATCAGTCTCACTTCAAGTCCTTACCCATGCATTATTTCTACATGAGCTTCTGTTACACACTTTGACCAAGAAGAAAAGTTACCAGCACAGGGAATTATTGCTGTGTTTTTTTCTCTTTGGGAAACAATGCAGAGTCAACATAATTCAGTCGCTGCAGAAGTAGCTCTTTGAGAGAGAGATAAGAAATAGTGATGAAGATCCTTTACTACCAACCCTCAGGTCTGGCACAGCAGCAGTGGTGAGAGGATGCAACTGGAGTTCAAAGGACACTAGGTACATTTGAAGATCTTGCACAAGGATCCTGTCTCCTTTTCTATGGAGGGTTGGGGGGTGTTTTTTGTATTTTTGCCTTCCACTACTGGGATCAAAATGCCATGTGAGCTCCATAACAACACTGTGAATTATGGTAAGGTGAGAGCAACTTGCACAAAGCCACAGTTGGCTTTGTGGCTGGTGAAGCTTTGAACTTATGGTTTCCAGATCTATGCCACACTCAGCAACAGAGAATTTCAGGTTTAATTTACAGTCTCTTCACTTTACCTTGCTTCTCAATACAAACATTTTCAGCATCATTAACAAAGTTTGCTGTTTAAAGAAAAAGGAACTTTAACCTGCATACAGAGTTGCTACAAACACCCAAAGCAATTTCTTCAGCAAAATCTGCATCTGTCTGTAGGAAACACCAACACAATATAGCCATTTGACCCATTTCATACAGCAGTTGCACATGTCTTCCCTTACCTCTAACATAATAGCGAACACCTGCTCTGAAACAACTTCTTCGGGAAATAAGAATCCAGTCAAAATATTTTCCATTAATCGAGCAAGAGTACATTGTAATAACTGATACAAGGAAATACATTAAGGAATATATTTACACATGATTACAGCAATAAATTACACAGAATAAGAAGAAAGAATGACCAAGACATTATTGTTATGGACATGAAAGACATATCCGCTCTGATTGCAATTTAATACTGAAATTTAAGAGCCAGCAACTAAACTAGAAACATGCACGATTCTATTGGGGGGGGGGTGCTATGTTGCCTGGCTTGGGAAGAGAGAGCAGGAAGAAGGGAGATGCGTTTTTCATATATTTCTAATTCAACTAAGGATTTAAAAGGAGAATGGGGGAGACAGTTTTATTAACCAAAATATTTGACCTATGATGCTAATACTGACAGCATTACAGAAAGCAAGAAATTCTAGGAGGTAATCAATACATCTTGAAGGAAGACACAAAGAACTTAAATACGTAAGAGGATCATTAATGTTTGTGCATGTTATAATTAATATTATATGAAAACAAGGAGGAGCACAAGTTCTGGCAAAGAAAAGTAAGTTGATAAGGCAAGCTAAATTGAAATTGAGAAGCATACTGCTGAAAAAGAAATATTTCTTGAACTGCATCAGGAACAGGCAATCCAGTGAGGCAGCTGGACTGATAGAAGAAATGAATCACATAGAGGGGGAAAAGAAACAAAGTTGCAGGGGTGGCAAAAAACCAACAAGTTCCTGGGTTTGAATGGCATACGCTGAGGAGTCAAAGAACTCAAATGTGAAGTTCCTGATCTCCAGACAAAACCAGGAATGTGCTGCTACATCTGGCCTACTCACCAAACCGTTAGAAGAAAGTTGCGAAGCTAGTGCTGGGGTTTAGTAATGTACCCAGAGAGCAGCCTGGAAATTTTAGGTAACCCGACATTTGTTTGGGATAAATTAAGGGATGGTACTTTTAAATACAGCACTATTAAGGAGTAACAAACTCTGCTGAGAAAGAATTCTTTACAGAATTCATACTGATTCTGTTTCATTAACAGTTCAGAGTTCTTGGAGGGTGTTAATAAGCATGTGGATAATTCAGTAGTCTTTATACTTTTAGATGTATAAAACAGAGTCCTTCACTAAAGGCTCCTGAGTAATCCTAGAAGTCATAAGATAAAAGAACGGGATTTTTTATGGATTAAGAACTGTTAAATGGGAAACAAGAGAATAGGAGTAAAATGACAATTTTCACCATGGAGAGAAGCAAGCAGTAGGGTTCTATAGGGATTTTTACTGGGGACTGGGACTGGTGCTATTCAGTTTGTTCATAAATCATATCAAATAGGGGTGAATAATGAGGCAGCCAAATCTGCAGATGACACCAAATAAGCCAGGATTGTGAAGACCAGAAAAGACCACAAACAGCTCCAAGGGGATTTGTGCAAACAGGTGAGTGGGCAACAGCATGAAAAAAATGAGTCATCTGTATGGGAGCATGAGATACACATGAGGATTTGTGCCACAATTCTACGTATTCACTGACTAACTCTGAAGGGGCAGTGACTGACAAAGTATTAAAAAGTATATATCTAAAAGTATATATCTTAATGAAAACATTAGGGAGTATTAAGATAGTAAACAGAACAGCCAGTATTGTAGAATACTTGCATACATATATGGTGCCACACACACACACACACACAAATTTTAAAAGTTTCAGGATAACCGAAGTTACTATTAATGGTATGGACTACTTTTCCGAGAGAGGAAAGGCGAAGACTAAGAGGGAATACAAAATTATGCATGACATGGCAAAAGTGGCTAAAGAACTCTTTCTCACTCTCCCAGAAAGTTAGAACTCAATTGCGCAATAAAGGATTCACAACGGACTAAATGAAATACTTCACAGAACTCAGAATATGCATTCAGGATATACTGCTACAAGGTGATGAAAGGACTGCTAGCTAAAAGACCTTTCGAAATGGACAGATAGATTCATGGCGGACAGCTAATACCAGTCACTAGACAAACGGAGACCTCAGCATTCAAAGGCAGCATGCCAGTTGCTAGGGGCAGCAGCGGGGGAACACTTTGGCTTTCACCTGTAAGCACAATGCTTACAGGTTTTTGCACTGTGGATGCTGGACTAGATGGACACTTGATCTGGGCCGTTGTCACACGGGCTTTTATTTAGCGCGAAAATGGCGCAATTTCCCAGCAAACACCCACCTTATTCCAACACTGATGCGATTTTCTCTCTTCTGCTTTGTACTTGATAGTCGCGATATTTTGTGCCTCAGTGTGAATGCCTCACATCGATGTATTTTGCCTTGCAACACCCTATGCCCTCCCTTCATCCCAGAATCCATTTCTCCCCGCGACTCCCTTTTTTTTAAATTATGTCCTTATAACGCCATAACGACATAACACAATGCAAATTTTCTGCTGAAGTAAAAATGACTCAATCACCATTGGAGAAATATTTTAACCCAAAACCACACCTCGCTAAAGTTAGAAAAACAAAAGGGTCAACCAATGTTCTGACCACTCCATGGGCGGGAAAAAAGGGCAACCTATCAGTGTCGTTCTGGGTTGGTCTACAGGAATGTTTATATAATGTTATTCCGTTATAGCAGAATTAAACGGCAAAAAAAAACTTAAAAAGGGGAGGAGCTGCTTCTGCGCCATTAGAGAGAATGGAACAGAGCGCTTCGGTGTGGACAGCTCGGAGCGCGAAGAGCCATGAGGTGACCCAAAGAAACGTTACTGTGCCGATATCAGGTATGACGCTATATGCTGTAAATTTAACGGAACAGATGCCCGTGTGACGACGGCCCTGATCTAGCAGAGCTGGGTGATTTTTAAAGCACACCCTTGTACAACAGAAACCTAAGTCTATTTACTCAATCCCAATGAGCTGAATGGAACTTACTTCCTAGTAAGCACAGTTGGGACTGCAGCCCTACATCTTTAATGGCTGGCAGTGATAAAAAGCACCTTTGCATGTTTCAAATAGTTGGCATCTGCATCAGAATGCCATGAACCCTTCAAGATTCCATAGAGATTATTTCCAAAACACAGAAAACATGAAATTTTCCATGCATTATTATACATGAGATGATAATCTGGAACTGCATTAAACTGGAAACTGACAGCCAGCCAGTGAACCAAACCCATTAGGTCACATCAAATCAGGATTCTGATCCTTGGAGACAAGGCATTAGAGCAACAAAACCTAAAACGAGTGTGCAGAGCAAAGCATAATTTTACATAAACAAGAAGCAGTCTGTGACAGTATTAACTATTTCTCTATATACAAATATTCTCTATATGCACAATAAGCATAACGAAGCCACAGTTAAAATCCTGTTGATTTAAATAAATAAAAAAGTTTAAGACCATGTTGAACTCTCCTATTCAAAGACATAAGACAAGGAGTAATGCCCCCAACCCAGTGTTTTTGGTCTACATTTCCAGGATATGCCATGTTTGAATTGACAATAGGTAAAGGTAGTCCACTGTGCAAGCACTGAGTCATTACTGACCCATGGGGGGACGTTGCATCGCAACATTTTCTTGGCAGACTTGTTACGGGGTGGTTGGCCATTGCCTTCCCTCTTCATCTACACTTTATCCCCAGGAAACTGGGTACTCATTTTACCGACCTTGTAAGGATGGAAGGCTGAGTTAACCACGAGCCAGCTACTTGAACCCAGCTTCTGCCAGGATCAAACTCAGGTCGTGAGCAGAGCTTGGGCTGCACTACTGCAGCTTACCACTCTGCCACGGGGCTTGTCTGAATTGACAATATCCAGGTTTATTTCACATAATACCCCTGTCCCTTTAAGGTTTGCCTCTGACTTCATGTAGCATACATCATGAGTGATTCCGCACACGTTGGATAATGCACTTCCAATCCTCTTTATAGATCATTTGGAACGGATTTTGTTGTGTGCGGAACAAAAAATCCACCTCAATCGATTGATAAAGTGCATTGAAAGTGCATTATCCAATGTGTGCGGAATCAGCCAATGTTTCACTGATATGCTTGAGGTGAAAAGACTCTCTGGAATTACTATGGTTATTCATGGTTGATAGGCAGTTACACCTATTTACAAGGACAACTGTTAGAGCAACTGGAACGAGTCTATAGGGCTGAAGCTTTCAGAAAGCGGCATCTAATGTACTTGCAATAATGCTAAGAATTACATTAACAAAGCCAACCATTGCAGATACTTTTTGTTGTTTTAGGCATCCACTCAAAAAGCAGCTTTGTGAAATGATGACAGAAACCCCACTTTTGTGGAAATATGACTGCTACCCTGACTCAAACTATTTCCTATTGTCTGCTCTTTTCAATAAGATGAACTGCGTGCAGATTTAATATGGTGCAAATTTAAACTAAAACAAGATGAGTACTGCTTGCAGCTTTGACAACAGTATCTTAAGCAAAACTCTTTGCTCTTCATTATTTAACCATCTAATATCACAAGCATTTCTCAAAGAGGGTCTGGAACTCTGAAATGGTAATAGGTATTCACCGCCTCCTCCCCCCACATCTGCACAAGTCTGTCTGCTACCCTTTTCTTTTCTGAAGATTTGAATATTTATTTTAAACTTCCCAAACTAATCTTCTAAGAATGTAAGCTGAAAAGTTTGTTTTAAGTGGCACCTCCACATATACATATTAATACTAATTATTAACCAAATGTCATTATTGTGCAGGATTACAAAAGGATACATCCATGCATAACTGGTGTAGCAAACCTATGAATCTGCAATACAAGCAAGAAATTTAGCAGATTTACAGAGTCACAAAGCTTAACCAAATATTAGACAGCAAAAACAGAAATGGTGAGGGTTATGAATTTTATGACAAAGGAATACAATGTGTGATTGCAGGGTTGTATTTTCAGGAGAATGCACTCAGCTCATACTGTATATAGTTATTAAGGATATCTGTTCATACTGGATGTGTTTATAGCCTTTTGCCATAGACAAAGACAATATAATTGCTATGTTTACCATTTAAAGTGCTTCATGCACATTATTGCTTTGAACCACCCTGTAAGAAAGATAAATAGTCCCACACCATAGGTAGTTTTGTACATATATGATAAAATCTTGCTCCGTTATAACAACACAGCCTCAAAACGGGCACTGACAGTATTTTTTTTCCACTAAGCCATTTAATTGGGATATGGAGAACAGTTCCTTTAGTCTAGTAAGTTGATGGCTGAGGCGAAACGCCAATCAGGGACTTCCTGGCTCATCTCTCACACCCAGCCACTGCAACGACAAAGGAACAACAGACTGATCCTAGTTAAATGCCACTGCACAATCAGTGTTGGGACTACAAGGGAGAGGGCATCCTCCTTGCAGAAATGTGAATTTGCACGCTGGCTAAGAGAACTGCAGGATGGCTTAGTCCTCACAGCTGATGATCAAACTGTAGGCCAAAGATACCATTGACTAAAGATACCATCGCATTTTATTGCAGTTTCACAAGCACCTATTCTGAGAAACCAAAACTCTTAATAAATTATGTTAGGTGATCAGGCGCTGCTGTGCAACCTCTAAAAATATTTGTGATGTCTCCCCTTGGGAGACAGGGAAACAATTTTTTTTACAGTTCTCAAATATACTTGGAAAGCACATCATTATTGTTTGCTGCCTATCCCATAGCTGGAAAGAACGAGGGCATTCGCTGAACTGAGATCTATCTATGCCAAGTCTTGGCCAGGAAACACTGTATCTGGCATGCATAATTGAAGACCGTTCTTAACAAGCTGCACAGGATGCTGATTGAATGTATTTGTTCCACACAGCTAAATTGGCCTATACAGGTTTAAGTTAACATTCGTGTTGGCAAAAAAATCAAATGAATCTGAAGGGATATCTGGGAGGCCAGTATTTTATAAAGGCTCTACAAGCGAAGAGCTGCTGGATGTTCTCTCAGGCCTGTATTCAAAATATATATTTTAAAACAGAAGTACAGGTGGGGAAGAACTGGTCATGCATCTGCTTCGGCATCTGCTACTGTAACATAAAGGGACTCACTCTCTTTTGCCAAGCTTCCTTCTTAACATTTGGATCTGCCTCAGTTATCCAACAATTAAGCCACGCCTCTTCTTTCTTCCACCTTCGGATACCACCTAACTGACTGTCACAGGATTCACGTTTCTCTGCTGTTAACTCCAAGCTAGTCTTCTACCTCCATCATCAAAACTGGCCTTCTCCTTTGTATTAGTCCCAACCCACATAGATTCCAAGTCAAACACAGGCACTGAACAAACATTCAGTTTCAGCAATTGTAGCAGTAAAAATAACAGAAGCAGCTCCATGGAAAAGGGATTAGACACAGCCAAGAGAACAAACTGTATCTGCAGAGTTTTAAAGAGCCTAAGATATGCTCCTGACTCTCTCCATCCCCAACTGTCGCCAGCCCTCTATAGCAACCATATCCAGTATAAGATACATGAACTGCATTATTTATGGTCTGTATTTTCTTCCACCCCACAAGAATACTAAATAGGCAATTGTAAGAAGTTACAATCTTGAAGGGATTCCTGCTTCAATTTAAATAAAGCCTACTTTTCTTTGACAACACTGTTAGTAAACAACGTGTTGCAATACTGAAGTGTTATTAATAATACCTCCAGATGTCAGAACCATAGCTGTATCACTAAAAAAGATATTTTATGGTCTATCGTACTTGAGAGATTATGCCCAATTAGACAATATATGTTACCTCAGGCTGAGCAGCAAATTCTCTAAGAAGATGTCCATTCCATACAAACCGTGGATCTGCCTGTAAGAAATTGAATCACAGAATATAATTAAACAAGAAAGTATTTTATGTTACAGAAAGCCAATATTACTACTCTCACACATAACAGTTTTGAGACATGTGGGTCTTTCCACAGAAAGAGGATATGTTGGGTCACAAAGATTACTACTGTACAACTGATTTAAAAGTTGAAGAGTGATGTTGCAACAACATCTTCATGCAGCAATTTGTATGCTCCCTCTCCAGAGATCTGTCAAGGTGGCTCACAAAGTAAACACACCTTGAATTGTGCCTGGAAACAAATGAGCAGCTGGTGAAGATCATTCAGTACAGAGGTAATACCATCACTGTTTCCAGCCCCCCACAATTGCCTCGCTGCTGCATTTTGGACCACTTTAAATTACAAGTCAGCTTACAAAAGGAGTTCCATATGAAGTGTGCTGCAGTAATCTAAGATAGCTGTGATCAGAACACAGACCACCATAGCCAGATCTCACTTGTCAAGAAGTGACCACAGCTGGCAAAGCTAAGAGGTACTATATGAACAGAGGACTCCTGAGCCTTCAACAGTAGGTCAAAATACTGTATCATCTCAAGACTGCAAACCTACTTTTTCAGAGGAAGTGCAGCCCTTTGTCAGAACAAGTTGATCCCCCAGTCTTCAAGCAACTTTGTTAATGACCAACACCACCCAGTTTTTTACCTGTTCTGGCTTTCTGTTTATTAGCCCTTATTTGTTCAGAACTGCCAGACCTACTTGACTCAGCTGTTAGGGGAAAATAGGCAGAACAGACCTGGGTGTCATCTGCATATTCCAGATCCATGGATGAGCTCTCCCAAGGGTTTCAAGCTGATGTTCAATAGGATGGGGGACAAGACAGTCTCCCCAGTATACATATCCCAGGGTCAACTAATAGCCCCCACATACCATATTCTGGAGTAAGCCAGTCAGATAAGAGGGAAAAAACTAAAGCCTCCAACATTCTTAAGAATCATCTTAAAATTCTATAATCATAAAAGTCAGTTTATAAACCAAACTAGATGCGAGAGAGGGAAACCTGCTTCCTGAAGCTGCATAGCCAACACCTACTTGAGCACTTTGCGCAAGAATGGAATATAGGCCACTAAGCAGAAATTATTTAGGTCATTTGGGTTCAGAGATGCCTTCTTCAGAAGCAGTGTTAAGACTACACCCTCCCTCAGAGGGGCATTTATTATTTCCTGAAGCACTTTGATCAACCTGACCCAGCTATATACTATGAGCCAATGAGGGCCAAAGGTTGCAGTATATGTTGCATTCCAGTAGCATTCTGCAACTGAACCAAACCAACAATGGCATGTAAGTCAAAGCAGATTCAAATGATTTTATCCACCAAATGCAAGTTTGCACATTCTCCACATCTACATATTCAAGGACCTGAGAAAAGCTCCAGTGGATGGTACTATGTGAATACAACAGCAGTGGAGACAGCCCATTTCACCTTTCACACTGCTGCAGAGTAGGCATAACAGGCTCTCACTTGTATTCAGTCACATTCTCTTTTGAGTTTTCCTCCATTTATATCCCTCCAATGATTTCATCACCCTGACCCTTCTCAATTAAAAAATAAAATAAAAAGAGGATGGGGGGCAGTGGGGGGAAGACAGTGTTTGATGCTCTGTGGGAGGACAGTCTTATATTTTCATATCACCATTCATGTAATGAAAATGTACATTTCTTGTCTTCACTAAAATTGTCAAGATGCTGAGCATAAACATCCTTACCCTCTCTAGCAAGCTCATTTCTTGAAACTCTGGACTCGTATTAGCCAGCCGTTGCAAGGTGTGTGTTAAGTCATACGTTGTAGAGAAATAAAATCCATCCACATTTAACACATGGCTGATCATTGCTAAAAAGGCTTTATTATCCTGTAACTATAAAGAAAAGGAATCATTCACAGGCTTATTAAGCTTTCTTTAATTTCATTTTTTCCTACCAATGAACACAAGATTCTCCTATCATCGGTTTTAAACCGTATGCAGAAAGACTCAAGAATCCTCATTTCATAATGGGGACAACAGCGGTAACTATATCCAGCTGTTACAATATAGCCCCACTCTGTCCCCATTAATGATCACTAGCGAAACATCACAATCTTTTTGGCTTTGAAGCAATAGTACACAGACAATGTGTACTGCATCAACATATAATCGTATTTTATAAAAAGTTAAAACATTATCCTTTTGTTGCTGATTCTATTTATTTTGTGTTCTTGCTTGCAAGCCTATTATCCAAAAGAAAATCAGGCTCAAACTTAACATGATAATTAAGGATTACTGTATTTACTCATCAGGAAGACCAGGGTTTGCCCCAGCCCAGATATGCCAACAAGAAAAAGAGGGAGGTTATGTTGCATTCCCATGCAAGTTACAAGTATATTATACATTAATATTTGTGTACCATTTTTAGACAGTCTCACATTATCTTTCTTTCAGGTAAACAGAGCAGATTCAAATCTCCAGAAAAAGCTCCGAGATGATGACCAGAATCCAAAGAACCCTGTGCAAAAATTAAAAGCACTTCCATGTGCAAGAGGAAAGGAGTCAAGTGTGCCAGTTTTCCTTTCCATCTTCATTTGCTCTATTTATTCTTAGCCTTCAGAAACAGCTTTTCAAAAGATGTGACGGCAGAAAAGCAACCCTTTGCATCCCAGACAGCATACAGGTTTGCCAAGCTCATAAAAAGTAAAAGATTAACTTACGAATAACTGTTCAGTTAATGGATTTTAAGAACAAGATAACGATCTGCACTTCATAAAATATCTTGCTTAAACTTCTGAAGTGGTCAAAAGCTATTTTTCTGTTGACAAATCTATACTAACCTGAATATCAGTTAAATGTAACATTGTCTTTTTGTAAGAGAGAATGTCAAAGTCCATTGCTTTCCAAACGGCATGGCTGAAAAATTCTCCTACTTTTCTCTTTTTTGTTATTACAATAAGGTACGTGCCTGTACAAAAGCAAGGGACAATTCAATTACATAAACTGCTTTTTTAAGTAAAAGAAAAATCTATACCAGCTGTAACTAACAATATAAACTGGGTGGGCAGTTACACTGAACTCAATGCCCTTTTTCAAAAAGTATAGTTTTTTACTATCACATTCCAAAGGACTCCCCCCCTCCCCAACATACACAAACACACCTTGGAATTGAACTTTTCACTTGTATCACAAACCACAGGTAGTTTCATATCCCTTGTGAACAACTGCAAATAAGTTTCTATTACTTATTTTAGTTTTCATCAGATTCATGGTCACTTCTGTTTAAGATACATATTCCAATTAAAGATGACTATTCTAGAAGACTGCAGGTGGGGGTTCTGCAAACTTCAATATGGTTCCACGCTATAAACTCTCTCTACTATTAGAAAAACTAGAATAGCTCTTTCAGGGAGACAGATATTCATTCTAATGGACTAGGCATTTTTCTCTTTTAAACTACATGGGAGAAATGAAATACCCAAGTGTGCAATAGCCAATTTATAGTTCAGAGTGGGGCAAACCCAGCAGAACTGCATCATACAGTCAACCTGAACATCTAATTAGGTTCTTGATACAGGACTTTCTTAAGAGCCATGTTAATATTTAGAAGATTGTTTGCTGGCCAAACTAGATGCAACAGGGGGAATTCACATGTGCACACAGTCCCAGAGCCAGATCACTGGTTTCAACATTTTTCTTCCAAGAATGCAGTGAGATTGAGGAGAGGGGGAGTTTAGTACCCTACATCATAGACACAAATAAATACACAGATATATAATGCCTGGATCTCTTGTTAAGTCCAATTTAATCCTCATTCATCTATACATCATTGGAATTCATATCCTTTAGTTAAAAAAAGGACAGCCAAATTTGTGCTGAAACCAAATATTGAACATTTAAGGTACACTCATACTGAAACACAGAAACTACTGAACGCTCTCTCATTCACTAACACATACCTCTCCCTCCTACCTAAATAACAGTTATCAATGTACTGATGCCAACAACTGTTCACTCATCCAGAAAATCTTACCTGCCACTAGACGTATTGTTCCCAAAATACCATATATTTGCCTGGTAACAGCTGAAGGAGGAATATCTTTTTTAACTGCAAAGGAAAGACATTGTGAATAGCATTAGGTTAGTAACACATACTGCCCAGCATGATGCAATCGTAAGACTTAAGGCAAGTCGTGTGTCAAGAGAAGCTTCCTGCTAGAGAAGGTTCATGGAGGGTTTTTTTAAAAAGTCATTTGGATCAGCACTGAAGGCTACAAAGTACAGCCAGAAGACAACCAGAAAAGTCTTCATATTGCTGACAACTCTTTAATAGCTGGAAAATAAATCAAATGCCACACTAGGTAGTGTTCAAAGTGATGGGAAAGAGATACCTGTAAGAGTGACCTCTGTGGAGACTCTGTCAATGGCCAGTACATCATTGGCTCCATCATCACAAGCTTCCACATAAAACTTCTCTGGTGTTATGTGCCTAAAATATAAGAGGCATATAAGAGAACATCACTAGATAAGCAGCTAGTGCTGTGGTGCAGCTAGACTCACACTGCTATTTGGCACTGGAACCAAGGCTATATAGACATTTTTGCAAGACATGAAAAAGGAACAGGAACCAAAGCATAGCGATTACCTATTGAGAAAATAAGTTCAGAGCTAAGCTCCAAGAAATTTATTTCTAAATACTAGCAGCTTTCAAAATTGAATGAAAGTTGTGAATTAAGAAGTATTAGAGAACAAAACACACAACCAATGTAACTCTGCACTTTTCCAATCCAATTTCCAGCTCTCCCTTGTCTTCTAGAATTTGTATACTGCACCAAACGTTCCCCACAGCCTGCTTACTCTTTAAAAAACTGGGTTCATCAATATGCTGAGAGCAGTTGTGACCAGAAGTTCATTTTATCAGTCCTGTTACTTAAACCAAGATAGACACCTCCAATATAATGAAAGCGGCTTCCCCAGAAGCTCACTTATCTCCCTCTGTCACTTCTATCATCTGGAAGCAGATGAAGACTTTTCTATTCACCAGGCATTTGAACTTGAGTCTTATCCTAGGTTTGATCGCTTATGCTGCAGATAATAGTAACTGTTCATTGAAACTAAGTGTGTGAGAATTATGCTGCAAATACGCTCAATGTACTATGTCTGAACTTTCTTGATTATGTGTGAGGCAAGCTCATAAGCATAGTACTGTTCTGAGCAGCTGTGCAGTAGCCACTTGGTTGTGGCAAGTGCTTTTGTCCAGTATCCCCTGGGCTCATGTTTGTTTGGGTCATTAAATTCAGCAAACTGAAAAACATGGAGTTGCTTGACATACATTCCCTTTGTCTTATCTGCACAACTGATTGCATCCTTTAAAGGAATGACATCTAATCGACGCTTCGGCTGCTTTTTGTACCTGTATAATCAGTGATCAGAATCACTGATTGCAAAATTAGAGACACTGATACACAGATACTGAAGGCATACAGAAACAATAAACAGTCTCAACTCATACCTTGAATTTTTAAAAATTTTACTATTTGTCCTTTTAAAAACCAGAGGCGGTGGCAGCAGCAAGGAAGTCTAATTGTGTGAGAAGAGAATGTAATCAGTTTAATGGAGTTATCCAAACTGCTCACCAAATAACTGGCTGTATTTGTGGGAATCCTTGATTGTAGAAATGTTTTTTGTTTTAATATATAATATTTATTGCTACTTTTAATGTTGTAAACTACTTCAAGCCTCCTTCGGGGGAGAGGCAATATAAAAATCTAAAATGAATATGTAAAAAATAATAAACAAACCTCCTTGCCCACTTTTGGTTTCCCTTGACCTACCTCCTAGTCCTCCCCCCCCCCCATTACCTTCTTGGTCCCCTTTCTTGCTGCTGCTTCTAAGCATTCCTTCCCTCTATGGTAGCCCCCATGATCCTGCCACACTCCTACTCCCAAGTGATTCTGTTCTCCCATCTGCTGGTAAAGGTCAAGCAACATCAGGCTTTTCTACAGTTCATTTTGTCCAGTTTGGGCTGTAGCAATCCAACATGCCATCAGTATCAGCTCCCCGCCCCCTCCCCATTGTGTGCACACCTACATGCACAGTTCTTTATGCAGGGGTTAAAACCAGTTTTTTAAAACTTGTGCTTTGTCTAAGATTTGCAGAAACTTGTACCCTAGACCTAGGTGTCTCTACTGTGCAGATGTTTTGAAGAGGACAACAAATAGCTATTAGATATTGATTAAAATCATATATAAAACTAAAATTTGCCTCATGTTCTCTTTGAAAGGTAGTAGAAAAATGTTGTTAAATAAAATCATGCTGAAATTGTCTCTCTTGTAATTTTGCTGCAATTACATCTACACCCCTTCTAGTCTTGCTTTTCAACGTTTGTTTGCCTCTGTTTCTTTCTACTTCATGTTATTAACTGTCATGCCTACCTCCCTATTCTTCACCTTCTTGCAAACAGCAGTCCAGCCAATGTACCAGCAATAGACGGCATGAGGCTTATTTAAAGGTACAGAGTGAGAATAGTGAGCTAGGAAGTCTCCAGTTTAAGTTTTACTTCTGCCATATTCCAGGTGGCCTTGTGCAAAAAACGAAGGTTTCAAAACATACTTTAAAATGACACAACTCTTTCCATTGCTTTCTTTTTAAAAAATCTTTATTCTGCTTAAAACAGCATGCACATAAGTTGTGACTTTGAGCACAGATATGCATAAAATGCATATTCTGAGAGAATATTGACATCTCAATTCTCTATCCAGGGAAAATGGCAGGTATTCAGCAAATATGCTAACTAACTTCCACCTCCAGCAAGGAAAGCATGCAAGTCCATTTTTTTACCATTACTAGAAGAATGGAAGTCCTGCGAGCTTCTAATTGAGGTACAAACTACATCTACTATATGACTGCCACAGGAACTTGCAACAGGATGCCAGCTATGAGTTCCCTGTGGGAACTCCATTTAGAAGCACCACAAAGGCCCAATTCTGTTCAGGATGGAGGCGCAGGGGAAAGGTTAGGCTTCTGCCTCCCCTCTCCATGCTGTTTTCCTAACCTGAAATGGGCCCAGGGATGTTACTTGCCGCCTTGGGGGGGTAACATGTGCAAGCATTCCATGTAAGTGCAGCCCCCACCCCAAGTGTGGCAACCATTTTGGCCAGGGAAACAGTATGGGAGGAACCTCCTCTTCTCCCCATGCAGCAGTCCCAACCAGAATTGGGCCCCTGTAAGGCTTCTAAATTGAATTCCCATGAGGAACTCGCAACTGGCATCCTATTCCAAGTTTCTGTGGCAATCACATGGCAGATTTAACATGTAGTTTCACCCTGAGCAGTACAAATGAACAGCAGAAACAATGATTTTGAGGTGATTCAGCAGATAGGAACAAAATATCTAAGCTATGGGTTGGATCCAGACAACTGTCCCCCTAAAATCTCCCCCTGACCACTTATTACAACTACCGTTTTACATGACTTTTGTTCACGTGTGTCCTATTGTCCACAGCATAGCCACCTTTGGTAGTCCAAGGGAGGTATCCACTCCTCCCATTTTCATCAGCGGAAAAGTTGGTTGGATCCAAATCAATGTTAAGCAGCAAAAAAGTTGAAAATTCAAAGAGTAAAATCTTGAAAAGTAAAAGGAATTAAAAAAAACCCCCTGTAAATACAAAGAAGCTTCAGACATCTTATTAGAACCACAGGAAATAGTCCTTTGCTAACAGGATGATTCAACTATGTCCATGCTTTGGGGGCAGGGGCGGGGGGGTGAAACAGGGAGAGCGCTGGCTCTTCATTCCATTTTCACAGCTGCAAGCCATCTTCAAACAGGATTTTGTGCTTCCAAGCTCTCTAAGTTCCCCAGCCTATCACCTTTTCTCATTCCCTCAAGGCAAAAAAGACTGCGAGAACCAGAGACATAATACCAAATTGGGGGCTAAACATGGTTAAGATAAAAATTGTACAGCACTTACACAAGAAGAAATGTTAAAGAAAAGGTGGTAGGTTAGATCCAGCCTAAATTTTCCACCAACAGAAATTTCTGCAGATTCCTCCTTCCCAAGGCAGATCTGAGCCCTGTCATTCTTCAGGTTCTCTCTCCCTCAGAGCAGAATTACGTGGAGATCAGTTGGTTGCAGTAGGATGGGGAGGCAGAAAAGTTCAATACTTCTGTATTTTGGTGTACACTAAACATTTCTTGAAATGTTTAAATTTAAGTCAAAATCTTTGTATTGTTTTCTTACTTGCAACCATCTCGTATTGTGAGTAATACGCTTTAGAGGAAAACCGTTTTAAAATAATCACACTCATTTGGAATTTAATTTTTTCAATATTATCTTTAAAAGGCACCTTGCTCTTTTTCTGATTAGGGAAACAGACATTATGGATTTGCTCTCTGATGCTCTAATGGTACCTAAAGATAGCACCACATTCAATAGCATTTAAGAAACCTTTTAGCACTGACTGCTGCTACTTTGTTTTCAATAATAACATATTTCCATCATGAATGTGCAACATTGTTCTCATCTAGGAAACTTCTCAATTACAACCACCACATATTGTGGTAAAGTGAACCCCAAAAGACATCCTCTGCCATACAATAAAGCATCCTCTTTCAAGTTATTGTCTAAAAGAATGAGGACAAACAGGACAAGCTGTATTAACATTTATAATAACAACAACAACACCTTAATTTGATTTATAACAACAACATTCGATTTATATACTGCCCTTCAGGACAACTTAATGCCCACTCAGAGTGTTTTATTATTACCCTCACGACAATCACCCTTTGACATGGGTGGGGCTGAGAGAGGTCCAAAAAGCTGTGACTTACCCAAGGTCACCCAGTTGGCTTTAAGTGGAGGAGTGGGGAATCAAACCAGGTTCTCTAGATTAGAGTCCTGTTGCTCTTTATGCATTAAGAACACAAGACAATTCCAAGTAACAGTTAAACATTATTTCAATTCGATTTAAGCTCTGTGTTTAGCAAATTAACCTATATGCCAATTTATTGACATCCTTACACCTAGGCCTTTTTTTCTGGGAAAAGAGGTGGTGGAACTCTCTATTATCACATGTGCGCGCACAAAGCATGCGCACGCGCTCCCGGAACTGCATGATGCCATCACTTCCGGAAGCTATTAAGATATAAGAACACTTATATGCTGATGAATATATTGATAAAAGCCTTCTGTGACGCAGCTATCCATTCCTAGCATAAAACTGGAATAACCATAACTAATATTTTAACTAATAAAAATAACCATAACTGATATATTTAACTAACACAGAACCAATCTGCATTCAAAAGCTGTGGGAACCATAACACTGTCAACTTCAGTGAACAAAAGAATGAAAGCAACACACACACACAGCCCCACACACCCCCATGAAAAGAAAGCAGAATGAACTCAAAGCAGCACACATACACACACAGCCCCACCCACCCACTCCCCCAATGAAAGTAAAACAGAATGAACTCAAAGCAGCACACACATACACAGAAACCCCTGAATGAAATGAAAGCAGAATGAACTCCAAGCAGCTAAACCTCCTCTGCAGAGCCTGTGCTGGGCCCCAGCTGTCTCCTCCCCCCTCCCCCCTCTCTCTGAGGAATGGGAAAAAGCAGAATGAACTCAAAGCAGCTAAACGTCCTCTGGAGAGCCGACCCTAGTAGCTCTCTCTCACACAGAGGAATGGTAAAAAAGCAGAATAAACTCAAAACAGTTAAACTTCCTCTGCAGAGCCTGTGCCGGCCCCAGCTCTCGCTCTCGCTCTCGCTCTCACTCTCTCTCTCACAGAGGAATGGGAAAAAAGCAGAATGAACTCAAAGCAGCTAAACCTCCTCTGGAGAGCCGGCCCCAGCAGCTCTGCTTGCACTCTCTAGTATTTCGCAGTTCTTGATATTATTGTAACCAAAATCTCTAATTGTCTGGGCCACCCTTAAGATTCCAAACAAATGCTAATGAAAATCATATAGCATTTTGAGAGACACTCATTTGCATTGCCCTAATGGCAATGAATACTTCTTATAATTGTTTAGAATTTCATTATTTCAAAATAGTTCTCACTCATTTGTTTGTAATGATGGGTATCTTTTTGTTACAGTGGTACTAGACATTCCCAACCTAAATATACCTTATCAATTGATCAGTTAATTGAAAGCTAGGGCTGGCCACCTTAATTTAATCTATGATCTTTTGGCCCATATTAATCATGCTAAAAGAGACTAGCAAACTTTGAAGTTTTTCTTTAAACCACAACAAAATAACAGAGATTTAAGATAAATAGAAAGAATACACAGAGGAGCAAGTACTTTCCACCTTTAATTTACACTGAAATGTATATAATTTTTACCTGTTTATCTCTATTATACAAGAGACTTCCAAATAGCTTACGGGGGGGAGGGAATCTATTCTTGAAGACTTGCTGGAAGCACAGCTGCATCCAGCAACAGCAACCATTATAAAATTCCTACTCTCAGCCAACCCAGGAAAAACATGGTTAGAACACTGCCATTGTTACTTCCATAAACACCTGACATGTCAGACCAAGCAAGTTTTTATTAGATGCTTCACACTAAACTGTCTTAAGAAGTGGCTCCCATACTGTGGTAACAGCATGGGGGGGGGGCTTGAACACTTACCAGGCATTAAGATAATTCTCACCGCAATTGCACCCCTTCTTCTGTTTCTAATCTGGTTTCCTCCCAAGTAATCTAAGAGGAAAATCTTCTCTCTTTAAAGCATCAGCATGGTATGCATGCTTCTGTATTTTCCCTTCCATACCAAGGAGAGACAAAACGTACCTGGCAAGATCAAACCAGTGGTCCTTCTAGTCCAATATCCTGTTTTACAGACTGACCAACCAGTTGCCCTGAAGGGCCAAAAAAGAAAGAGCATGGAACCCAAGACTTTCCCCAATGTTGCTTCTTGGCACTGGCATTCAGACGCTTACTGCCTTTAGACACAGAGGTTCCCTTTAGTCAACATAGCTAGTAATCATTGACAGACCTCTCTCCTCCATGAATCTGTCTAATCCCCTATTAAAACCTTCCATGCCACTGGCTATCACTACATTTACCAGCAGCAAATTTCACAATGTAAATTATCTGTTGAGTAAAGTAGTACTTCGTTTTGTCCATCCTGAATCTACCAGCCACTTAATCAGACGCCCGAGTTCCAGTATAGTAAGAGGAAGAAAGTGTTTTTTCCGTCTGCTTTCTCCACCCCATAAATAATGTTATAATGAGTAGGAAAGAGATGAAGATGTAGGTGAAAGTGGAGAATCAAGCCAAGAAGCACTAAAAGAGAGGTACACATTAAATTAACACTGTGGTACACAATCTAAAAGAGCTGAGACACCAATATATAAATGAATCAACATAAAAATGTTCAGAGAAATCACAGAATCAGAGAGTTGGAAGGAGCCATACAGACCTTCTAGTCCAACCTCCTGCCCAACGCAGGATGTGCCTAAAGCATCCCTGACAAATATTCATCCAGCCTCTTCTTGAAAACTACCAGTGAAGGGGAGCTCACCACCTCCCTAGGCAGCTGATTCCATCTTTGAACTACTCTGACCATGAAGAAGTTTTTCCTAATATCCAGGCAGTACCTTTCTGCATGTAATTTAAGTCTGTTGCTTCGGGTCCTATCCTCTGCTGCCAACTGGAACAGCTCCTTGCTCTCCTCCAAATGACAGCCTTTCAAATATTTAAAGAGAGCAATCATGTCCCCCTATCAGTCTCCTCTTCTCCAAACTAAACATTCCCAAGGCCCTCAGCCTTTCCTCGTAGGGCTCAGTCTCCAGACCCCTGATCATCCTCGTCACTCTCTTCTGCACCCTCTCGATTTTGTCCACATCCTTTTTGAAGTGAGGCCTCTAGACCTGCACACAGTACTCCAGGTGTGGCCTGACCAAGGCAGTATAGAGAGGGACTATGACCTCCTACGATTTCAATGCAATGGCCCTTTTGATACAACCCAAGACTGAGTTTGCCTTTTTTGCCACCACATCACACGGACTGCTCATATTTAGTTTACAGTCTACTCTTACCCCAAGATCTCTTTCGCATACACTACTACCCAGAAGTGTATCCCCCATCCTGTATTTATGCTTCACATTTTTGTGGTCAAGATGTAAGACTGAGCACTTATCTATGTTGAATTGCATCCTCTTCACAACCGCCCCTGTGCTCTATTTCTAATAGAGCACAGGGAACTAGAATTAAATCTAGCCACCTAAAGCATTTAAGCAAAATTATTTCTTCCTTTTATTAATGACAGAGACGCATGCAAGGTCAAGCCATATTTCATATTTCAATTCCCCCCAATATCATATTAACTTTAACAACTACTTGTGGCAGCTTCATCAGTTAAAGGCCTCCCAAATAAAAGGCGAGCCAAGAGCAGGAGGAAAAAAGGGGAAGAGAATTATCGTTGCTTTGGTAAAGTGCCAAATGTTACTTGTGGGCAAACAAATCAATGTTACTAATTTTTTTTTACAGAAGCCAGAGAAAATGTTGTGCTCCCATATATTAAAGGGATTTACTAATGGAGTCTAAAATAGAAACAGCGCTGGAAAGGATCCCAAGAGTTATCTAGTCCAACCCCTTGAACAACACAGGAAATTCACAGCGATCCCCTCACCTCAACTCCCTCAGTGACCCCTGATATGCCCAGAGGAAGACAAAACACAGCCAAGATACTCAGCCAATAAGGCCTGGAAGAAAATTCCTTCCTGACCCCACAGTGGTGATCGGCATTACCCTGGGCATGTAAGAAAGGGCCACAAGAGCCTGGCACCCTCATCTCTTCAATGACCTCCCTCTCCCGATCTGTGGACATTCATACTGAGTCACAGAATCATCATAGCTATCTGTAGGCCCTCTAGCCCCTTCTTAAATACCTCAGAGGAAGGAGAGCCCACCATTTCCTGAAGAAGCCAGTGAGGAATTGCTCCGTTAGGAAGTTCTTCCTAATGTTTAGCCAAAAACTCTTTTGCTTTCATTTTAATCTGTTGTTTCTGGTCTAACACTCTGGGACAACTGAAAACAACTCCACTCCATCCTCGATGTGATAGCCCTTCAAATACTTGAAGAGGGCTATCATATCACCTCTCAATGGCCTTCTCTCTAGGCTAAACATATCTAGCTCCTTCAACCCTTCCTCATAGGACTTGGGACTCCAGACCCCACACTATCTTTGTTGCCCTCCTTTGGACACCTTCCAGTTTGTCAACATCCTTCTTAAACTGTGGTGTTCAAAACAGAACACAGTACTTCAAGTGAAGTCTAACCAGAGCAGAGCAAAGCAATACTATCACTTCTCATGAACTGGATACTAGACTTCTGTTGATACAGCCTGAAATCACATTTGTCTTTTTAGGTACTGCATCACACTGCTGACTCATAGTCAGTATCTACCAAGATCCTTAGATCCTTTTCATATGTCCTACTGCCAAGACTAGTCTCTCCCATCCTATAATTACACTTTTGATTTTTCCTACCTAAATACAGAACTTACATTTCTTTGCTGAATTCCATTTTGTTACTTTTAGCCAAGTTTTCCAGCCTGTTGATATCACCTTGAATCTTGATTCTATCTTCTACTGTAATTGCGATCCCTCCCAAATTAGTATGATCTGCAAACTTAACAAGCACCTGCAAATTTAACAAGCTTTCTATTCCTTCATCCAAGTCATCTATAAAGATGTTGAACAACACAGGACCTAGGACAGATCCTTGAGACAGTCCACTTGTCACTCCACTCCAAGAGGATGAGGAACCATTTACAAGCACTCTTTGGTGCAATCTGTCAAACACTTACAAATCCACCTAACACTAGTAGGATTCAAACCACATTTTACCAACTTGTCAACAAGATCATCATATGGAACCTTGTCAAAGGCTTTACTGAAATCAAGATAAACTAGGTCCACAGCATTCCCCTAACCCAACCAACTAGGAATTCTCTCAAAAAAGGAGATACAGTTAAGTCTGGCATGATGTTCTTCAGAAACCTGTGCTGGCTCTTAGTAATCACACCTGTCTCTTCTAAATGCTCAAGGACTGATTATTTGTTCCAAAACCTTTCCAGATATGAAAGTCAAGCTGACGGGTTGATAGTTACCTGGATCCTCCTTTTCCCCTTCTTGAAGATGGGGACAATATCTGACCACCTCTAATCTTATGGCACTTCACCTGATCTCCAAGAATTCTCAAAGATGATAGACAGAGGCTCCACAATTAAATCAGCAAGTTCCTTTAGTGCCCTAGCATGCAATACATCTGGTCATGAGGACTTAATTTCATTTAAAGAAGCTATGTACTTACATATCACGTCTATGTCTGTTCTAGGCTGCAATTTCCTTTCATCACATGTTCTCTTTTTGCCAAGTTGAGCACAGTTCCCCTTGCAAGAGGCAAAGTAGGAATTGAGCAGTTCTGCTCTCTCTTCATCACCTATTAAAATCACACTTTCCTCTCTCTGTAGTGGGCCTATCACTTCCTTATTCTTTTTCTTGCTCCAAACATAAACAGAGAACCGTTTTTTGTCTTTAGTATCTCTCATTAGACTATGCTCATATTGCTTAAACAAGCACTGGCAATTTGTTTATATTCATCCTTGGTTATACAGTCCTCCTTCCTGTGTCTTTTTAAATTTTCAGATGACTTCTTTAGGTTCCTCCTATTTTTCCTTCTCATTGGAATCGTTTATGATTGTGCCTTCAATATCTTGCTTTTAAGAAACTCCCACCCATCTTGAACTCCCTTCTCCTTGAGTATTTCTGACAATGGGATTCTACCCAGCATAACTTTAAGCTTGTTAAAATTAGCTTTTCAAAAATCCAACCTATATGTTTAACTATGTTCAACTTTTCCCTTACCCAAGACCTTAAACTCCAAAATTATATGTCACTACTACCCAGGGTGCTCACTACTTTCACCTCTTCAACTAGTTCTTCCCTTTTGATAAGAACAAAGTCTAAGATAGCAGAGATCCTTGATTTCTTCTCCACTTTCTGGAAGATGAACTTGTCAGCAAGACATATCAGGAATTTATCAGACCTTACATTTTTGACAGAGTTTGACTTCCAATAGATATCAGGATAACTAAAATCTCCCACGACTATATTATGTCCTGCCTCTTTCAAAATTTGTAATTTGGTCTAAGACTCTATCATCCAAGTACCCTGCCTGATTTTGTGGTCTATAGCACACCCCCGCACCATAAATAGTTATTTTAGAGACTGCAGACAGTGGCATAAACATAAAGCTGAACTTAACCAGGCTGTAATGCTAACACAGCATACTGAAACTCTAAATCATTGCAGCAAAGATAATTAAAACATTTTTGTCATCATGTTTGTTTCATGCAGCTCTCAAATGAAAAAAAGTGCAAGTGGTGCAATTTTCTCTAGGATAAAAGTGATATTTATTTATTTATTTATTTATAGTCTGCCTTTCTTACTGAGACTTAAGGCAGATTACATAGTGTGAGATTAGTACAATCAGCATCAAGGATAAAGTAAATTTCCATCACTATGTCTTCCCAATTCTCATGGCTGCAAAGAATATAGCAAAATCTTGAATCAGATAGGAAGGTACAAAGAAAGAGAAGGGAGGAATACTTTTATACAAGGACATCTTCTATTTACTTCACATTCTTACAAATCTGTGACAAGTAAGAAAGCTAGAAGCATGGCCACTAGAAGGTTTTAGCAGTCTGAAGTGGCTATATTTATTGGGAGAGTAGATAAGGGAGATACAAACACTTTTCTTTAAAGAGGCAAGAACATTCACATTGGGCATTTTTTCTGAAGGTGCAATGCTAGCTGTCAGAGCTAGTAAGTACTGGTTTAAAAGGAAACCCAAGTTTAAATCCATACTTTGCTATGAGACTCACTAGGTGATCTTGTGCAAGTTGCTCACTTTCAGTTTAACTCATTTCACAGGTAACTTTGATGAAAAAAACTGAAAAAAGCCCCAAGCTCCTGGCAAGAAGAGCAAGATAAAAACAAGACAGGCTGGCTACTGCAGCTATTTGAAGACAGTGATTGAATTTGCAAGTACACATATGAAGACACATCATCCTTGCATCATCCATTTGAAAGTGAACTTTATTCACACCTTGAAAAAGGCTTTCAACTGTTGGAACAATTCTGAAGGCTTGAGACGACAAAGTAGGAAGCTGACAAACCATCTCTGGAACATACACATAAATGACGACTTGGTATTTGGATTTTACACATTTACAGATTCAGATCATATTTTGTCCTGGTGCACAATAAAACTGGCATCTTTATTCGTTCCAGATTCAACATATAATTGCATATGATGAAGTGAATGAACCAGAGATGATATAGCTGATATTATTAGGTTATGTTATCATGTTCCTTAGGCATATACAAGAACAAAGTCGGCTTGTTCAGTTGTTCATCCTCCAATATAGTATCATGCGTCTAGAATGTGTCTCTAGTCTCTACATTGGATGAACAGGTCACTCCCTAAGTTAACTTGACATTAAAAACTGCAATATCCAGAAACCAGTGAGTGAACATTTTACTCTTCCAGGGGATTCTGTTGCTGATCTAAAAGTTTTCTCTTATGAAAGTCCAATAGGAAACTGTTGCATTAGAATTGATTAACAAAGTCAACATTGACCCCCGCTCCCCAGTTTTAACAAAGATCTGAGATTCCTCACCAATTATAGGTATTAATAACTTACAGAAGTCAACTGGTTCAACTATACTTCTGTAACCTCCTATTGTATATACTTACATCACATTGGATTTTATGTTAATTCTACTTTGGTTGTCTAACAGAATGGCACTCACACACTCTCAGTGAACTCTTCAGTGGATCTTTTTTTAAACTGGCCTGTCTGTATAAAAGCTCATCCCCTTTTGCTGTTGTGAATATAAATCAGAGACCAAATGGATGTATACTTCACTGAAGTGAGCTCTGACTCATGAAAACCTATATAGAAATAAATGTTCCGTTAGCCCCTAGACTGCTCTTTTGTTTTTCTACTGTAGACAAACACATCTACCCATCTGGAACTAACATCTGAGATAGTCTGCCTAAGAACTTCAGCCAAGGTCCCAGCCACTCAAAGGTAATCAGCTAAAGTACTCTGGATGGTCATCATGTTAGCACATAATCTCCTGTAAATGGAGGAATATGTCCTATCAAAGTACTTGCTATCTCAGAAGGCAGAACATTCCATTCTAAGATCATTTCACAGAGTCACATGAGCATGGCTTGAGAAACTGGAAACAGAGTTGTCGAGCAAGGCAAGAGTATAGCAGAGATAACATGTAAGAAACTTACAACCTTTTAAACAACACTGCAACACTGAAGCAGCTTTCCTGCCTTTTGTTCTAATGTTGAAATACTAAAATCCATTTTGCTAGGCTTATGCAGATGTGGAGCAGAACAAACAGCCATCCAGCAACTGAACTAACAAAAGCATTTGAAAAGCTGCTTTCAAGCTCCTCCCATCTGGATAACATCTAAAATTCTAGACAGCAAGTCACACAAGTAATAATTTCACCAAAAATATTCATTTTAAAATCATACTTAATGACAGTGGAAATTACAGGCTGTTTGCAGTCTAAATATTTTGAAAACCTAGGACACGAATATCATACCACAATAATGAGGAAGATAGAGAACTTGGGAACTGAGATTCCTGGTTACCAAAATAATCAGGCTGTTAATAATTAAGTACAAACAAGAGAGCATGAGAAATAAATAACTCCAGATCACAATTTAAATCCAAAGCCTAGATGCCTCTCTAAGCAGTCTTTTCATGAAACATCCCAAATCAGCTTCCTTTCTAGAGCCACATGCCCACCTCCTAGCACATTTAACTCTACCCAGCAAACCTTCAACTTCAAATCAGGCGTGTTATTGCCCCTGAAGGCCAGACTACAGATCCCATCCCAACCTCTAAAGGTGTCCAACAAGGTGTCCAAATAGGTTTTATCCACCTACTTATTCGATCTTTACATCAATGATATCATTAAAGCAGTTTCAGGCCCTACCCACCACGCACCCACCCTCAACAATCAAGATCTCTCAACCCTAATTTATGTTGATGACACTGCTCTACTATCTCGCACATGGACAGGATTGAAACGCATTCTGGCTAGCTTTAACTCCTACTGTGCTGATGAAGACTTAAGTATAAATGCTGAGAAATCGAAAGTAATTGTCTTTGCAAGAGGATACTGCCTGAAGAAAAAGGATTAGAGGATGGCAGATACCAACATTGAACAAGTAACAACATTTAGATATTTAGGCATTACATTCTCCCAAGACCTATCTTGGAAAAAATCAGTTCCGATCCATCTCCTTATTTAAATGCCTTGACATGTTTCCTTCACACAGAAAGAGGGAAATATTACCCAGTAGCTATAAAGACCTTTTGGGGTAAAATTAATCAAATGATACTTTATGGTGCCAGCGTGCAGGTCAAAGGCGAGACTATTGATTCCTTCTTATTAAAATTCCTGAGAAAAATAACCAGGTTACCAAAGTGCATATCCAATATAGCTATCCATCAAGAATTTGCAATCTCTTCATTAGAATCAATAGCTTGGCTGGATGCAGCTAAGACTTCGAATCAAGATCCTCTTTATCTACAGATCTAAACTCCTTTTTAGATTAAGAGAAGATTCCATCCAGAGTAAATGGAAGAGGCTGGTTGACCAGGAATAATTAGGCTTTACTCCAATTTTACTACTTTCTAAAGGAAGTGAGAAAACCGCATTCCAAATGGTCAGAAAGCAGTTATTGCTGCTAGATTTCAGAAGCACAAATCAGCGAGCAAGAAGGGTCTGTTCCCTTTACTAGAAAAGCCAAAGCTCAAGGAGATCAAACTAGGGTTACAATGAAACACCCTGTGGAATAATTATAGAATGTCAATTTCAATATTTTTTTGCATACAATAAATCACACAGTCCTGTTCCCAACTGCATATATTGTGCATAAATCCTTATATAGTCCTTGTCTTGTCCTTTCAAATTTCCAGAAGGATTTATGCACAATATATGCAATTGAGAACGGGACTGTGTGATTTATTTTATGCAAAAAATTGGAATAGGAATTCACTAAGTGAAATAGAATATTGAAATTGACATTCTATAATTGTTTCACAGGGTGTTTCATTGTAACCCTAGTTTGATCTCCTTGAGCTTTGGCTTTTCTAGTAACTGTTGTATTAGGAGGTTTCCCTTCTCAGTTTGGTTGGGTCTGTTCCCTTGCCAACAATGGGCTCAAACTTCCAGATACTTTACCAGCATATTTAAAGTCCATGACAATACCTTGATACCAAGATATTTTCTTGGCTGCTAGACTGAACGCTGTACTAACTCCAGAAATGAAAGGTCGCTTTTTGAAAATTCCCTTTTCAGAACTTAAGTGTTTCTGTAATACAGGGAAGATAGGCACCTTGGCTCATCTAGGCACCTTGGCTCATCTGGTAATTGTATGCCCAAATTTCAGTGAGGAGAGACAAAGACCAATTACTTCGATACTTGAGAAGAATGAGCTCACCAATATTAATGAGAGCTTTCTTTTCTTTTACAAGATAAAACCCTCACTAGCATCCTACTTTTTAGTAATCCAGCCTAAAATTAAGACATTTTTGAGACTGGAGTGAGATTCTTTTATCATTATTACTGGCAATAGTAGTTTTAGTATTTTGGTCTTTGTTAATGCGGGATCAGGCTTAAAGCTATGGCCAAAAGAGCTGTACTAGGAAAGGAAAAAGGCAGCAAGGACATTGAAGCAGGAGAATAATTTGTGAAAGAACAAAAAAAGGCATTGTGACCACTGACAGGCACACAGAATGGAGGAGAGGCAAACTCCAGCTGAGAAGGTGGTTCTGTGTAAGAAACTTCTGCATGGAAAACACTCCCATGCAAGAATGCATAACCTGCAAAGGAACCTGAATGCTGACCAAGGAAGCCACTGTCTACTAGTCAATCAAGCCTTCCCCAGGTGTTGCATTTCCTTTTTGCCTCTCAACTGATCACCTTGATTAAGGTCAGGACGTTAGCATGAAGGAAAAATAAAGCTTCAGTTAAGACGGTGGGGTTGGCTAGGCAGACTGTTTCGTGGGGGAAAAGTGAAAGAAAAGGAAGACCCAGCAGGGAGGACAATATAGGGTTGCCATTCTCCAGGTGGGGCCTGGAGATCTCCCGGAATTACAAGTTATCGTCGGATGACAGACCAGTTCTTTCCCTGAAGGAAATGGCAGCTTTGGAGGGGGGACTCTATGGCATTATACCCCACTGAGGCCCCTCCCTTCCCCAAACCCCACCCTCTCTCGGATTCCCCCCCCCCCCTTCAAGGAAAGAATCTTGCAGAGCTCGCGTGCGCCTGAAGAGCGGAACACCGACTGGGGCAGGAGTCCCCTCAGAGAGTGACAGAAACTTGTTCCAGCACAGGCGGTCGTGTTGCTGCGGACGCTCGAGCCTCACTAGCCATCCCTCCAAACTCCCCTGAGCGAGGATGGAAAGCGGAGCGCTTGGTGGGGGGGAGCGCATTGCCTTGGGAATGAAGTGAGCGGAGAAAGACTGGCGGAGCGGAACACGTTGCGGGGTGGGGCGTGAATGAAGGAGGGAAGACGGACGGGGCTGGACGGGAGCGGAGGATGAGGCTTCGAGGACGAGGGGAGCAGGAAGGGGCCTGACCCGGCTGGAACACTCGCCGCTAAGAGAGACGTTCTGGGGCAGGAGGAGACGCTGAGACGGCGGCGGGGGGCGGCAGCACTCCCCTCAGTGCTGTCCTCACAACCACACGAGGCGGGCCGCCCGTCGTCCCTTCCCCTCCCAGTTAAGGTGACTCACAGCTTCAGGTTCGCGTAGGCTCCTCCCGCGGCAGCCGCCATCGCCCCTTCCTGCAAGCGCCGCCACCCGGCTCCGGCTTCGCGTCCAGCGCTCTCTTCTCCTGACGTGCAGAGGCCTCCGGGACGGAACCCTGAGCTGGACAAACCTGATCAGAAAGCGTTTCGGCCGCCAGACGAGGGAAGGGAAGACGAGGGACGAGCCGGGATTGGTGGAGGCGGCCCCGACAGCGCCAACCTCCGTTCCAATGGAAAGGGGAGAAAGGGGCGGGGCTCAGTCTTCTGACTCGCGGCTCTCGCGCCAGGCAACCGCCAAAGAGGAGCAAAGCCCAGGGATTGGTCACAGGGGCCCGATGCAGAGCCCGCCTCCTCAAAGCAAAGCGGCGCGCGGACTTAGAAGATTGGATCAAAGCGAATCAATTCGGAAAAGATTTGATTGGTTGCTTTTGCAAAACAGCCCCACCCTAAACCCCACCCCCATAGATGTAGCCCCTAAGCGCCTGATGTGTGTTTGGATGGCTTTTAGGAGAGAGGCAAAGAAAGATTGGTCGTAAGCAGGGCCAGTGGCGCAATGGATAACGCGTCTGACTACGGATCAGAAGATTCTAGGTTCGACTCCTGGCTGGCTCGGCTACCTTTTGCTTTCGCTTTAATTTATATGTGATCTGGAACAAGAATCTGGGCGTAGAGAAGGGCTCACTCTATAATATACGGTTGATTATCTTGCTAAATTTGTAAGTAAACTGCTAGACCCTGTTGCCGAATCAGTTCTTATGTCATCATCTTTTTTTTAAATATCTACAATTGTGCCTAGAGGTTCCAACAGTGTAATTTCTGCACATCGCAGTCATTATTAACACGTGACTCTTAAATTACTCAAAACAAATGCGCTTATACTAACAGCGCAAGCCTAGGAAGAGTTACTCCCGCCGAAGCCCATTGTCAATCAGGCTTCTTCACTTCGGTGAAAATAATACAAACTTTTTTATTTATCCAGTTTGTGGTTTGCATTTGGGAGACTCTGAGATTGATTATGGAGCTTCTGCTATTTCACAGATCTCCTTGTCCAGTCTCCTCATCCATCCCCCTCCGAATGGACTTCCACGCTGGACGGAACGACCAGCCAGCCTGCCTTCAAGTCAGGCAATGCGGAAGGGCCGCTGCATCCCAAGGATCGTTTGGACCCACCCTGTTCAGCAGTCGCCTCCAAAAGCAGTCCCTTGCCCACGTGTCCCAAAATCTGTGCTCGGAAGTCTTAAAAACGAGGGGGTGGGATTACCGTGACACGTAAAGCTGTAAAGATTTCCAGTTAAAACTCTCTTGGGCTAGAAAGGGGGGCGTGTTTCAGGGAGGTAGCTGTGTCGGCCTGCAGCTGAAGGCAAGATTCGAGTCCACAGACGGGCGGCGCGCGCGTCCCCTGGATTAGCTTCCAGTGTAGTCCTGTCCTGAGCGCGCTTTCTCAGAAATCAGTCCCAATATGTTCAATGTGGCTTACGGCACAAGATTGCACATTCATTGGTTGAAGCACTTGGTCTTTTTATTACATTAAATTAAATTAAAACTATTAAAGTCAATGAATTTAGGAGGAAGTAACTGCATACGATTCCATTGTAAAAGTAATAACATAAAACTTGCTGAAGTAGGCAGCAATTCCTTGGCACATCTTCACATAACAGCTCCTTGGCGCGCCTACACAAAACATTTGCAGACCAACTTTATGCCGTTTACTTGGAAGTATTGTCTTCAACGAAGCTTACACCTAAGTAATCGCGTTGGGAATTGCAGTCTTCGCGATGATGATTCCAGAAGCGCAGCTATTTTAATCTGGAGCAGCACATAAAACAGGAGTCCAGAAGTGCCTTAAAGACTTACACCATTTATTCCAGTCGATGCTCATGAAATGCACCAAGCTCGCTCTCTGACTCACAAAAGGTTATGCTGGGATAAATTCGGTTAGCCAGTGATAGGGTGATCCGTTCCCCTGGAGGAAACGGCAGCTTCGGGGGCTGGACTCGGAGGCATCACATCCCACTGAACTTCCTCCCCTCCCCAGGCTCCACCCCCCACATCCCCAGGCATTTCCTAAACTGGAGTTGGCAACCCGTCACTGGAGTCCTACTGCCTTCGCCGTTCAGCTGTCATGCCATTTCCTTCTTCCCTGGGCAATGTAATTTGCTGAGAGGGCAGGGGATCCCCAGACAATTCTCTGTGCACTGGACCCAGGATTCTTTGGGGGGGGGGAAGCCATGAGAGCTTCAGTGTTAGAATACGCTGGGCAAAATGGGAAGGGGGACCTCGACATTCCTTCCTGGTTTCCTTGCATGCTGGGTTGCCAGCTTCAGATTGGGAAATTCCTGCAAATTTGGGGTAGTGCCTGGAGAGGCTGGGTATAATGCCATACAGTCCACCCTCCAAAGCAGCCATTTTCTTCAGGGGAACTGATCTCTGTCGTCTAAAGATCAGCTGTAATTCTGGGAGATCTCCCAGACTTGCATGCCCCTGCCTGCAGTTAGGTTACTGAGCTCTCTTCCTCTGCTTCAAACATCCCATCACTTTTGGAAATGGGAAACGTCTGGGTTTTTTTTTTAATTAAAAAAGGGCTGCAACCGGTATCCAGGGTCCCCACAAAGCGGCACAGGCAACCTCGAGACTGGGCGCAAAAGAAGCCTCCTCGCCCAGCCCACCCTCTGCCCGCCTTCCTTCTTCGCGTCAGTCCGTTCTTGCACGCAAGCGCGGGGAGACCTCCACTCCTGTCGGGGGCGCTCGTTCCACTCAAAGCCTTCCTCTCTGCAAATCCGGGATAGCGGAGGAGTAGAAAGGGGAGGCGCCTCTAACCATCCATTGCGCGCGCCAGCGGCTCTGCTTAGCGAGTATCGGAGCGGCCTAGTCGTGGCTTGTTGCTCCGCGCTCAATTTTTAATTTTTTCGTTTCGCCCTCGGGTCGGGCCTGCCTTCGTTTCAATCCATCCGCCGCCATGAAGCTTGTGAGGTAAGCCAGGAAGGAGTTTGGGGTGGGGGGGACGGACGGAGGCCGCGTGCGGAGCCTGGGCGCGAGCCTTCCCTCGCCGGTCGCCTGTTCCTTTCCCCTTCCCGTGCCTACCAACGCGCTCCTTTGAGGAAGGTTTCTTATCTCGTGCCTTCTCAGACCGTTAGTTTCATCTGGGCCTTTGGTAGCCGTTGCTGCCCTTAGATTTGCCAACCTCCAGGTGATGCCTGGTGATCTCCCGGAGTTATAACTTCTCCAAGCTACAGAGATCACCTGGAGTAAGTGACTGTTATGGAGGACGAACTCAGTGGCGTTATACGCCACTGTTCAACCTTCCTTTTCAAAACTGTCCTCCTCAGTTTCCACCACCAACCACCCCTCCCAATCTCCAGTAATTTCAATATCCAAAGTTGGCGATACTACAGCAGCCACTGGTGGGCAGGAATGGAGCCTGCCTCAAAGGGTGGCAGTTGATCACAATTTTCTTTGTCAGGCTTCCTTCCTACATCAGGGCTTAAGCCTGTATACAAATTTGTGACTGGTTCCATCATCCAAGGTCTCTAATTCTGGGTATTATGAAAGGAGAAGAAATCTGCCCCTCTCACCACTGATGCAGATAGACTTTAGTGCAGTAATGGGATCATGGCCTGGGCTGGGCATTTCTGAACCCCAGTAAAAGGTCCTTTAGGGGGGTCTGCAGCCTTGTTGAGCCTATGGACACTTCTGGACTTTTTGAGATGAGGTAGTGTGGACACTGCCACAGAATGGCTGTCATGGGCACTGGGGCCAGTCACAGAGCGCTGATTTTTCACAAAATGTTAGGTAGTTTCAAGCCAGGCATCTGATAATGGAGGTAGCTGTTTCCACATGTGTTATTTGAGCGGCTACACAGTTGATGCCTCCTGGGCTGTTCGGAAGCACCTAATATAACAAAATAAAGGAAGGAGTCTTTGTTTGGGGGGCACTGTGGGAACACTACTGTGCCTTTTCTTTCCATCTCAACTTGGACTTGCTTACAGAGGATGTTGGGAATCAGTGCTGTGACTAGAAGGAAGAGCTTGTGCTCTAGTCTTCGTCTTTCCTGTGCCATAAACTAGTTGGGCGTTGTAGGCAAGTTCAGTCTCTTTTTCCAAATCTTGGGTTTTAATATCAGCTATACTGTGGAAAGCCTTCCCAATATCCTTAGGCATGATGTTCCAACAGCTGGGATTCACCACAGAGAATGTACATGAGTGAGCAGTTGCTGATCGTACCATTTTGTGCAGAAGAACCTTTAAAAGGTTCTGTTAAACTTACTGAAAGTTCTGTAGCAGAGCAGAGTCAAAGAAGTGATCGTGCAAATATATGAATCCTAAGCCATGATGGGCCTTGTAGATGATAACCAGTATCTTGAATTGAGCTAATGACTTACTGCAGGATGGGTGTGGAATGCATGTCCTGCCTGGCTCCTACTAGTAGCTAAGCTGTTGCTTTCTGTACCAACTGGACTTCAAGAGAAGACCCATCTAAAATGCATTACAGAAGTTTAGTCTCATGTAACCATAGCATGGCTCCACATGGCCAGATCAGCCAATTCAGGTTAGAGGTCCAACTGCCAGGCTAGGTGAAGCTGCTAGGATTTTTTTTTTCTGCAGCTGCATTGGCTTATTTCGACACTAGTAATGCTGGGTCCACTATTAATCTATGACTCTTAACTGAATCATAGAGTGTCAGCTAAACCCCATCAAAAGTAGGGAGCGTAGTGTCTTGCAAGATCTCATCTCCTTGATTAGTGTTACCTCTATCATATCAGGAATTAGTTTCAACTTATTCCCCCTTAGACAAATAAAGAGCAGTAAGGCAGTGGTTCAAGATCTCGGTAGAATCACCAGATAATTTGAATAATGAAATCTGTTTATTTACATAATTTATACCTTGACTTTCTGCCCTCATCAGGACCACCAGGGCAGCTAGCACATTAAAAACATACATCGTAAAACATGTTTTAAAAACTATTAAAGCAAAACAAAAGCACGTAATTTATATTAAAACATTAATATTTTAAAAAATGCAGGAGCCCCATGGTTGAGAGTGGTAAGCTGCAGTAGTGCAGCCCAAGCTCTGCTCACCACCTGAGTTCGATCCTGGCGGAAGCCGGGTTCAGGTGTCTGGCTCAAGGTTGACTCAGCCTTCCATCCTTCCAAGGTCGGTAAAATGAGTACCCAGTTTCCTGGGGGAAAAGTGTAGATGACTAGGGAAGGCAATGGCAAACCACCCCGTAACAAAAGTCTGCCAAGAAAACGTTGTGATGCGATGTCCCCTGTGAGTCAATAATGACTCGGTGCTTGCACAGGGGACTATCTTTACCTTTAATATTAAAATATTAAAACATAAAGCAAGGAAGAAGGATCACTGCAGAAACAAAGCAGAAAAGTCTTCACCAGCTTGCAGAAGGGGACAGGCAACTCTCTTTAGGGAGAGATTTCAGAGTTTTGTTGCCACAACGGAAAAGACCCTTGCCCACAGTGCCACCCAGCTAATCTTAGAAGGCAGGGCCTTGAAAGATGACTGTAGTGGTTGGGTAGGTTTGTAAGGGATTAGGTATGAGGGTTCCAAGCCATGTAGCACTTTAAAGATCAACCCCAGCACCTTGAGTTGTGCTCAGAAACAAATCAGATGGAGTAAGACTGGAGTGGTATGATCCCTATGAATTACTACATTCAACAGTTGAAGCTTCTGAACATTTCAACGGCAGCTACACATAGAGTGCATTGCAGTAATCTAATCTAAATTTAATTTGAGCATGTACCACTGTAGCCAGATCTTCTCTGCTGCAGCTGGCTAACCTGTTAGAGATGGTAAAAGACCTGACCACAGTTGCCACCCACTTATCCAGAAGTAGGCCTGGGTCCAAGAGCTCCCCCAGACTACTTCAAAACTGTGAATATTCCTCTTATATAGAGATTGAATAATATGGAGGATAGGACCCTGATAGTCGGTCTCCAATAGCAACCCTCTGAGTCCTACCTGTAAGGAATAATTGAAGCTAGTCCAAAGTGGAACTCTTAATCCCAAATTCTTCTTCCAGGTACCTCACTAAAATGGCATGATTTATTATATCAAATGGAGATAATCAGTTAAAGCAACAAGTGCTGTCTCAGTACCATAGCCTGGTCTGAATCCAGACTGGAAGGGGTCTAGGGTCAGTGAGTTATCTAGGAAGGCCTGGAGTTGTTCTGATACTGCTGTCACTATCATCTTGCCCAGGAACAAGTCATAGATGAAGTGCACAAATGGTGCTCTTAACCAGTCCTAACATCTTGTTTACATGTCATCCAGCGATCTGTTCAAGGCCATCCCCCAAATGTAGTGGCTCTTTGAACATGGTTTTCCCTACACCTACATCCAAACCCAATATACTGGGCTGCTAAATTCAAACTCATTTCTATTAATAAAAATGTATTACAGCTGTTCATTTTTAGTGTTCTCTTTTTGCTGCTTACACAAGCATCTTAGAGAGGCAATTGACAGTGTTGATTATTCACATCTGTGAAACACTTTTTTGTGGGTAGAATTTTCATACTAGACACCAGAAGAAAGTTTCTTGGTGTTCAGCAAATTACTTGTTTTAACAATGTTTGTCAAATAGACTCTAAAATAAGATAGTCTTCAGTCTTCACTTTTATTTAATTATAAACGTTGCCTTTTCTTGTTCCTCCCCCAGTACTTGCTCAGATATTTTATATTTCAGTCCTAACATAAGCAAACAGGTACCTGAATTACCTGCTACAATTTGACTAGACTAGACATTCCAGAGTAACTAAACATACATTTCCTTTGTAGGCTTCCACATCCTTTTGTTTTCTTTTTTTGGACAACGCATTGCACAGTTCTTTGTTTTTTCCCCGCACCATTCCTAAAGGACTGAAGCATCACTGATTTGTGAGGAAGATCTACCTGGCAACAGTGAAGTTATTCTCTGGCCAGTGATATGGTCCAGAAGTCAAATATTCTTTATGCCTTTGTTTTATAGCACTCTCTTGACTATTGCATTAATCGTGGTGCCTGTTAGTCCCAAAAGCATTTTTATAATGGATTACAATAACATTTTAGTTGCAGAAAAGTACTTTTGTGCTAATTATCCTTGCAGGTTTCTCATGAAACTTAGCCATGAGACCGTGACCATCGAACTGAAGAATGGAACTCAAGTACATGGGACAATCACAGGTATGAGCTGTAGGATATCTAAATATGTCATGAGTCGCTGTCATTTTCATTATTACTCTTGGAAAATTTGTTATAATTCCATAAAGAACCATTAATTATTTATATTTATCCTCCACCCATCCCCCAAGAAGTTCAGGGTTGTATAAGTCTGGTTATCCATTTTTATTTCCTCAATAACTCTGTGAAGTGAGTTTGGCTGAGACAGCACACTTTACGCAGTGCCAGGTTAACTTGAGTTTCCCTTATTCAGACCCAGTGCTTTAATCCATATGCCACTCTGACTTTCAGTTGAAACTGTTTTATTGGCACGGTGGGAGAAAAGGCACTTATCAGTTGCATATGCCAACTAAGAGAATCTAAAAATAAGTAGCTTTTAAAAGTATTTAGATTGGGTATTTTCTTCCTGCCTTGAGTCTTCAAGTTGTGGCCACATTTTTCTCTGTAGTACATTTGCTTCTTCTATGCTGCTCTAAAGAGTTTCATCTGTGGCATCTGGTGTATCCCATTTGGAAATGATGTATGCAAACATAGTCCAAATCTGTTGAACCCCATATATTACAGGAAGTTCTGCTTTACATTTTAGGTGTGGATGTCAGTATGAACACCCATCTTAAAGCTGTGAAGATGACTCTGAAGAACAGAGAACCTGTCCAGCTGGAGACTTTGAGTATTCGAGGGAATAATATTAGATACTTCATTTTGCCAGACAGTTTGCCTCTGGATACTTTACTGGTGGATGTTGAACCAAAAGTCAAATCCAAGAAAAGGGAAGCAGGTTAGTGACTTAATTTTATAGTACCAAGAACTGATAACTCAGTTCTTTAGCAAATTCCTGTAGCATCAAGCCACTTCTTACCATTACACCTGAATGCAACTTTTTTCATATGATTTTGAGTGGTTAATAACTGGATTCATCTGATTGAATACAATCCTTTCATTTCCAAAACAGATTCTCTCCCCCCGCACTGGCACCCCAATGATCTGCTGTCCATGTTTATTCCTTCCTCCTCCAGATATGAAATGAGTGATATAAATAACCCTAGTCATTTTTAACGGTTCTTTAAAAATAAGTGTTTAATAGTTACATACTAAGCAGAGCTACACAGGTCCATTGAAGTCACTGCCAGGAATGTTTCTTTAATACCACAGATTTGTAAACATCTTTAAGTTTCTTTGTGCTGTTTGTATAGCATTGCCACCTCACAGTGTAATCCTAAAACACTTTTTCTTTTACATAAGGGACAGGCTGAATTTCTGCTGTACTTAGCTGCCCTCTGATGTTGTACATCATTGGGAAATGTGTTGGATCCCACCAGCTTTATTTATTAAAGTCCCTATTTAAACAAGGGAACTACCGGGCATTAAGCTGTTGTGGAATCTCTCCTAGTACCCAGAAGGAGATGTGGGATTTACAGTCTCTGTACCTAATTAGCACATTTCTTTGAGCTTTGACATAGGCTTATTAGAGCAACAATACTGTTCACTTATGATGGATCTCACAGTGTGATCACAAGTACTTTTTCTTCTAAAAACAGTGTAATAAAGTAGAGGACAATGGCTATGGAACATTTAGCAATGCATTAATACTGAAAGGCTTCTTTGCTAAAACATTGCTGTAAAGTCTAGTGAAAACTATTTAAAAGTGAATCTAATTTTTTTCCATTGAGTCTTAAATAAAACTCTGGACGCAAAATCTGGTTAAATCTTCACATAACTATGCACATAAAACAATTGACATTTAGTGTGTTAAATCTACATTTGTTCAAAAGATCTTGTCCTTTTTGTGTTTAGTTGCAGGAAGAGGCCGAGGAAGAGGTCGTGGTCGAGGAAGAGGTCGTGGCCGAGGAAGAGGAGGTCCTAGGCGATAATTGCCTTTCAGCCAGTCTTTCATGCCACACAGTCTCCTCATTTCCTTTCATAAATCACAATTTTTTTCATGCAACAAAACTTGAGTTTTTTCTTTTGTACAGGTTTTATTCCGTGTCAGTTTTTAATAAACAAGCGTGGAAAACTTCTCCAATTTATCTACTTGCCCACGTGTCCTATGGAACTTAATCTGATCTCACAATACTGTTTGGACAGAATATGGAATTTCTTTAGCAAGTATATGCTGGAACTTCTTTCCCAAAGTTGTGAAGTTCACTGTGACATAGCTTCTAGTTATGCCTAACGTATCATCTATTGGTGCATATTGATTTTCAGCTCATATTTTAAATGTTCTATGAACTTTAGCATGAAAAATGAATGTAGGGTAGAACATTATAATCATGCATTCAGAGATGAAAATCAGTTACCTGCATTCCAGCTCGTCATTTAAGAGAGCAGGGTACAGAAGCATTATTACACATTTTACAGCAGGGTAAGAAAACTTCAAGGTGTCTGAGTGGCGTTTCTCCTGGTGAAGCAGAGTGTGACCCCTTAAGGTGTTTTGTGTAGTGTGCAGACTATTCTTAAGAACTTGAGTATTGGTTTTTGTGTTAACTTTTTTTTTTAGATTTCACTGAACAAGATCAAATTGTGATGGTAACACATAGTACAGCAAAAGAAGTAACTAACATTTTTCTCATGACGAGACCATGTAGGGAACTTAAAGTTCCATCAGTTATGTTTTCAATGGGGTGGCTTCCACATTTTGTTCCTTATTTACAGTATGTTAGTGGGGCAACCTGGTATCTGCCACATCTTGTGCCTACTGTCTGCACAGGATGCTGGGGAAGAGGTGTTAAAAGCTTGACCATCAAGTTCTTCCCCTTTTCCCCAACTTCCAGCCTAATAAAAAGCTATGGAAACCGTGGAAGTTGTATTTTGGTTAGATTTAATAGGTATTACATGGCTTTTGGTTTTAAATTTTGCTGTGAACCAACACATCTAACCTACTTTTTAAAGTTTTTATGAGTATGTTTGGCATTTCATGGTAACTTTAAGAGTACTAGAAAGAAAGTAGGAGATGTGCTGACGGGTAATCCTATGTTTATTATCTTTTCAGTGCTTAACATGAGTCTTGGGGTTTGCTAGTTGCTCATGCCATTATGAGTGCAGAGCACATCTCAGGAAATACCATAGACTATTTTGGAAACTGCTGTTTACTTCATATAACTTGAAAATTGACATACAAACACTGATAACTTTCAGTGGTGAGCTAATGCAAATTCTACAGAAGTTTCCTATCATCTTCCAGGAATACACATTCCATGAAAAGCACAAATGATTTGTGTAGTCAAGTTTTGCATTATACATGGCAACCGTAGCATATGTTGTAGTTTCCCTGAAGTGCAAGACTTTCTTCCGGCACTCCAGATACAAAAGAAACTCCTTTCCACTAAGGCAAAGATTGCCTTATGTAGGCACAGGGCTCATTTCAAGGGGGAACGCGCAGGAACGCAGTTCCGGCAGTTCCCCAAAGAGGTCACGTTAGGTGGCCCCGCCCATGGGGGGCCATTTTGGGCCCATTTCATCCTGGATTGGGGCCGAAACATCCCGGATCGGGCCTCTGATGGGTGGTGGATCACTCTCCTGCTCAGCAGTGGCCCAATTCTGGCCATTTTGGGCCCCTTTTTGGCCATTTTCAGCCCCCTTTTGCCATTTTGGGCCCAATTTTGGCCATGAGTAGCCAGGATTGGGTCCAAAACAGCCAGGATAGGTGATGTCAGGGGTGTGGCATATGCTAATGAGTTATGCTAATGAGTTCCTCCAGCTCTTTTTCTACAAAATGACCCCTGTGTAGGCAGATGAAATTGGCCAGCATATTCTTTGTAAAAACTGGTTTTCTTGAAAGCTGTCATTTTCTGTACATATTTCATCAAAACCATCTTAAACCATCATCAGCTACAAGTTGCCTGAGCCAGTACAGGAGCTGCCAAAAGAGTGTTTGGTTCGGCAGTAACCTTATTCTGTTGTTGAGAGTGGTAGCTGCAAGAGTCTTCGAAGTGGAGTGTAGAAGCTGTGGCTGTTTTTGAAGTTCTCCTAAATCTAACTCTTGCTGGTCATGCAACTGTTGACGCGTTTCCCCTCTTTGTTCTGATTATTAAAGTTACTAATGCAGCTAGAGGGATACACAGAGTGGATGCTGCCACTAGCAACCCAATAACTGCTAGAGCACCACTAGGATAATCCTTTGTAACCAGGTGACCCTGCAAAAGACAGATACACAGCATGTAAAGTTTTAAAAAAAGGAACTTTTTTCTTGTTCTTGTCTTGAAATACTTTTATTTTCAAGCTACCTCCATTTCTTTTAATGGGGACATCTAGTCTCTTTTACTTTGTAGAAACATCTGAATCTCAGTGGTGCTTTCCACAGGGTCTAGTATTTTATTTAGAAAATGTATATATTGCCTTTCCAGAACCTGCTCAAGGTGGCATAAAACAAAACAATATCAACAAGTAATTGAAGACTAGCCAGGACCTAAAAAGAATGTAAACAGTGCAGCCTAAACTTATACGTCCTTGGGCTTGAAGCAGTTCGTCATCGTCATCGTGTTTGATTTATATACCGCCCTTCAGGATTACTTAACACCCACTCAGAGTGGTTTACAAAGTATGTTATTAATTTCCCCACAACAACAAACACCCTGTGAGGCGGGTGGGGCTGAGAGAGCACCAGAGAACTGTGACTAGCCCAAGGTCACCCAGCTGGCTACAAGTGAAGGAGTGGGGAATCAAACCTGGTACACCAAACTGGCTCTAAACAGTTAACAGGATGGATCCCCTTAGCTGGCCAAATAGGAATGGTTTGGCCTGATGCCAAGTGAGCCTCAACAGGGAGAGCATTTCAGAGATGAGATGTCACCACTGAAAAAGCCTTGCCTCTGGTCACCACCTGCCTCTGCAGGCACAGAGAACAAGGCCTGAGAAGAAACCCTTGTAGGACCACAAATTCTGGTGGGGTCTTGAACACTTTCTGTCAAGCAAGTATAGATTAGCTTACCTGTAAGTTGGCACAGGCATACCTATAACTTAAGCTTTTGGGGATATTTTATATGCCAAGATTAAAATGTAGATGATGTCTGTGGGATATTACCCTTTGCCTTCCTCGCCATATTACTCAAACTGCATGCAGATGGCAGCTGTTAAATGCTTGCTTCCCTCCTAAGTCAGGCTAGAAATAATTCTGCGCTTTTCAAAAATTGAATTGCAAAATGAACCCAAAAGGTTGTGTTGCTCATAAAGCTGGCTGTTTAAAAAGCAGTAGATTATAAATATGGAGGTATAAATTTTACAAACAGAACCTGAACAGAGGCTAATTGCTGGGAAGATAAATGGAGGGAAGGGCAAACAATGTCATAAAGTGTACCTCTAAACTGTAAAATGGCTTCAATTTTTTCTGGAAAGACATATGTGACCTAATTTTAACTTCTACCTCACAGAAAATCATTACTGTTCCTCTAAACAGCTTTAGGAGCCTGAGCTATTTAGCCATACACCTCGTAGGAGCAGCAGGGTTAACCTTTATCCTCTGGAAGTCAGGGAAACTGTTAATGAGTTAAGCAAACTGAATATCATTCTAAAAGATTGTTTATGTTGTCATATGTTTGATCCTCTGCTGATCAGGCAGTGATAGATGTTGGATTTTGGAGGTATGCGAGAAAACATGTTTATAACTAAACAAAAAATCCCTGAAACAGCCTACTGTGAGCTGACTATGCTCACTGTCTTCTAGAAGATGCAGTGCTGAACACACTTGACCATCAGTTATGAGTATATTGCAGTGCAATCCTAAGCGGAGTTACTCCAGTTTAAGCCCATTGATTTCCATTTGCTTCGACTGAAGTAACTGCTTAGGATTGCACTGTTAGTCTGCTTCACTACTAACCCATCAACCACTCATAAGATTCTGGAAAATCTGAGGGACCTATCTAAACAATTTCCAAATATTCTCCTATTTCCCCCCTCCAAAATCATTGTGCAGCATAGAGAAAGGGAAGTAAAATACTACTTATGTTTGGGGTTAAAAGAGCAGATCCTGTTATCTGGCTCTAAAACATCAGTTGGCTTCATAGCCCAATTGTCCTATAGCACTATCCTGCTGAGGTTTAGAGCTAAGTGAGCATGCTGGTAGAACTGGAAAGGAAAGGGAAATACCCAGTTTTTGTTTCTTCCTGTCATTCTTCGTGTGCCCCTAACTTAACTCGCAGAGTTAAGGAACAGTCCCTTATACTACTATAGTTTCCAGTTTATTTAGATGTGATTGAAAATTCTTTAGATTATTCTCTTATGAAATGCAGTGTACTAATCTTGCCTCTAATACAGAAAAAGTCACTTGGGAAGTTTTACTTATCAAAAGCTGCATTTAGGTAGATCAGTTTTCCCCTTGTCCTACAGAATACAACCAAAACAGCTAACTGCAACATTTTGTTTTCAAAATTGACTCTTTGATTTCCATACTTCTCCCAAGCTGATAAATTCCAGCCTACTGCTGGTTAGCTTTTCTTAAGAAGTGAACAAAATACCTCTGTTGCGTCCCATGCTTGGTACCGCAGGGTCCCTGTACTGATGTAGTCAGTGATGTAAAATATAAATAGGCTTACAATTAGCACAGGACTAGCAAAAGCCCACATAATCTTCCAGTACCAACTTGGCTTATGGCCTGTCATCGCATGAAGGTCTTCCTCAAATCTATCAAGGAAAAGAGAGCACACATTTTGTTAAGTACAATGAGCCAGCGTAGTGTAAAGGGCTAAAGTGTTGGCCTGGGAGCCCCAGCTTCAAATCTACTCTCTGATGTGGAAGCTTGCTTGGTGACCCTGGGCCAGTCACACTCTCACACACTTAACTGAAGAAGGAAGCGCTGACTCTTGAAAATTCATACCCTATAAATATTGTCGGTTTTTAAGGTGCCAAATCCTACTGTTCTGTTGCAGATCAACACAGCTACCTATCTAAAAATCTCGCACAGCCTAGTTACTGTGAAGATAAAATGGAGGAGTGGGAGAACAACGTCATAAGCAACTTTGGGTCCCCATTGAGGAGAAAGATGGGATATAAACATACATTTTGAACAGTGTCATTTTGTTTAAATGGTTCCACAGATTCCTGGTCAAAACAAGGCAATAGGTATACTGCAGAAAGTGAAATCCTAGACTGCCAGGAATTTTCAGCCTCCTAGCTTCCGAGGTATAAAAGAGACATAAGTAGGAATTCTGGATAGAAACACAACAGAGCAGTGTTTAGAATACTGGTGCATTGATGTCAACGATGTTCTTACCTTCTTAGCCCATAAATATAACAAACAGCAATAGTTTCCACTAATACAATGAGCAGCAAAGACAGGGTAGCTGCGTAGTCATTGAAGATATCGAACCAATAGCTGCCAGCCTCAAGGGTGAACAGAAGGCCAATGATACAGTTGACAAAACAGATGCCACCTGTGAGAATGAAACAAACCAGTCTCAGTGGGAAGCAAAATACAGAGCTGGAAATATTTTTTAAAATGTACTGCAGAAGCACATTCTGCTTGTGAAAGTGATGGGTGTTCAAATGCTGGACAGATTGGTGCCATTTTAATGCACGAGTGCTTTTGCAGATGGCCCAAAGTAGTTAGCATTTTGTTGACGCTTGCACTCCTTTCAAAAGTGGAAGGAGAGGCACATGGGAAAGAGATCATATTGGCTTGTAAAAGACCAGATCAAGACACATGATGACCTTTGTCACATTCAGGAGCCCCATAGGTGGCACTGTTCATATTCTTGAAGAGGAGAGGTCTACAAGTGCCGCTGTGACCGTGCATGCAATTAGGTTGGCACATGTGACAGTGTTCGCCCTCAACACTTATCGCAAGCTGCTCTAACATAGTGGTTAAGTGGTTGAGCTAGGAATCAGCACTCTGCTGGTTTGAATCCCACTATTGCCATGAGCTCAGTAGGTGGCCTTGTGTAAGCTCCTCCTCTTGGCCCCAGCTCCCCAGCTGTATTGTGGAGATAATAGCACTGACTTTGTTCACCATTCTGAGTGGGGTATGCAACTGTCTAGAAGAGTGGTGATTTGCACCTGGACAACTAGTTGCCTTTCACTGCCTTGGGTATGTTTAGGAAGTAAGAAGCTTACCTGAGATCATCTCTTTGGACAAGTGAGTGGAAAGGAATTTGCTGTCCGTCAAAGGAGTGAGGATGGCTGCCGTGTTCCCTAGCATGCTGCCTATCCCCAACATTAGCAGCATAATGAAATAGAGCACTGAATACAACTGGGAGACCTCCATGTTCTTTATTGCTTCAGAGTAGACTATGAATGCCAATCCAGTCCCTTGGACTGCCTGCCCAGAGGAAGGAAAACCAAACAGTAAGATTATGGACAAGGCACTGCCATGTCCAAAGCAACAATGGAGGGAGGGGGGATACCTGCCTGAAAAGATCTGCCCATAGGCTGACTGTTGCCCTTTATTATTGTGGGTTAAAACTCTAAGAAGTTTGATTTGCAGCACACTTGCCTATCACCAGTATTTTGTTCTGGAGAATAGATCTGATTGAATTCATTTGGGCTGTTGAACCGTAAGGTGCTGCACTTCGGCACAAGGCCTACCTCTTGAGATGGGCCCTCACTGTGTTTATTATTATTTAAAGGGACTGCAGTCTGGCTGGGCTAAAAGAATGTGATGAACATTCTTGGGACTCTGGAGCAGGAAAATGCCTCATTAAATTTTACCCCAAGCTCATATGGTCTCACAATAGGTCTGTGAAAAATGGTCAGAAAATGGAAAACTGGTTCAGAAAGCATCCATACTACACGTACTCAAAACGATCCTGGTCCAGCTGTGGGTCCAGGTAACTGGCTATGCCACCCATTCATCAAATCAAAAAATGTGTGGTGTCAGCCCTTGATTGAGTTAATTGCTCGCTGCTAACTCTGAAGTCCAAACCTACAGTAGTAGCTTTAAGAATACTTTCCTATATCACAAACTTGTCCCCAGGTTGCATTTATGGAGAAGTGTCCTTAGTGAAATTTTTGAGTTACCACAAAGTTAAGTGGCAGATACTCCATAATAAATTTAAAGCCTGCTTCACCAAAAGCAGACTGGTTTCCAGGATGTGTTTTTAACACCTTGAAAATAAAGCTTTGGTCTGTTCAATTATTTAAATAATAAGCAGCTCACTGTGTCTAATTCAGCTTCCAGGCTGCAATTCCTTATCTGTGGAAACAGTTCTGTATATTCACTGGGATGAGCAGATGCTAGATAAACTTTCATATCTTCAAGGTTTGCTGCCGTTAATAGTCCTTCTTCCAGTTCAAAAGCATTTGTAAGGAGCAAGATCACCCTGTCAACACATTTAATTTAGATACTGTGAAAGAAAGCAATAAGCAATGTTTTCAAAAGGTAGCCTCTGGTACCCCAAAATGATTTGATGACAGATTTTTTTAAAAAATTAAAACCTTAAACCAAATGACAATTGAGAAGTGGATCAGTGCTCTAACTTGGCTCCAAAACAGTAAGAAATTTACCATGCATCTATTTTCAGTCTGTGTGTGTGTCAAAATCATCCTTAGGAACCCTCATACTGGGCCAATTATTGTAATGCTTTGACATTAAGTGGGTGTTCTCTCAAATGGGTTCATTGCACACTCAGAGACCTTTCCGTTATCTCATGCCAAGGCTCCAAATTAGATGGTAGGAATCCATGACACCCCCACCCCATTGTTTTTTCCTGGATCTCCATCTTGTTAAAATAAACAAAGGTCAAGCTGATTGCAATACCTGTTCAGGAGGAGCAGACGAAACAAAAAGGCAATCTTACTTGCTTATGCAGCTTTCGTAATTGAAAGTTGCCTTAAAACCATAAATAGAGAAAGTCACAATGCTGGCAAAGATTGAGGTGGAACTGTTGATTAGGGAGACAATGATGGCGTGCCGCTCACAGTTGTTGCTTGGCTCGTTGTAGCTGGCAAAAGCAATCAGGCTTCCAAAGCCAAGCCCAAGAGAGAAGAAGATCTGAGTTGCTGCGTTAATCCACGTCTTGGGGTTTGCTAGTTGCTCTAGCTGTAAGACACACAAAAATGAAACTGGAGCTATTATGCCGCATAAGTCATGCCCATAGGTCAGGTCATTGCAATTCTCATTTTATGGATATGGAATAGAGAATGAACAATATGGACACAGCATGCTTTCCCTGTCTGGTAAGATCCACTCCTGTGGTGAAAGGCTGCTAAAAAGCCTGATGCTATATGCATTTACTTGGATATAAACACCACTAAATCCAACGGGTCTCACTCCTAACTTAAGCAAGTATGAATTAGAACTTCAGCCTTAGTACCAATAAAACTGAACCAGCCCCAGATGTCTCAGCATTGTGGGCAAGCACCCAGATCTGTAACTCTTCATTCCTGCTCAACATTATATTCCTCCTTCCTGGCAGGTCAGAGCGCACCCTTCTGCTTTTGACATTGCCAAAACTGAGCTCTGGAGAGTGCAATTAAAGGGAGCTGCCCAACAGGCATACGTTCAATCTGTTATTAATCTGATTTCCGGTTTTTATCTCTGAGGCTGTAACTGCCTCAAGGAAGTTCCATGTCAGACTACTGCAATATAAATTCCTCTAAGAGCCTCTTTCCAGGGGATTATATTTTAAAGTGTAACCCGAAGTTAAAGTAACCCCAGGTTAAATCCTATGAATGTTAATGGAGCAGATCCCATATATATAAGCTCACAGAATTTTTAAAACATTTTGCGATCTTTCTGACTTGCATGGGCAACAAAGGTGTTAATGTGCCAAATTCATTTGTTTTGATTGAGAACCCTGTAACATGCTCCTCCTCTGCACATGGAGCTCTGGTGCATTTCTGCAGCTCCATTCCACTTCTGTAGAGAACACTCTTCTGCTCTCACACTGAAGAGGCCTCCATGGAAGTGCTCATTCCTGCAGCAGATGCCAGGGAAGAAAAGAAATCAAGTTTCATGCTTTCAGATTATTTAGTTGATTGCTATTTTATTTTCTGTTCCAGTAGGGTTGTATAAGAGTCTGGGAGAACCAGGTTCAATTCCCCACTCTGCCATGGAAGCCCACTGGGTGACCTTGGGCCAGTCGCACATGCTCGGCCTCACTCACCTCACAAGGTTGTTGTGAGCAGGGCTTTTTTTCTGGGAAAAGAGGTGGTCGAACTCAGTGGGTTGCCCTCGGAGAAAATGGTCACATGGCTGGTGGCCCCGCCCCCTGATCTCCAGACAGAGGGGAGTTGAGATTGCCCTCCACACCACCAAGCGGCGCGGAGGGCAATCTAAACTCGCCTCTGTCTGGAGATCAGGGGGCGGGGCCACCAGCCATGTGACCATTTTGAAAAGGTTCCAGAACTCCGTTCCACTGCATCCCAGCTGAAAAAAAGCCCTGGTTGTGAGGATAAAGTGGGGGAGCCACTGTGAATCCCCATTGGGGAGAAAAGTGGGGTATAAATGAAGTAAAAATAAATATAATAAAATATTTATATGGATTATAGGTTTTCTGGCTCTTTCATAGACCTAAACTTCCAGTATGAAAAACAAACATTGATGAAAGATATGTTTTGTTTTCAATTTTTTTTTATATTTGTCCAGCAAACTATAGCATGTGTACCTTTGGCGTAAACATGTACATTAGTCCATTTGTAGCTCCATGGAGTGTTAGGCCTCTGATTAAGTATATGATGAGGACCACATAGGGCAAAGTAGCCGTCACATACACAACCTGAAAAAGAACCACCAAAGAGCTACGTTTATTAGAGTTGCACAACACCTTTTCATTTCTGAGCAACATTTCAATTCTGAGCAACTTTTTCTGCTTTAGGGGTAGATTTTGGTTTAGATGAACCTGTATATGCACATGCTCTAATTTTGGGGTTCAATTTATAGAAGAAAATGCTTCAAACCTCTTGGTTGTCAAACAACCAATATTGTCAGGAACCTTTCCCACATAATATTTTGAGTCCATGAGGAGAAGACAAATATTATAGATTGGGGAGAGAGGAAGAGAGTGGTTTACTAATTGCTATAATATTTTTGTTACTGCTGAAGCAATATTTGGAAAATAAAACGGCTCCATTTCAATCTGTGAAAGCATGTCCTAAAAGCCATATTTTGAATTTTGAAGATTTACTTGATAGTGAGTTGGTTTATTAGTAGATTTTTAATTCCTCTCTTCCTCCAAGGAGTTCAGGGACGTGATCAAGGCCAACTCAGATCTACTCACTCTAATAGATCCAGGCAGGGCTCATTTCGAGGGAGAACGCACAGGAACGCAGTTTCGGCAGTTCCCCAAAGAGGTCATATATCAGGTGGCCCCACCTGACTCTCGGCCATTTTGGACCCGTTTCGGCCTGGATTGGGGCCAAAACGGCCTGGATCAGGCCTCTGATGGGTGGTGGATCACTCTCCCGCTCATCAGCGGCCCGATCCTGACCATTTGGGGCCCCTTTTCCACCATTTTCAGCCCCTTTTTGCCATTTTGGGCCCAATTTCGGCCCTGAATGGCCAGGATTGGGTCTAAAACAGCCAGAATAGGTGATGTCAGGGGGTGTAGCATATGCAAATCAGTTATGCTAATAACACACTTCCGGTGATGGCAAGAGGCATGGCATACGCTAATGAGTTATGCTAATGAGTTCCTCCAGCTCTTTTTCTATGAAATGACCCCTGGATCTAGGTATGCTCAAGTGAGCATCGATCTGTTCACAGGCAGGCTGCCCCTTAAGTCACACTGGAAGTAACTGAACCATGCATGTTGTCCTTGGTATGTATGTACATGTTAGAGCCCTCTGCTTAAATGAATAGTAGCCTTGTGAGTGAAGGAATGCTGCCTATGCCTTGGTTTTCTCTCCTATAAATAATCATCAAATTGGGGTGCCTGCATTTTTTACTCACACAACAACGACCTGGTGTTTCTTTAGCAGAGAAGAATTAAACCCCAAATGGTTTTAATTAACTTCAAGCCCTAATTATAATTTAACTTTGAATTGATAATAATAGTCTCCTTACCTTGCCTGTGGACTCTGTTCCTCTGAGAATGCACAAATAGACCAACAGCCATGCCAGGATAAGACAAACTGCTTGTTCCCATTGGATGCTCCCACTCTCTTCAATAGATGGAGAAATATTCAGAGTTTTCCTGTACCAAAAGTACTGAGTGGAGGATGCCTTCTCACACTCTTCCACGTAGTTAGTGTGGTTACTATTCAGGGGACAATTTGCCCATGGCAAAGGATCCTTGGGATGGAAAGCAGATATGAGAACACTCATTTTCCTGTAAGTTCCTTTGGTTGGCGATCATGCAAAGAGTGCATCTTAGGCAACATAGGATGAAATGCAGTGCACCACACCAATATATGGTGATTTGGGGATTGAACCATAAATCCTACCCTGCTCGTTAAACAATCTTTCTGTAATGAAGTCTCTTAGTCTTTGAAATCTAGGCAAGTTGTATGTCCGACTCCTAACAATGTTTAAAATTCAACTTAGATAAAAGATCATTCTTAGACTAACTTCTGATGGTATAAGAATATGCACATTTTTGAGTTTGCAGGCCTCTTAAATAGGCAGGAGGTAAAGGAAATAACTCACAGACATATACAGAACAACAGTTATATTTAAACGGAAAATATTCAGCTCATTTAAGAATACAGTGGTCTAATCACAAATCTTTACCTCTCCAAACAGAGAGAGTAAAATATGTTAAACAGATTTTGACCACAGCACTCTACTTATCAACAAAGTATGCAATAATTGTTTGCAGACTAATGAGTTTGTGATTAGCTGTCTACTTCCACTTAATCGTTTACCTGATGAAGAGTTATGTGTAGTCTGAAAGCTTGTGCTCTCTTATATCATCATAAGGGAGTCGAAGGAAAGCTATCATGTGAGCTGTTGAGGAATAGATGCAGCAATACAGCAGCAAAATGCATGCTTTCCTTTTTAATTTTCACTTTTACACTACCCCACAACTAAGCGTCTCTCCAGACATGCAGGTTTTTAAAGAATTGAGTCTGAGTTTCTCAGACCCAATTCGGGTTTCTGCAACCATACAGCATTTTAAAAGTAAATAGCTGTTTAAAAATAAAGGACAGCCCAACCGGCCTCAGAATGCCTCTGTGAGGGGAGAAGGGGCTCCTCATTCCCCCCTCAAGCTGTTTTCCATGGCCAAATCCACATTACTTCTTTTTTTCCGCGTTTTCCCCGCATTCTCCCCGCAATCTTGAGTGCCGGTCACATTACCTCATTAAACAGACGCATTTCATTCGCATTTCTCCCGAATATGTGGTCACAGGTTTTCAACGGGAGTTTCACGGTGGCCGTGAACGGGCCAATGCGCAATTTACGTGGTTTTTTAAAAAACCACCCCCCCTTCCTGTCTCTCCGGCCGTTCCGAGAGTTCCTATTGGCTGATTCAACTTGCAAGTGCTCCGTAGTCTGCAAAAGACTGTTTTTGACTTCATAGCATTGGATTTATTGATTATGCTGTTTCTGAATCAAATCTGGTAGTTTGAAAAATCATTTTGGGGTGAATCCATCCTCAGAACGGACTCGCAAAACTTCCTTTTTAACTGTTTTTTATTTTTTTATTTTATATTACTGTAATATCGAAATTACAGTGAATCAATCATTCAAAATAAAGAAAACAGTTGCTGCCGAGGGCCGCCCCAGCGGCGGGGCTGGAGGCGCTGGGAAGCCGGTGGGCTCATCGCTCGCCTCCTCTCCCGCCGGGGTCAAGAAGGTGCCCGGCAGACCGAGTCGAAGCCCGGGCGCAGCTGGAGGCTCCCAGCTCAGAGCGGAGAAGGGACTGGCCGAGGCATCCCCGGCTGAGCCGAACGGCGGGGCTTGCGGGGGCTGCCGGGACAGCAAAGGTGGCTTGGCCCGTGGGCTGGCACATCCGCGGAGGGGGGCTGAAGACGAACAGGGATTTTAAAAACTGCTGCCGAGAGAAGCGGCGGCGGCGGGCCGGGGATGCCGGCCGAGGAGACAGCCGCGTCCCTCCAAGCCTCTCTCTGCAGTGAGCCAGTGCTGCGCTGCCGGGGAGCAAGGATGCGCTGCGCTGCGAGGCGCCCTCTCCACTGTGGGCACTCCGGCTCAGGCGCTCGCCACGCAGAGGCCCAGCTCGCGGGGCGCCTGCCCCTGCAAGGTCGCCCATCAGCGCGGCGGTCCGCGGGAGGGGGCGCAGCCTTCCCCCCTTGGGGTAAACGGCCCTCTGGCCACCAAGCCGGCTTGACCCCGCAGGCGCTGCCGCTCCAGTCTTGGAGAGGGGGGAAGGGGGAGCGGACGGCTGGGTGGCGTCTCGGCACGCTCCACTCACACAGACATGCAACCCGCACCTTTCAAACCAGCCTTTCAAACTGCACCTTTCAAACCACCTTTCAAACCAGCCTCTTCATCCAAAGTGACTGACCGGCCTGAACCCGCCCAAAGCTTGGCTTTGTGAAACTTCAGTAAAATTCGAGCTCTGAACTGTCCTGCATAGGAAATGCCTACGAAAGCTTCCCGCATGCTTCAAAATGTCCAAAAAAGAAACGGAAGAGCCATCAGTGCTGTCAGTGTGGGAAAGAGAGGCATCATTATCTTCAATGATGTTTCTTTATAACACAAGATTGAAATAACGGAAAAGTGAGCTCAAAATTTTTTTTAAAAAATGGGCGGGGAAAAAAGGTCCCTTCCAAAAAAGCAGTTTTCGAGCGGCCGTGTGACCGGAGGGACGCGCGAGAAAGGCGAATTGGAAGCAGGGATGTGAACGAAGAGAAAAAAATCACGGATTGGAGGCAAACGGAAGATATCCGATAAACATGCGGGTAATGGGTGAATGTGGATTCGACCCATGTCAAAATAGGATGGGGGGAGGACCCCCCCCCCCCGTTTTTACTGCTCCACATGCACAGAATACTCCACCTGCAGCAGAAAAAATAGTGGGGGGGACACTCCCTCCATGGTATTTTGGGTGTATTTCCCATACTATTTTGGGGGACACAAACCCGACTCTAAAAACCTGCATGTCTAGTGAGACCCTAAGACAAACCACAGGAGGAATTTTACAAGACTGATTTGGGTTGCACTGAAAGTTTTGCTAATTGTCAATCTTACGAGTCTTGCAAAGATAAACATCCTCTAAACCCAGGGAGGGGCTGGATGGCAGCGTAGTTGAGTCCAATTTCATCAGATCCGGGATGCTAAGCAAGGTCAGTACTTGGATGGGAGACCACCAAGGAAGACTCTGCAGAGGAAGGCACTGGCAAATCACCTCTGCTTCTCACTTGCCTTGAAAGCCCCTTGATGGGGTTGCCATAAGTCGGTTGCGAATTGATGGCTCATGTATGTATGAAAACCCGGGAGGACAAGATGAACTGCAATTAGTCCCCATGTTTATGCAAATCCCCATAGACAAGGGTGTTTTCAAGGCAGGTGCTGCTGATGAGGGGAGGCTGGGGGGGGGGCGAGGTCACTGTATATCAGTGTCACAAGTTAACAAGTTCCTTGTTAGATTGTACACTGCTAGTGCTGTTGCATATTACTCCATGCTCAAGGGCCATTACGCAATTTAAATGCCTCACGAACGTTATAAAGTGTAGTCCTTATCAACAAAATCCAGTTAGTGTTTCTGAGAAACCCGATAGCTAATTTGTAAACACTTTTATGTCACTCTTATCCTGAAACAGATCATAAAAGTTCTTGCAAGGATATTTCCTGATAGAAACATTGATTTTTGACTTAACAAAGGCCCATAAAGAGGCTTGTAATAATTAAAAACGAAATACATAAACTCCAAAAAATTGTTTGCCAATATTCCACACTAAATATGTAACAAGTTTTCTTTTCAACAAATTTTAGTTAAACATTTTGGAGAAGGATTGCTGTTTGCTAGCTGCTTTGCACACCAAGAGGGGCTAGAAACTTGCTTTTTAACAATAATACAGGATGAGATTATCTGAATTCAGCATCCACTACCAAATTCTGGGGCAATCATAGGATCACAACATATGTATTTAAAATGCTCACAATGTAAACATTTATATTTTAATGTTGAGATGTTGTTGACTTCAATTTGTGCAAACTTGACGTCGTCAAAAAGTGTTGATGTTCTTTGAAGTTCCGTCTCCTTGTATATTTCCTTGTTTCCTCTAAGTATTGGCAACTGGCTGCAAGTGGGCCAGTTTTATCCTGCATGCAGCTGCTTATTGGCCCTCCGTTCACCTATATACTTTTTAATAGCTCTGAGTTGCCGTTTAACTCCAGACTAACTTTTAAGTGCTCTGAAAATCCTGGGACAATTGAGCAAAGGGGACAGAGCTGGGATTGAGACCCAATGGTACAGCATCTTCTTTGCACTTATAAAGTTCAGTCCAAGGCATGTCCATATAAAATGATCAGGTAGTAGATGATGAGAAAGACTTCTGCCTGAGACCCTGGAGAGCCATAAACCCTGTTCGCAAGTTACATTGAATGCATGTCCAATCCATGTTCTGTGCACATTTGATTTTTCTTTATGAGTGTTGGGTAATTCTCACGTTACATTCAATCTTTAATTTTAAATCCCACATTTATTTAGGTACCAGTGTCATTTGTATAGGGAACATTCATTGGCTCTTTCTTACAAATGAGTGTACGCACATACATGCAAATTGTGTATGCATTCACTATAACATGTGAAAAGGGCTACTGCCCATCAGAGTAGACAATACTGACCTTGATAAATCAGGGGTCTGACGCAGCAGGACACATTCAAATGAGGAAGCCCCTCTTCTGTCGGAGAGTACCTAACATAACAAACCAGCGGAATGTCTGACCACTGCTGTCTCTGCTCATTCACAAAAGATTTGTATGTACAGCATCTTACACTTGAAAAATATAATGGGGCCATTGGATGTAAGATAGCATAAACACATGAAGCTGCCTTATACTGAATTAGACCCTCGATCTATGGCAGCTTTCTAGGGTTTCAGGTCAAAATCTTTCCCATCACCTGCTACCTGATCCTTTTAACTGGAGACACCAGAGAACAAACCCAAGGACCTCATACATGCAGATCAGATCCTTTACCACTGAACCATGGCTTTTTCATACTGCGGCTTCTCCAGGTGTCTGTTCTGAATGACAGCAGATATAATTGTTCAGAATCCCAGTCTTGATCCTGGACGGAAGGAAGATCATTGTGTGCACTTATAAATATAGTATTCTCTTTCTCACCTGGAATGAATGGAAGAGGTACCAGAAAGCCCAAGCGTTTATGACATTGTAGTACATAGAGAGGAAAAAGGACACGACAACACTGGCAATGCCTGAAAATACAAAGACTAATGTTAAGATCTGGAACTGCAATTTTATCATCTCTCAGAACTACCACTACTTAAAAAAAATGTATACAGTGCTTTTGTCCCCAGTGGAGTCCCAAAGCAGCTTATCTCCCTGCTCTACTTTATCTTCACAACAACCCTGTGAAGCAGGTTAGGCTGAGACAGTATGCTAGGCACAAGGGTCACCTGATTGAGCTCCCATGGCAGAGCAGGGATTTAAACTTGGTTCTCCCAGGTCCTAGTCCGACATTTTAGCCATCACTCCACACCTGCTTGCCCATACATCTTTCTCCAGACCCATGGATCAGCAGCTGAGGTCTGGTCCTACATGGGCTCTTTTACTGAAGTTAGAACAGTGAGAGTGGAGAGTTATTCCGACAGCTGTGGAATTCACTGCCTTATTAAGTAAGCCAGGCTCCCTTCTTGTATGCTTTTCATCAGGAAGTTTTAAATATTGTTTTGGCTTAGGAAAGGCAAAGGAAGGGTTTCTACATATTCAAAGGACTCCCAAGCTATGAAGAAAAAGGTTAGTTTCTAAATTTAAAGGAAGAAAAAAAAAACAAGAAGCAGCCTCAGGAAGACTAAGGGTGCTCTGGGAGGCATGGAACAGGGAGTGCAGGTGTCAGTTCACAAGAGGGGAAGAGTGACGTAGAGCTGGGGAACTGATCTGATAAAAAGAGATCATTGGATGCTGGATGGGTAGATTTCAGCCAAGGGAAAAGTTTCCCATTTATTCCTTACGCAGACCTCAACAAGTTGCTTGTTTGTCCCGTGTTGATAAGTTGACTGGAACTATTTTATGTTATTAATTATACAGAAAAGGATCACAGCAATCTAAAGATGAATTATTTTCTCTCCCTCTGGATGCTTGTTCACAGTAAATAATGGAAGATCACGAAGCTCAGTCCTGACAAGATGGAGTTATTCCTAGTGGCTATTCCAAGGTTTGGGGAGGCATCGGGTTGCCAATCAGCTGGGAAATTTCTGAAAATTTAGAGGGGTGGATTCTGGGAAGGATGGGTTTTAGAGAGGGGAAGCTCCTCAGCAGGGTATAATGCTGTAGAACTACCCTCCAAAGAAGCCATTTTCTCCAAGGGAACTGATCTCTATAGTCTGGAGATCAGTTGTAATTCTGAGATCTCTAGGCCCACTTTTGTTGTTGGTATGTGCTGTCAAGTCATTTCCGACCTATGGTGACCCTATGAATGAAAGACCTCAAAAAGTTCTATCTTTAACAGACTTCTCGGATCCTGCAAACTGGAGGACATGGCTTCTTTTATAGAGTCAAGCCATCTTGTTTTAGATCTTCCTCTTTTCCTGCTGCCTTCCACTTTTCCTAGCATTATTGACTTTTCCAGAGGATCTTGTCATGATGTGACCAAAGTACGATAGCTTTAGTCTTGTCATTTTAGCTTCTAAGAAGAATTCAGGCTTTATTTGATCTAGTACCCACTTCTTTTTCTTTTTAGCTCCCCAGGGTATCCACAAAACTCTCCTCCAGCACCACATTTCAAATGAATCAATTTTCTTCCTGTCAGCTTTCTTTACCGTCCAACTTTCACATCCATACATGGCAATGGGGAATACCATAGTTTGGATTATCTTAATCTTGGTTCCCAGAGAGACATCTTTATCTTTAAGGATTTTATCTAGCTTCCTCACAGCTGTTCTTCCAAGTCTCAATCTTCTTCTGATTTCTTCATTGCAGTCTCCCTGTTGGTTGATGATTGAGCCAAGGAATAGAAAATCTTGAACAACTTCAGTTTCCTCATTGTCAACTTTAAAACTGTGTAAACGCTCAGTCTACATTTCAATCCCCCAAAAAGGGGGATACCAAGGAGCACAGCAATGATCAGACAATCATGTTAATTTCCCATGCAAGAAAAGTGATGTTCAAAATTATACAGCAAAGACTCTTACCATATATGGAACAAGAAATGCCAGATGTTCAAGCTGGATTCAGAAAAGGAACAGGCACCAGAGATCACATTGCAAATTTATGATGGCTAATGGAACATACCAGGGAATTTCAGAAAAAAATCAGCCTGTTTTTTATAGATTACAGCAAAGCTTTTGACTGTGTGGATCATGAAAAGCTATGGAGAGTCTTAAAAGAAATGGGGGTGCCACAACATCTGATTGTTTTGATGCACAACCTGTACTCTGGACAAGAGGCTACTGTCAGGACAGAATATGGGGAAACAGAATGGTTTTGAATTGGCAAGGGTGTCAGACAAGGATGCATAATTATCTCCCTACATGTTCAACCTCTATGCAGAGTATATCATAAGGAAAGCTGGATTAGATCTAGAAGGAGGTGAAGTGAAAATTGGTGGAAGGAACATTAACAATTTGAGATATGCAGATGACACCACATTACTAGCAGAAAATAGTGAAGACTTGAAATGACTACTGAAGAAGGTTAAAGGAGAAAGCGCCAAAGCAGGATTACAACTGAACATCAAGAAGACAAAAGTAATGACTACTGAGGAATTACATAGTTTTAAAGTTGAGGCGCATCTGGAGGACAGCAATCCTAGAGGGGCAGCAGGAATGCCTCTTCTGAACAGGGTCACAATCCCCCACAAAAAGAATCAGTTAATTGTTCAGGAGGAGTACTTTGAACCCAAGGTCTTCCTTCAGAAGGTCAAGAAGAAGCACTGGCCAGAAAAATGTCTTTATCACCCAATTATGCCCTCTTTCCCAAGACTGAGAGGAGCTGACCTCTGTGAAGCCATACAAGTCATACTCCAAAGCTGCCATTTCCTTCAGGAAAACTGATATCTGGTCGTTTCGAGATCATTTTTAATTTCGAAAGAACTCCAGGCCTCACAGGAAGGCTGGTAACCCTAGGAGGAGATGGGAACACCTTTGGCCCAGGCTCAACAGGACATTTTGCTGAACTGGGAAGGCTGGGTATCCAAGAAGAATTCTATAAGGATCACATGACCAGGAAAATAAGACAAAGGGGAACGCACCAACCCCACAGAGGTAAGGACTTATTCTGTTCCATGCCCCGATGCTTCCTTGACGCATGCGCTGTCCCACTGCCAACTCCAAGTATAACAATGGCATCCCTTCCACAATTAACATGATAAGATAAGGGACTAGGAATCCACCTGCAAGAGAAGCAAAGGAATACATTTAGCAAACTAGCAGGTTAGTTCTGCAATTCTAGATTATGGTATTGCATTCCTTGACTTTTGTATTAGTGATTATAAAGCTTGGGCTAGAGACGTAAAGATGGCACAGAGATCTAAGGTCACACACAGGTCATTGGAGGTATTTAAGCAAAATGAAATCTGAAGGTGTGGTAGATTCTGACAGAGAAGATCCCACTCTTGCTTCATTGTTTAGCTATAACCATTGGGCAATGACTGGCTAAATAAAGCTTGAAACTTTTAATAAAACCCCCGCTGACTAAACTCCTTCCCCAAATTTTAAGATTTGGGAGCTTGAGAGAAAATGGGAACTATGTGGGCTGCCCCCTTATTTCATTTTAACATCAGTTCCATTTTGCATTTGCCTAATTTAAATGAAAGAATATTAAAATAGTCCATTTTCCATTCTCCCCAAAGAAACAGATCCTGAAACACAACATATTTACACAGATATCTTGCTACTGTATTTGTTTGTTTAAAATATTTATACCCTGTCTTTCCCTTGAGGCTCAAGGCAGCTTCCAATTCCAACAATTATTTTTTTAATAGCATAAACCCACTTTTGCTCCCCATCTAAAAAAAAAAGCCTGCAACTTAAAACTACCTTAAGGGCACTCACAAATAAAACTACATTAACAACACATCACAAAAACTTGGAAAGACGTTGCCCCCTTGCCTCCTCAAAGAGCTTGTTCTACAAGATGACGCACTATAGAGAAGGAACGGGCTCTAATAGATGCTAAGGAAGCCATCTTAAGTGTGGAAACACAGACAAGGCAACTTGCTGGGGAGAGGCAGTCCTTCTGCCTAGTCGACAAACATAAATCTGCCGTCCAATGCCTTTCCAACACAAAGTGGAAAAGCTGAGCTTCACTCACTCTCAGTCATACAAACGCATTCCACTGCAACATGTGGACCCATCAGCAAAGTCTGAACGCACAATTTGGAAGTAAAACATGCTGTAGATTTGAAGCATTTCTTCCCAGCATGCCACGTCTGCTCCCAAAACATTTTAGAGGTGCCATTTAGGGACCCAGTTCTCCCCTATATTAGATAACTCTATTATTCCTCTGGAGTATTTACACCTCTGGCTATTATTACATTAGATATAAGAAGTAACAGTAACAAATTCCCTGTGTTCATGGTTCTCCCCTCCATTTTATCTTCAAGCAAAATACGTTAGGATGAGAGAGAAGAAGACTGAGAGAGAGGCCCAGGGTCAGCCAGTGAACCGCATGGCTGAGCAAAAGTTTGAACTCAGGTATTGCTACTCACCGCTCTGGCACTCATAAACATTGGTCTAAAGCAATGTATTGTTGATTTTCAAAGAGCATGCCTTTGAACTTCTCGTATTCTTTTTCATGTGTTACTGAGATGTCATTGGTCCAAAATGGAACCTAAAACACTTAACCTCTGCCTAACTACTATCTGAGAAGTTTCTTTAAATCCTGGATAGCTGGCTGACCTCATGGAGGTAATCCTGTGCATATATACTTGAACTCAGTAGACTTAGGGCCAAACTACATGATATGCCCAACATAGGTGGTATCGCAGGTACATGACCATGAAGCCAAAGAAAAGGAGCGAGCCCCCCCCCCACTCTTTCTGCTGGTGAAAGTAAGGTGGGGAGGGAAACTGGAAGCTCCTCGTCCCCCCTCACAGCACCAAAGCAAACAAGCGCTCCGTAAGGTGAGTTTCCTCAATGCACATCTGACTACAAGTCCAGTCATGCACCCCTGACTCAACAGGTGTCAGGCATATCATGTAGTTATGTGCTAAAGGGCCCCTCACACATGTTTGCCTTGCCAGGGAAACTTATCTGTAGCCATCAATACATGTCAGTTTCTCTAGTGGGTAAAAATCCC